>NC_060168.1:18471290-18604634 GCF_021292245.1 Micropterus dolomieu
TGATATATTTCAAGTGTTCATTCCTTTTAATTTTGATGATTATAACTGACAACTAATGAAAACCCCAAAATCAGTATCTCAGAAAATTAGAATATTGTGAAAAGGTTCAATATTGAAGACACATGGTGCCACACTCTATTCAGCTAATTAACTCAAAACACCTGCAAAGGCCTTTAAATGGTCTCTCACTCTAGTTCTGTAGGCTACACAATCATGGGGAAGACTGCTGACTTGACAGCTGTCCAAAAGACGACCATTGACACCTTGCACAAGGAGGGCAAGACACAAAAGGTCATTGCTAAAGAGGCTGGCTGTTCACAGAGCTCTGTGTCCAAGCACATTAATATAGAGGTGACGGGAAGGAAAATATATGGTAGAAAAAAGTGTACAAACGATAGGGATAACCGCACCCTGGAGAGGATTGTGAAACAAAACCCATTAAAAAATGTGTGGGAGATTCACAAAGACTGGACTGCAGCTGGAGTCAGTGCTTCAAGAACCACCATGCACATTTTCATTAGTTGTCAGTTTTAATCATCACAATTAAATGAAATAAACATTTGAAATATATCAGTCTGTGTGTAATGAATGAATATAATATCTAAGTTTCACTTTTTGAATGGAATTACTGAAATAAATCAACTTTTTGATGATATTCTAATTATATGACCAGCACCTGTATACATAATTTTTTTTTATATAAAGCTGTACAGTTCATATAACATTGGATGTAATATTTTGACATTATGCACCTGTTATATCATATATCATAAATTATCATATCATATATCACAATGGTTCTCAAAGTGGGTCCAAGGGTTTATTTTCACTAAAATTCCAGCCATAAGTAACACTATGACAGAATGCATGACTATTTTAGTCATTTAGGCATTTAGGGGTTCATTCACTTTCTGTAATAAAACATCTAAAAGTAAAAATCCTATGAGATTCGAAATCCTCAGACAAAATCTTATCAAATAGGGTCCGTGGTCTAATTTGTGTAATTTTAGGGGTCGTTGACGTGAAAAAGTTTGAGAACCACTGATATATATTATGAACAAGTCCTCCAACCTAAACAACAAAATAGCTTGTTTTTCCATGCCTCCCAAAACAACACATATGAGCCTTTTCAGCGTACCAGTCCAACGACAGGCCACGTAACTCACGTGACGGAAGTCAGTCATGCTATTTAACTGAAAATAACTCAACATTTACTTAGTTTCACATGGGACTCGAATGCCATTCTCCTCTGTGAAAGTCCTGGGTTTGACCGATCTATCCACCCACCCCATCCACCTCCTTACAATGACTTTCTCTCTATTTATGACACGTCACCCTACTTCCTCCTTTGCTACCGTTGTACGGCCACTAGAGGTCGATGCCACAATAAACGTAAAAATGGGTCATAATTACGCGCTGAACAAAATACCTATTTGGTCGTATTTCTGTGGAGAAAAGACTAATTACATTTTGTATTGTATATAGAACAGTTTACCCATGACAGAGCTAAGACAATAGGCACTGGATAATCATAAAGCAGTGGAGGCCTGTGCAATGAGGTGGAAAGATCAGAAAGTGTGTGCGCATGTATGTAAAAATTAACTTCCCTTTCATCTGTAAAATGTGATATCTTTCCCAAAGCCACAAACAAGATAGTAGATATCTCAAATACCTCTTTTGGTATTCCACCTATAGACAAGGAGGAGGTTTTCCACTGAGATTGAATGAGAGACTGATGTTAGAAAAACACTAACAACATACAGGGGAATACTACCAGCGTATGAACATCTTTTTTCAACCCCAGGTCAGTTAAAACTGTTATGATATTAAACTCTTGAGCTTTAGAATGCACAAACGCGGGCTTCACATTGAGGTTTCGGTTGCCCTGATGGACCTACTACACAACTATAACTGAACATAACATTGAGCATGTTTACATACATAGAAGCTTGTAAATAATCACTAAGCACAAATGGGTTAAAACAAACAATTTTATGATAATGAAGCAAATGAAAATGTGCTGAGGTATGTGGAGAGGCACCTTGGCAATTCCCTGAAACGGTGGGGGTCTGAAATAATGGGTCCTTGGCGGCGACTGCACTCCATCTCCGCACTCCAGCAGATCGACACACAAATGCCATTGGACAGCTCATACTTATTATGCTCAGATGGTTTTGGAAATGAGACCCTGGCTGTTTTCTCAATTTGGAGCCTTAAGGCAGTGATTTAAAGAGATAAAGGGGCTAAATTCAGGTACAAAAGCACTGCCCAATATATCATTGACATGACCTTGACACACAAAGGAAACTAAGACATGAATCTAACGGGGCATTTCCAAAGTTAACATTGCTGACAATACAAAGGCAGAGTGCTGGGTCCTATATCTCTCACAAGACAATCTCTCTGATAACTAGTGAATCTGTGCCGCTAATGAGGCCACTTGAGTATATATGTCAATGTAAAACCATAACCAGATACATAGATAAAGAAATACACACACATGCACACACTGCCACTGACTGGAAAAAAAGTAGCTGGCGAAAGTAAGTAAAAAAGATTTTATAAAATCCTTTGAACTGCTTTGATAGATATAATTAGGATCAACCCTTTCCCAGGGTTAATATCTAATAAACCCCATCCATGATTTGACCACTTTCTTTTAAAACTTACACACTTACACACACACACACACATTATTAGAAGAGTTTAACCTCCATGAGGAAGAACCTTGGACAGAGAAGCACGATGAATATTATGCATCATTAATTTGGCTTAATGATTTAGATGATAGTAATACGGTCTACTGATGTGATAAAACTGCGGGATTTTGCATGAGAGAGGCGGGTTCAAGTTCAGACTGTGAAATGTTTTAACAGACCTACCTTTTGCTCGCTGAAAGTACCAACAATATATCAATATAAAAAATGTGTTATTGCTGGTTTCAGATCCATTCAAAATGCTTGTTGAAAGCCATTGACACAAATACCAGAGGTGGTTAGGGCTATAATTAATAAAAAATAAAATAAAGTGTTTACAAAGTACAATGTAGATTACATCCTAAAACCTCTAATAATTACACCAGGGAACCATTAACACCAATACATGATGTGTTTCTTTCCATTCAAAAAAATTTAACCTCTTTCACAGATTTGTTAACAAGCACCTATGGTAATTATGGTGATCCCCAAAAGAAAAAACAGCAATTCTTTAATTCAAACAGAAATACTCAGCTCTACAAATTGTACTATGTGATCGTTAGCAGTGGATTTCTTTTCATATTTTTCTCAAAAGCCTCTGATATTTATTCCCTTCATTCGTCTATCAACCTCTGTGTCCCTGTCAGCTGTCCTTTCCTTGACATCGGCGACAGCCATCTTCTCACACAATGATCTGATTAGACAGTCTGTGCCAAATTAAAGAGCAACAACCTTGGGCAGACTTGTCAGACAGGCATGTTGCAGGACATTTTAGATAAATATTATAATGTGCCTCAAAGCAGGTCAAATTACAATACAGAAAATGTTCACGCCTTGGCTGATTTCTGTTCATATCTAGTCTCAACTCACAAGTTAGCAGAATCCATGATTATCAATGTGTTTAAATGATATATACTGTATATACCATGCCAAACCAAAACATCTGTGAGTACAATGTATTTGTTGCTCTATGTACTGTATTTCAGTGAATGGTTAAACTACTGAACAGTTAAAGGTTCATTACATGATTTCTTTCAGGCAAGAAAATTGGCACTGCCCCTAAGCTGTCCTGTAGCGCAGTTATTCTACTTCCAAATTCGAGTGTAAATTGCACATTATAATGTGAGTTAAGCATAAAAAACATAAAATATGTTGGTAATACAAATATCTGAAATGTAACCGTATTGAGGAATCCTGGGGAGGCCCTGCTGTAAGATTAGAATGGACACAGAAAATTGCACATTTTGTCACGGAAAATAAGTTTGCATGTGTTTTGCTAGAAAAAGTAGATACAAGATACAAAAAATACAATACAGGAATAGAGAGACGAATTTAGAAGTTGCAATATTCTATACGACTCTACGCCAAAGGCAGTCAGACCATCTGATCAGTCTACCAGCGTCCCACCAGAATAAAAAAAGAAGTAGTTTGTGATGAGACAATCTAATTTTGTATGTTGGAAAAATAAGAGTCACTTGAGCTACTAAATTACCTTTTCTCATTAATATGCAAATCTATTTGGTAACACGCTTCAAACATCTAATCAGATTTCAGCCATTATATAGAAGCTTTGATGTAACAGGGGAAATCATGTACTCGTGTACTCTTCTTGAGTTCAATCAACTGAATGAATCAACAGATGTTCTACATACCCTTTACTGTGCAAATATATGTGGTAACACACCCCTAAAATCTAATATGGTTGTCTACATTAACAGGGGTACCTGTTACGTAAGTATGAAGCTACTATCACATATCTACTGAGTTGTTATTGTTCACAAATATATGGTCTACACAATTACAGACACAATGACATTATGTCTTGCGAACTGTGTATCATGCTGACAGGATATAAAAGATGACAGTATATGTGTCGGCGCTGCCACACACAGAAAGCAAACTGAAGAGCACAGAACTTAAATAAATCTCTTGTTAGTGTCAGTTAACCTTGTGACCTGTGAGCCATCTTTTAGTCTCAGATGACATGTGCTCCAAACTGTACACAGAGGCTTTCATTTTTATGTTGAAGCAAAGCTTTGCTTATGTACATACCAGAAGAGCTGCTGGTAAAAAACAAAATCCCTTTTCAGTTTTTGCAACAATGTATTTTTATGACAGATGTTAACCAGTTGATTCATTTTTATGCATTTTATGTATACCAACATCAATCATCTGTGTATTTGTTTTTTTCACTGATGATGTCATGACTGTAAATTACAACTAGCATGTCCCTCTTAGGTCAGAATGTTGGCTCATGTGCAATCAGGTTAGATATCATATATACAGTACAACATGCATTGGACTAGTATACTATATGAATTCAGATCATGCTTTTCTCCTTGGTAAAGACTATAATTTTAAGGTGACTTGAGCAGTTCCCAATCTGTAACTTGGAATACGGTCCGTTGCCTTTCTGTGTTCCTCAACATCTGGCTCAGGACAGGTGGCTCAGGCTTTTGCCTTTTCCACCAATATTATGTAGCCGCAGTACTGGAAGCTGCAGATTCAGGACCCCCGCAATCCTAGAACCGACAGCGACAGCACCATCTAGTGGAGTGGTGGTGGTAATGCGCAGCAACACGAAGGAGGTGTCTGGTAGCACGTCGGCCGTGAGGCTGATGTGCGAAGCTGTAGTGTTAACTAGTGCATGCATATAATCAATAACTTAAGTTTAGGCACACACTCAGTGATGGTTGTGGTAAGGGTAATTGGTTTCGGGGGTCCGTCAAGAGTAGCATAGCTAGCTAGCTGGCCATCTACATACTACTCTTTTCCACAGTGACGCCGCCAGGGGAGGGCCAGGGGGGTGGCCACCCCAGTGGCCCCTCTGGCAAAGAACGTATGCATAAAATGCCATAAACTGTATATATTATGTAACCCCTTGATTTGAGTTAAAAGGTGAATAGCAGCATACAAGACTATGATGTTTATTTTAGGAATCACAGTAATTCAGTCTGTGATTCCTTAACTCATACTTTTATGTAGTATTCAACTACTTTCTATACTGCATAACAGAATTCCAGAAAAAAAATTATGGCTTTTGGTTTAGTGTGCCACTCCAGGATTTTCAGTGGCCCCATCTGGCCATCCCTAGGAAAAACTTTCTGGGGGCGCCACTGCTTTTCCATACAATATAAACATGACAGTGATAAATGGTGACATCGAGAGATGCAGTCAGAGGATATTTAAATTGTGAAAACCTTTCATTTAGACAGTAAAACAAATTAGAGAAGCCATCAAGAACACAGTCTCCAGACTTGACAACAGCACTACAAAGCATGTACACAAAGACCAGAGAAGAGGGTGCTACGAGAGCTCCACAGGAGATGTCTACTTTTTGCTGCTACAACAGATATGTAGTTCAGTGTTAACATGACTTTTAACATGAGTCTGACCACCATATTACAAGAAATTGGTCCCTGAAGTCCCAGTGTTTGGAAACTTCCTGCATGCAGGATATCCGCACAGCAGCTCACTTGGCTGAAAGCCTACACTCATTGTTGTCTAACTGGGACATGGGAGAAGGAGAACTGGTCTGCCACACTGCAGATAACGGCAGAAATATAGTGGCTGCAGAGAGGGAACTGGGATGGCTCAGCTATTTTGGCCGTACTTTTCGCCTTTCCATTACAAGTGGTCTTGCCTCTGAATCCAGAACAGCCCATGTCATGGGCAAATGTAAAAGCTTAGTTTACATCATACAGCTTGTATAAGCTACATTTTAGGGGAGTAATAAGCACTGTATGTGTAAACCAGGGCCTTGTTTTTTGTAAAAAAACAAACAAAACACTGAGTTTGAAATGGTGTGTTTTCCATATCAGAACGATTGAAATACTTTTCAGATATACGTCATTTTAAAGAGGTGGTATTTATGCTAATTTTCAGGTTCAAAATCTTATTTAGGGGTTGTACCAGAACATGTTTACATGGTTTAATTTTCAAAAAACACCATATTTTTATTATACTGCACATTGCTGCTGCTCCTCTTTTCACCCTGTGTGTTGAAGGCTTCGTTTTAGCTGTGGAGTGATAGATCTTGCCTTTACATGATATTTGTTGGGAGTAACACATGCGCTGTTCCTAGTTAAGGACTACTAGCCAATCAGAAGCAGAGAAGGGCGGGTCAGTGAGAAGCCAGTAAAAAGAGTGGTGAGTTAATCTGTAACAAAAGTATCTTTCATATATAAAGTTGTAACTGACCTCTGTAACAACTTTATGTCCATTGACTGCCTTGAGGGTAGCTAGTGTTTAGAAGGGAGAGGAGAGGTGTGTGCTGCGGCTCAATGTTTTTCCACCGGTGTTTTGGAGTAGCCGCTTGGTGAGTGTTATATGACGCGCATTTTGCTTTCATCCTTGTGTCGTCACAGGGATGAAAGGGAAACGGCTGGACTACAAACAAGCTGTTTTCAGGCAGTTCAGAGCACTGTCTTCTGTGGGAGGTGGGAACTCCCTTTGGGGTGGCTTTTTCACTTTGCAAACCTATTACATGCACAAAAAAAAGATATAACTCAATAAAGGAGAGGGGAAAAGGCAAAAAGCATAATACCACCTCTTTAAAAGATAACATATAAGATAACATAAAAGATAACTAATAATTGGTTGTTGTGATCAACAACTCACGTGTGTGTCCTATCAATACCAGGTGCTATTTTGTAAAAATGTGGAATGACTTTAGTATAATTTGACTTTGAACGGAGGGTGCACAATGTTTCATTCGTCCCTATTGTGCGGGACAGACGAAACACAGGGGTGGGATGGAAGAAAAACAACGATATACATTTAAATTGTTTATGTTATTCTTTAAAATGCTTGACTGTGTCCTTCTTAATATGTAATTGCAAACATATTGTGTCATTTTTCTTAATAAAAAATACAACTTTTAGAATATCAAACAGTTAATGCACATTTGGATTAGATCTCGGCTGCCCCTTTTATGGTCATCTGTAACCTGTTTTCCTGGTCCCTATTATTTGGCTGTGAGTATCCTGGTGGTCTAGCCTGCAGCCTAGTGGACCCTGCAGTATCAAAATAGGGTGGAATAGCTACATGTCGGGACGTTTGAAACAGGTGTTTCAATCGTCAAATGCTTTGACCCTCCATCACTGCGTCACACCCCCACTTTTGTTTTGGTGTGTCACCCGAAGATTTACAGTGGCCTCATTTGGCCACCGCTATGAAAAACGTCTGTCGATGCCACTGATGGAGCACCCAAAGAAGCTGGCTGTTTCCCATTCATGCTCGAACAAAAACATGAACATGGTTATAATTGGATAACACCTATCTCCCCATAAAAATACACCATGTCTATTTTTTTTTACTGTCTGAATGATACGTTTAAATGTCCTCTGATTGCATCTGTCGGTGTCACCATTTGTCACTGTCAGGTTTATATTTTATGGAGAAGGCAAAAACCTGAGCCAGATGTTGAAGAAGGCAGAAAGGCCACAGACCGTATTGCAAATTAGGAACACAGACCGACAACTGCTTGAGTCACTAAATTATAGTCTTTACCAGGGATGTGCTGGTACTGAAATTGAGCCCGGGACTTTGAGACGGAGAAGCCTTTAATGCGAGCGCCATTTTGGGGGCGGGCATAAATATTTTTGCAGTTATTTTAATACGTATTAGTGTTTTTGTTGCATACAGAAAATCATATTATGCTGAAGACCTTCAAGAAACTTCAGGATGACACCTGCCTCTTCAGTTTATATAAGCAAGGCTCTGCACTGAACAAGACCAGGTCAGGCAAGCCTGAGTCAGTCAGGGGGCTAAAATACTTAAATATACTCATAAACTACAATACATTCCCATAAAATACAGCAGTGTGTATGTGTGTGCATAAAAATCAAATCCCTCATCTTTATCTCTGAGTAGGCCTTTCCCTGGCTCAGCTTCCCCTGTGCTGGACCCTCTGCTTTTACTGATTGTACAGTTACATATGCACAAGAAGAAAATCAGTAATAAATATGACTTACAATAATCAATTCTCTAATTCTAAAAAAAACTTTTACTGTTTTGTCTGGTTCCATTTACCTTCTCCTCCTGCTGCTCCTCCTGTCCCTTCTCTCCCTCCTCATCAACATGATTAGGCTCATCATCACCCTGCCCCTGTGCATCACCTCCACAGCTAATATACATAAACACATACTGAGATTCCTCATTAATTTGGCACATTTAGCTGCCTCTTATGCCAACATTTTTTCTTCTTAGTTCTTATTTTTTCGGCATCACACATTCCTTTTTCCTCTTTCACTCTCTTCTCCACATTTACAGTCTCTATTGAGCCTATCACACAATCCAGTGGTGACTTCAGCCCCGACAAAACGTTTGGAGATTAAACTCGCTCCAAATGGAAAGTAAATTTCTGTCAACTTCCAGTTGAGCCAATCAGATTTCAGCAAAAACGAAGATCGGTCCAAGCTGGGAGGGGCCACTCGTACACCCCCTCCATATTGAAAGTATTGGTTTGGCTCAGTCAGTCACACAAACAGCTTTCGCTGCAGCAGACTGGCCGGCCGGCGCGATTGCGGATCATAAAGTAAAACAGAAACTGAAAAATAAAAACTCTTGACCCCTGGCCGGTGCGGCTTGAAATGGATGGTTCAGGACCCCCTGGTCTTTACCGAGGAAGACAGCGTGTTCTTAATTCACATAGTATACTTGTCTTGTAATACCTACAATACCTACAATACACTGTATATGTAACCTTCTGGGTTCTTTGGTTTTTACATTTCTAGCACAGATAATGGCTGAGGTTTTAATATTTGAGATATCTTAATTTCAATATTTTAAGCAATTTCAGCATTTCAACTGACCCTTATAAGAGAACACTTGTAGACCTGCTCATGCACACCATTTACACATCGACACATTTATTCACAGTCACTGTAACTTTCTTTGAGTCTAAAACACGTTCACAGACTGTTTAATTGAATAAAATAAATGTTTAAATGACAGCATAAAGACCGGTGACCAGTTTAACATTGTAACCCTCCACAAATGCCTTGCTGAAATAAATTACTGGATTTCATACAACTTCCTACAACTACAGTATATTTTACAAAATCTAATGTCAATGTACTTGACCCCCAAGCTCATAGAACTCAAATCATGGCAAACCTAGGTGAACTAGCAACTTATGCTCAGCCCTCAGCCAGAAATCTTGGGGTAGTTTTTGACCAGTAAAGAAAGTTGTTCAATTATGTTTTTATCATTTAAGTAATATAGCCAAGGTTATGTCTTTTATTTCAGCCACAGATCTGGAGAAACTCTTACATGCTTTTATCTCCTCCCACCTTGACTACTTGCTATGTACCTGTCTCAGTCAGAAATCAATTTGTTTGGACTACTATTAGACCAAAATGCCACAGCTCGACATTTAACTCACTGTAGGTTAACTCATGAGTGACGTTAAAACCCAAACTCACAGGCCCAACCAGGACAACAACAAACGCACGTGTGTACATTTTCAGAGAAACTGAGAACTGCAGCTTACTTTGACTAGCCTTCAACTCAACAATCAATCATGATTTCAGTTAAATGCTAAAGTTGCTGTTAATGTTACCTTGTCTGTGGTCCGCTGGCATAACACCGGGTGCTTTCTGATCAGGTGCCATCGTGCTGTTGGTAGGCGACAAAAGTTTCGTTTTACAGTGGACGGACTGTAACATTACAGAGTTGTTGTTTTCTTTTAGCTTGAAATAATCCCATACT
Organism: Micropterus dolomieu; assembly: GCF_021292245.1. Lineage (NCBI taxonomy): Eukaryota > Metazoa > Chordata > Actinopteri > Centrarchiformes > Centrarchidae > Micropterus > Micropterus dolomieu. Next base: position 18,481,700 of record NC_060168.1, read on the forward strand.
TTGGACATTTTCTTCATCGTCCCTCACCATTTTCTCTCTCTTCCTCCACTCAGCACCATCATAATCACATTGTGTTCACACAGCGTAAGCGTGATGTGCGACAGTAATAAATGTCCCTGCGAAACAGTGTCCTATATAGTTATGTGGATTAAATGAAGCCTCGATGCAAAGAATTTGTGTCGATGCATTTTAGTCATTGATTTAATTGATTAATTGTTTCAGCCCTACTTGATATATCTCTGAGCTTTTATCACCCTATGAGCCAATATGCAGAACAATTCCAAGGTATAGGCCAAAAACCAAAGGAGACAGGGCCTTTGCTGTCAGGGCCCTTACACGTTCAGATCAGTTCAGTTCAACTTTACTGTCAGACTCAGGGTCCATTAGAAATACATACTACATTACAATCACACAGACAAAATACAACACATACTTTAAAATAAAATAAAACACTGGCACTTTTTATAAAAGGCAGTTATGTTATGTTATGTTTCTACAGCGATGACTAGTATTGTACGACACTAAGACTAGGATTTGACAGCAGCATTAGTGAGAGCTATAATTTTAATCTTTTTTTTAAATTAAATTGTAGAATGATAATGTAGAAACGCTGACAATATGCTTATGATCATGATTATGATTCACAAAAAGCACAACACCTGATGGTCTCCTCTGAACTCAATGGCTGCGTTTCATTAGTCCTTCAACATGCCAGTTCACTGCCACTCAGCACTCAACCTCGGGGGAATACCTGCCGCCATCATGTCATAAGTTTCATTTGTCTGAAAAACTGAAGTGAACTTGGTGAGAAAATACATCCATAGTTAGGTGGCAGTGATGTATGTACAATTCCTGTTGCCTTGTTAGCAGATGACTAAATAATTGCAGTTAATATGTACTTGTTGTACTATTCCAGCTTGTGTGATTTCTTTTTTCAAAACACTACCTGTAAACGCCTGGAAAAATTGCTATTTTGCAAAATAACATAAACCCGTAGCAATAACAATTATGATAATCATGATATAGATCACAAAGAAAAATGTCTAAATCAGAAACTGATGCAGCAAATTACCAATCAGTAATAAAGTGCCTACATATTACATGTATCCGCAGAAGATGCCTTTGCCTCATTGAAAGGAGTCTGCCAGTATTTCTGATGATTTGTAAAAAGCAGTATAGCACTAAACCAACAACTGGGAGTTGATCCATTATAGGCTGATTAACTAATGAAACACAGCCTTTTTGTAATGATTTGCTTTGAGATCTAACAATGCTCAGAAAACACACAGTTGGGCTGATAGTTTTGAAAGGTTGTAAGTTACAATCCTGTCTCTTGAACAAAATTACATTTTGTAAAAGATATGGAGAACGTGCATTGTAAATGCTGCTGTGTAAAAGGAGTCAACTGGCTTAAGCAAAAGGAATTGATACTGGGATTTTGTCATATATCTTGCCTCATATGTCATGACAAAATTAGAATTTCGTTAAATGAAAATGAAAAGCGATGTTTTATCCAGGCAGCTCTGAGATATCAATAAACACAACTTTGCTTCAACACTGTGTAGAGGTGAGACACATGACGTGCAGTCCACTCACCACTGAAGCAGAAAGGCCCACCAACCATTATACAACATTATATTATCAAGATACAACTGCTCTTACCTGGAATCCCATTTTAAATATAAGATTAATTTGCACTGGCTGACTATGTGCTCACTCTCCCTCTCATCACTGAAATCACTTTGCCCTTCTTTTCACAAAGGTGGGAAAAGCTGCTTGTATTTAATAATTGTTTCTGTGAAGGAAAAAGACTGGCAAAATTAATACTGAATGTTCTGTGGCTGTTAAAATCTCTTTAATGATACACATTGCTGATATTTTAAAGAAGCTACTATGTCGTGTTTTTTTTCAGCTTCACTAAATGTTCAAGCAATGCCATTTTCACAAACATATGTTCCACACTACAAGCACAGAGGTTAGGAGGAGAGATGAGATTTTTCCACTGTTCAAGGCTGTATTTTCTGCAATAGCTATGGTGCAAAATGGAGCATCAATGACTGCACTGCAATAACAGCCCACTTATAGCATTTATTGAATGTGTATGCTATGTAACTATGGCCGTCTTCAAGTCACTGTGCCTCCCAGATATGATGCAAAATTTTCTAAAATCTTTAAACGTAATGTCAGAGTGGAAAATAATACATGTCTGAATAAGTGACACTTCCATGTTTACTTACATAGAAGATTATGCAGTTCAACTACAATACTGCCACACAATGTATTTTAGTGAATGCATTCTGTAAGGGAAAGATTTTTCGCAAAAGCATGATGAACAGCGAAGGATTCATCATACAGATTGTGATCACACAGATGCACAAATAAACTACATTTTTAATACGGATTAGTGGCTTTCCTGCACACTGTAGGAAACCTCTGAGGAATCTTTATTGGACATGTGAATCAAAATGTCTTAGGTCAGACGAGTATAAATCTTGAAAGTTACATAAAACATAAAGCTATCAAAGATCCCTGATAAAACTGTTTGAGCGAGTTGTAGGTTTCGTTGGGTGTCATACTCGGTCATTACTCTGCAGCTTGCACGCAATGACAGGAAATTTACATCTGCATGATCAGACAGTTAACTGACCTCACAGGCAACAAGCTTTATTAAAGCTGCCGCTAATTTCCCTGAAATGAACTTGAGATCAGGCAGGCTGATGTGAGCCGATGGCTTGACACTCCAGTGTACAAAGGGTCAGGAACTGTAAGCTGCACTACGCCATCACACTTTAAATCACTATGGTAATGTTCTGCGACTAAAGCTAATGTGAAAGATGTGTAAGTCAGTTAATTTTTAATGCCAGTTTTAGCTCAATTCTGAAGTTATCATCATCATCATCAAGCACTGGCACTTTGCTCCATTAGGCTCTTTGCAAGAACACTCAGGGTCATTTGAGATTTGCTGACATTAATGATGATCTCTTACAACAGGCTAGTATTCCTATTTGAAACTCCCTACCTAGTATAGTTAGTTTTAAATGATCTGAATGTGACATTTGAGAACACATTCTATCTAATGAATATTGTATAGTAATTTTTTATTAGATGATGCATTTTAAATATACGGTATAAAAACCCGGCTGGGGAAAAATTTCTTTGTGTTATTTAAATGACATGCTGTCAGTGTTTTACAATCCTCATAAAAATAACTAGCACCCCACATGTCTGTCTGTAACAGTAAACAAGCTGCAGCACCACAGCAAACAGAAAAGGCATAAATGGTAACATGTTCTTTTGTCCACATATGAGTCACTCAACAAGTTTAACGGTGGATGTTTTTTAGCCATGACTAATAAATTAGCAATAAGGGTATATAAAACATATTGGGCATTTATTGTGAACATCAAATGATACGTGTTTACCATATGCAGTTTGCATTGTGTTCTTCATTAAGAATGTGTCTTCAGATAAAAAAAAAAAGGGTTGAAAGAATTATCCTGCCGTCTCAATTCTCCCTCCCTATCACTCTCTCTTCTTACTGTTTTTCTTGTCAAATCCCTATTTGATGACTAAAAACTGGATGGTGCAAGCCTTTGTTGCTGTTGCTGTTTTAAGCATTTGATATGTGTGACTGAAACCATAGCTTATCCTCACCTACTGGAGCATTCAAAGTGCAAGCACATGGTTTGTGGTGCATGTGTGCCTTGTGTTTGTGTGTGTGTGTGTGTGTGTGTGTGTGTGTGTGTGTGTGTGTGTGTGTGTGTGTGTGCCTGTGTGTGTGTCTTTGCATGACAGAAACTGTGAGAGATAAGGAAGGTACTGTGCAAACCTCATGTCACAAAGGGTGGTGATGTGTCCGTCAAAACCAATTGTCACCTCCACAAACATCACAGGATTGTTTTGCAAAAATTCTATCATTTTTGTTTAATCATCTAATATAGGCTTTCAAGAATTTGATGATGTACTTGACGGAGTGAAACATTACTTAGTTCTTGGCTGTTGACGCTAGTCTTCATTCAGTTTTCTCAGCGGGTGTTTTGCATTATTTGTAGGCCTCCTACAAGGTCTAAGGGCTTTCCGCAGTGGCTAATACTCTATTATTTCCATACCAACCATATACTAGACTCCTTTGACTTCTATACTCATCAATCCAAGCAAAGAACAGACATACCATGTGCTTGATGTATTGTTTTAAAAATGAACACAGATGGTGTTGAGATAATTGCTCGGTTTTCACCAAGTATAGTGACTTGGACATTTACCAGTTAAATGATTTTGAAAATGAATATGCAAAGCGTCACATTCATTGTCTATTCACTATCTGTTGTGCTATTAATTTACAGCATAAGTGATTTGTGATGCCCAAAGAGAAAAAGGAAACATTTCCAAACATCCCTACAGTGATAACAGTGCAGTACGAGCATACTGGAGAATTAGGCAAAACTCCAAGTCAGCTCTCTGGGGCAGGACTAATCATGTTTCTTTATTACTCCCCCCAAAACACTGGTGTAATATAAGTTACAATGCACCATGATGCATCTCTGCATGTATTCACATTCAGAAATAATAATAATACAATTTCATGAATTACGGCTGACTTATTTCACAAATACACAAGATACGCAAGATAGGATACTGTGCCATAAATGGTAGTATGAATAGTACAATGAAGCCCATGCTGATCTATACTTGGTGACTTTATTTCAATTAATGAATAATTCAGCCAGATGGATTTGCACAATATTGCATCAGAAATATAGTAATAAAAAGGAAAATTCCTTGAAGTAGAAATAACCCTGCATAAATGTTTCAGTGCATTCTGTGTGCTGATTTTCCACATGCAGGCAGGGCCACCACTGACATAAGGGGGTGTCTGGATCTCACACTAATATCAAGCTCTGAAATATTTGAATAATGGAAGAAACAGAGTCCTCCCTTTCAAATCGTCAAAGTGAGTTTCTGCCAAGAGGAAGACAGAGAAAGTCAGCCAATGAGAGACAGAAGAAGAACTCTGGTCAGTATCCACTCTGACAGGAATGACATTTCTACTCTTGTTTGCTTGACAGAAACCTATTGTTACTGGCTTTTCACACTGGTTAATGCACATCATTCCTATCAAAGAACATAAGGCTGATATTTATTTCAGTCAAAACAGTCAGTTACTGTGCTGAAGCAAAACGCTGCTTCGTACTAGCCACTGGAAATGCTCTGTTTTCACACAGATAGACAAAATGGCAAACAGTATATGACAATGTCAATTAAATTAACAATTTATTCTTTTAACAACTGTAATGTTAAAGGAGCTATATGAAGTTTTCAGCTACCTCTAGCTGTGCAGTTTCAGATTGCAACCACTACCTTCCCTAGTGTGTGCTCATGCTCGAACTCACGAGGAAACCAAGTCCAGCAGCTTCACACAGCATGCTGGAAACTCAAGTAAACTCCCAATGTAACATTACAGTAATATTTTTGATCAACTTAATATTTAACTAATCCAAGCACATTGACCGCATTTAGCCAACTTAATAAGTTGGCGTTAGCTCTCCTACTGGCCTTTCAATTAATTCAATTTAAATAAACAGAAAGGTGTGCTGTGTGTGACACTCCTGTCTGTGTGCGCTGACTAGCTGAAACTAGTGGTGAAACAGTATACTACTATATGAAATTATAATGAAAATATTAATTAATATATTAACCTTATACTAACAGTATATTATAAATTGAACATTTTACTCTTTATTTAATGTTATTATATTATACTAATACACTCATTTATACTTGTTACTCCTCCAGGTTGTGGAAAGTGCTTCTGCAGTGGACAGAAGAAGATTTAGCCAGAGCCAGAATGCCAGTGTGCCAATATGTAATTCTTCTAGCCGCCTCCTCCTGTTTTTAATAAAGTTATTGTTATAAATATTGTTAATTGTTTAACTTTGTTCAAGTTGAGAAGTACACATTTCAAAATGTCTGTATTTTGTGCATTTTCCTTGATAATGAAACAAATAGACTCATAGTACCATTGTTCCATTATATCGCAATCGCAAATCACAATATTGTCCACAATAATCGCAATATGACTTTTTCTTCAAATCATGCAGCCCTACTGAATATTATAAATGAGATTATTGCCACATTTTAGTATTACAGTTGGATCATAGTAAGAAACAATACTGTAGTGAGTGGGCCTTCCACAGTGTGTTGTTCTGCGCCGTTATGTTACATTATTGGATATTATGTGGTTCAAGTAAGTTACAGGGGCTGAGACCGGTGTCTGCGTACCTGAGCATCTGTAAACGACAATAAATCTAATTGAACTTTACGAGGCAAACATCGGTAGATCTGTGTAAAGTAGTTGGCTGCCCCTGCCTTGCATTACTATAGGCTAGTATAATCGCCCCACCTTTACTTTGTACTGTTACATAATTTCTTTTAGGCTAAAATCAATGCTTTTACGTAATACCTGTGGTACACAAGAAATATGGATCGCGTTATTTGGTGAAGTAATGTGGCAAGCCATACAACTGCTGTATTTTGCAATGGATAATGTTAGCAACTGGTTAGCATTAGCTGGCAAGTACACATAATCTAACTTGAGTCTATTGAAGCACCAAATCACAATATATTAACATGAATTGCATTATTATATTATACTATATTGTATGTTAGCTTACACATCCAACAGACGAAAGCCAACTCTGGGTAGTTTTTTATATCCAAAACAAAGTGAGGATCTCTACACGTCTCAAACATCTTTCCAATGTTGACCTTGTTATAGCCCAACGAACGTCTGATTCTTCAGCACACAACTTTATACTTACTTTATACTTTATTCTGTGGAGTTGTCTTTTTTTTTTGTTAGTGGACTCCATTTTGTTGGATGTGGTGTTGTCCCTATGTGTACAGTTCAGAATCAGTAGGCAAGAGGTTTGGGAAGCGCACATCAACGTCACAGCCTATGTAATGCAATGGATTTCACGATAAATCCAACCCGATTTTTTAGAAGGCAGAGGCATACTGACTGTCACAGGTGACCAAGAAAACTGGTGAATGGCTCATTTTTACGTGAGGTCACAACCGCTTCACACACAGGCAATAAAAACTGATTAATTTCATTACAAAAAACATATTGCCCCTTAAAACTGATCTGTGGCTTGTTCAAAGAACTTCCATTTATAGCTGACAGTGGACTAAAGTGTTCTTGCAATATTTTGACCTCATTAACTCTTCCGAAGAGCCACATACAGGCCAGCATATTTCTGCATTCAGTACTTTTAGGTGTACACAACACTTAGCTTGAGTGCATGAAGCTAGAGAACAAGGTGGAATGGAAATGCAAAGGATAGCTAATGGAACCCTGGTTCTTTAACATATTCATTTTTAAAGAGATAGATTGCCAATGCAGACATAGTATCACAGCCAGACTGTATGAAAGCCCTTGCAATAATGGTACATTTTCACAGATTATTTATTAATCCAACAATGGAAGGTGTAAGAAGCCACACTGGAGGAGACACTGTCCCTCCATTTTGTCTTCTGGAGGAAGATAGAGTGAAGGTATAAACCTGCAAAGGCTCTTTTCACCCTGCACCCATTCTGGTTGGTTTTCATTGTTGCCGCTGTCAAAAGCTGACAGGCCTGAAACATTCTAGACAACAGTATCCTCCAGATATGTGCCCTTTCTGGTCTTCAGTGAGAATTTGGAGGGACTATTAGAGATGTGAAATAAACTTGGGTGTCCTTGAAAGGTGAATTTATGGAGGATGCTTTCATACTTCAATTCATTTTGAACAGATTTTATCTCCAGGAGGCTTTGTTTTTGGTGTAAGTGAGTGAGCAGGTGGATGCATTAGCATTTGCTTTAGTGAAACTAATATGCAGCTTTTAGTCTAAAACACAACGATTTTCTCTTAGATACACCACCATTCTCCTGACTGCACGGAACCAAACATTTTTTTTTACGATTCTGAAAGCCATTAATTGAGACAGTGCCTAAAATGTACTTGCAGTCCAGGAAATACTGTACATACAGTATGCATCATGATGACAATCATTAATCCAAATAGTCATCACTCAAAAATTTGTAGAGCACAGCACAGTGAAAAAGGATGATATTTTTCCTTTGTTTTTTCAGTCTGGCGCATAACCATTAGAGAAAATCACTGCAACAACACACAATGAATCAATACACTCAGCGAACAGCTGAAAAACAGCGTGTTGAAATAAATACCACAACAACTAAACAAATTAGTGGTAGTTTGTAAGTCAGGAAATGTCAGCATATGAGCTGCATTTTTCTTTTTAATTGTGCAAAGACAGTGGGAGGGAAGATTGGACCTTTTCAAAGGGATTATTTTTTAATTATTTAGTCAAAACCAGCAAAGTGTGGTTTTAAGATTGGCTTACAGTTACTGGCCATTCATTAGCCAAATGCCTGACCATGTCTAATTAATTAAGCTGCCTTTGTATGGAGTAATGAAATAATGTCATTCAGGGTGCAGGCTGTTACATGGTATGGCAACTGACAAAGTAAAATCCAATCCAATATAACACTCTCTCTCTGTATTTCCTGTAGGAATGGTTTATTAAGTTCTGATGTAAAGAAAGACATATACACAGTATGTATGTAAATCAGTGGTGGAAGAAGTATTCACTTCCTTTACTTAAGTAAAAGTACAAACAACACACTGTGAAAATAATACAAGACTTATCCATTCAAAACCGTTACTTAAGTATAAGTATGTAAGTATTGTCAGCAAAATGGACTAAAGTATGAAAAGTGAAAGTACTCACTGTGCAGTAAAATGGTCCCTGTCTGTGGGTGACTTTTATATTGTTGTTGGATTAACATTTGTGCTGCATTAATGTGAGTGTTGTATTTTACAGTTTTATGTGTCTAATTTGAAATACTTATACTTATACTTATATACTGTTGGGTAGTTATATCCACAGCAATGCCTCATATTCTCTAAGCTCATCAAATGCTTCTAGAGTTGCTGTCCTGTGAGAGCATATATCTCCAGAAAAATAGCCCATTTTCCAGCAAATCCGCGGGGGTGGGAGGTGGGGGGTGGGTTTAAATAGTTTATTAAGTTTAAGGGTAGGATAGGTAACGTTTGAGAAAATAGCAAGAGACAGCTAGATTTTGTATCCAACCGAAAAAATCCACCCACTCCCTTCAGGCCTCCCGCCACTCCTCCAAAACACATTTTCCTGCCCAATGAATGCATGGTCAGAGTCAGGTAGACAAGTAGGAAGATAAGCAGGTAAGTAGGTAGACAGGTAAGTAGTCTCATTACAGGCCTTGAACAGATACTTGATTTTTTCCCCCTTTTTCCCCCCCCAGAGCATTTGAATTATTGATTACTGTCAGGATGTAAAGATAATTTCAACAAATATAACAAAAACCTAACCCAAATTACCTAGCTTTAAGAAGTAGGATACTTCTCTGAACCCATAACGTAACATTTAATCCCTCAGTTTATCACAAACATACACATTCAAAAATCACCACATAGGCCTACATGGTTTTCACTGGACAGAAAGTGTATCAAAATCTTTAATCTGAAAAAGTAACTAGTAACTAAAGCTGACAGACTAATGTAGCGGAATAAATGTACAATATATAGGGCAACATTTGTCTGGGAATCAGTGTATTTGCTATGCAGAAAATGGCACATGAACGTAGAGTTAAGACTTATATTCTTTCGTGCAACATAGCTCATGAAGAGAACATGAAATACACTTTTTGTCAACGCTAAACTGTTTTGTACACAAGTGGAGTTTTGCCATTGAGTAAAATCAAATCATATGTTGAGCAAAAGCACACACATACAGTACAGTATTAGATAAAGAGGTTACTGCCATGGTGAAAGCATCTCAAATCATTTATATTCTGAAACATATTTACCTACCCCACTCCCCCCTCCAAGCTAAGACAAATGTTACACAGGACCTGCAGCCATGGTGGTTGAGGAATTAATAGAGTTCTGCTGTTGTCAGTCGTGTTGCATTTTTACTGGCCATGCCGCTGCGGTTTTTGAGGAAAGCTGAGACTGATTAAATTTGATAGAGGGCGAAGAAAGGGAATATGTACACAGCGGCACACAGGGAAATTATCTGCAGGGAAGTTGTCAGCATAGAGAATCACTGTATGTTGGCCAAAGTGATTTTGTTTAAAGTAATCTGAAAAATACAGAAGGATTTGGTAACTGGGCTTTGACTTGTTCAGATATATTCAGGGGGAAGGGGGGGAGGGGGGGGTGCGATAGGGATGCTATGAATTTTTATTTCATTTTATTTTCCAATATAGGATGTGAACAGAGTCTGTCTCGCAACCTTAATTTCACCACATTATGTATTTTGTCTATGTACACTGAATGCTTGATATCCTCCTAGCCTGATTCGTCAACGAATCAGGATTCACAGAGAGATCAAATAAATAACACCAGTCCACCATTGAGCAGATTAGGTGTCAGCTAACTTCCACTCCGCCCCACATGCCATGTAGAAGCCTCAGGGGGCCTGTGTCCCGGGAATGAGGGGTAATAAAAATGAATCATAGATGAAGGCCAGAGACAGGGTGCTACAGGAGGAGTCCTGATGCATTAAACAGGAACAGTCGATATGTCCTCTTGTGATAATAGAGCATATAGGAGCTGCCGCCAAGCTATTTAACGCTTGTCAATCTAAACCACAGAGGGTATCTGGGCTAGGCTACAACAGTAGACCTGGAAATGTTTTATGTGGGAGATTAGGAATGATGAACTTTCACACAGTGTACATCAGCATTTTTTTTTCAGACCAAGAAAAACTACAGTGGTGTCAAAAGTTGCAAATCGCTGTTAAACAATTTTTGGAGCCTGGGCTCAAGAAAAGAAAAAATAAATAAATCCTGTAAAATCTGCATCTCTGTAAAGTAGACCATGACAAACAAAAAAGAATTCAATGAGAAAAACGCTGATTTTCTTTCACTTGTGTGAGCTACTTTAGTAATTAACAACAACACAAACCTAAGTGCTGCGTAGCAATAAGATTTAGAGCCCTGTGACTTTCCTCCCTCAGTAGTTAATTGCTTCTGATCTCACTTCCTTCGGTCATCATTCTGAGGAAAGCTTTCTGCAAGCGTAAAAGCTACTTTCTTGTTCCACCTTTCAAGAATAATTACATCCCCACCACACTGATGGATATATTAAGAATAGTGTCGGAGAAAAAAACACTAATCTCGTGCTTTTTCAGAACCACTGGATTTTTGCAGCATGCCGCTCTGCACATGGTCTCACGCTGCAAAATTGGAAGTGTCTCAAATTGGCCCACAGTGATGGAATTTGGTGTTGAGAGTGTGTGTCACTTCCAAAGAAGCAAGTACATCAGTTACATCAGTATACCCTCTAATTGAATTGGATGTGTCAGTTCTGGACAGCTTTTGCACCCAATGGATTAACATTATTACATTAAAATGGTGCATATTTACATGACCTTATACGAGGAATTTGAAGCTGCCACAGCAAGGAGGCTGGCCATACTAATCACTGTCAAACACAGTCAGCTGACCTATAAACCAAGCCATGATGTGTGAGATGTGAACTCCCTGTGCCCCCCCGCCATAATAACAATTATTGACCCTTTCCCATTAAAAATGTATTCACGAGATAAAGTTATGCTGGAAGAAAGCAGGAGAAGGATATGGGTTTGTAAGTGAGTGTGAAGGGATCAAGAGAGCCTGGGGCTTCATGTTTAGTCAGTGTGCATGTGTAAATACCTATAGAGCTGAAAGTGTTGAGCTTTGGGGGAAGACTTTTATGTAAAGAAGTCATTCACCACCCAGATACCCTTGCATTTTAGACATAATGTGATTTTACAATGAAATGTTTCTGTCATTCTGCCGCAACAGTCTCTCCCTCAAACTGCCTTCTACTTCTGCTTATGAATGTATTTTTTTAGTAAAAAAAATAGACAGATGGAGACGAGAACAATGAAGTGTTGTAACAAGGCCAATAAGCAAAAAAAAAACCGTTTTTTAAAAAACAAACAGAAAAACAGCAGCATTTCAGGCTTTCTGCGCAATGTTTTGCACAACACAGCAGGGAAAAGAAAACATTGGTGGACAGGTGCAGGTATTAGCATGTTTGTGATGTTTTGTGGTGCTGTTCATACAAACTCAAGACTTCCTCCTTCCCAGTGAAACCCTTCCAGCATGGCCTACCAGAGATAATCTATTAGCTTTTACAATTAAGCAGGTGCAGACCTTGTTAAATTATAGCTAATTATCTTAGCAAATGTTTCGGCTTTTTGTAAGTAGCCGAAGAATTGGGTCTAAATCTCAGCTTGAACAGTTTTTTCCTTTTACTGGATACATGTCGAGGCAGGAAAAACCTTGATTACTGTGTACTTAAAAACAGATACCCAATTACACAGCCTGTCACTGCATTGCATTCTGGTATATCAAGGTCAGGGTGGGTGGAGAAATTGTTATGTCTGTCTCTTTAATAGTTTCCCCTCTGTGTGATTGTTGAACGTTGCTACAAAATGGCCGCTATAGATCTTTAAATGTGATGCTTTCTAATTTTCTTTAAACAAATCAAACTCTTATCTATTTCCTATCTTTATATGACATTGTTTCATCTGTGTTGAATCAGAAACGCAATGCATGGAAACCTAAAAGCAGTTTTTTTTCTTTTTAGCAGTTTTTGAAGAATTCTAAGATGGACTTTTTAAAAAATAAAAAATTGCAGTTCAGCTTCAATAATGTTCCCTGAGGAAAGAAAGTACAAAAGTACTAAAGTACTTTCTGCCCTAGTAAAGAAATTGATTTAATAGCGGTTTCATACTGTTCTACTTTATGTTACAAACTTGGAGGGTTAAAATTAAGTTTTAAAAGGGTGACCAGGCTACCACCTTATTTTGCCTTATTTATGGCCAGATGAGAGGTTTGAATTTTGGAGTATGTACTTCATGAACTACTGCTGTTCATATTCACTCTTGTTGATATCTTTTTGAAGCCTTCACACTGTTGTCAGTGAAGAGAAAAATCAATTTCTAAAGAAAAATCAATGCCAATTCCCTTTCCTCTGGACTTGTCTCTGGCTTACAGTGCATGGAACAAGTGCAATGGAAATAATGATCTTGTTCTCCTTGCTACACTACCACAGTTTTTTGACCGTCTGAAAGTGCTCTCGAGGTCTCCTGCGGAATAGGCTCTGAGATTTGAGTTCGCTCAAATTAGTGTAAATTACCCCAACTCTTCACTCTCTTGCCTCAGTCAAAAGTCCCTCTCCTGTCTGCAATGGGTGCTTCAGTGGACAGAAAAGAATGAGACAGGATCACACAGTCACTCAATTTAAACATTTCAGTTTCCATATACTTATTACATTTTTTTATTTTTTTATTTGACTTTAAGATCTTACTGATATTTTTAAGGCACGATTGGTCCCAGCTGCAGGTACTTTGTTTTTAACCTCCTGCAAAACAGAACACATCATTAAATCTTAAGCCCTTTATAAGTCTACTATGTAAATTAATAATGAAAATGTGACCAAGCCTTTCTTAATTAGACTATATGGATTTTGCAAGACAATGTTTACAATAATAACAGCAGATTCTTAGAGTTCTTAGAGTAGTAGTGTTAGAGGTTGTCTCCTATGAAAATGACTTTCTATTAGGAGAAATAGGAGCATAGGAGCAGCATTTTGAGTTGAATAGTATTGATATCAACAGATTTGTTGTCCATCCTATATTGTTTGTGTTTTTTTCCTGGAAACTCCAACAAATTAATATAGGAGGTGCATATGTTTGTAACAATGACGCCTGCCTGTGTCAAGCCGTGTTGATAAAACACAATCTTTCTGCCGAGGGCAGCTGTGAAAGCCACAGGGAGCAAATAAACAGATTCATGAATACAATGCATACTCAAACAAATAGCACCATCTTCTGAATACCAAAAACAGTAGCAACTACCTCCTGCTTTGATTTAGTGCCACTACATTTATTTTCATCTATTTAAATTCCACTATTGCTTTCTAATCACTATGGAGATCCTTTCTCCTGTTCTCTTCTTAAATGTGAGAGAAATATTATACAATTTATGCACCCAGACACGGCCTTGTTTACAAAACAGGTCTTTTTCATCCTTCTAAGACTTTATAATATTATTTTGCCATCATGCTTGCAGCAATGTTTCAATCTTTTGATATGTTGACAGTTTACAGAGGGAGGAAAGATAAGAAATAATTTTGGTATAATTGAGTTGAAGACCTAATGAATGTTAGGTCACACTTATCTCTCCTCTTTTGAAGCAACACTCTTTAGTTCTCCCTCGTCCTTCTTCTTTCTCTGTACCTCTACCATTCTTCCTCTCCCTCTGTTCCTTTCTGCCTCACAATGCTTTAATCACAAGGGGACCACAGGCAGCTTCTGATGGGCCGTGGCTGTCACAGTGTCCCTCCCCCTCTCAGCTCGTGTGGCGCCACAGCCGGAGCCGGAGCAAGGATACAACCCCTTCAGGCAACCACCTCCCAAATCTGAAGGGATGAAGCACATGTTGCCACAGATAAACCACTGTGATCAATCTCATGGATGCACAGCAAATCAGTGGAGTGAAAGGGCTTTGAAAATCAAGCTCTGTCCCTGATGTGCCCAGCAATGATTATGTGGTCAGTGGTGCCAAAGGCAACCAGCAAACATCAAGCAACTTGGACCAGTGGGCCTGTCAGTTCTCAACACTAATTAAACATACACAAGTAGCCCAGTGATACAGTGCCAGCAGGGCAAAGGCTGACATCCTTTGGTGCTTAGTAAGTTGAAAATCATGATTGCCAATGATATTAATTTATTATTAAGAGGTTATAAATTTATCTGAAACATCTAGGTAAGGTTGTGGAGATGGAAGTTAGGAGACATGTTAATTTTGCTGGTTTTACAATGCACTGTGTTGGGCACCTTCTTAGCTGTTGGTAGCCAAAAAATGCTAGCTGACTTGCCATATATTTAATTAGAAAACATATTGTCCTGGGGGGGTCGGAGTGTCCTTGAACAAGACACTGAACCCCTGACTGCTCCTGATGAGCAGGTTGGCACCTTGCATGGCTGCCTCTGCCATCGGTGTACAAATGTGTGTATGAATGAGTGTATGAATGGGTGAATGCTGGCATGTGCTTTGAGTGGTCGGTAGACTAGAAAAATGCAGTCCATTTACCATTTATATTGCATTGCAAAGGCAGACAGTGCTGCTGTAACAAACACTGGAGTTGAAGGGGAAAAAAGGTTTAAGCTTGAAAGCTGCTTCAAATGTATAACAAAAGAAAAAAAAAATCATTGTTAGATAGTGTCAGGTACTGTTCGTACACTTTAAATGCAATTTAAGCAAGGCTATCTTACAGCAGGAGTAGCTTCTGTGGTCTAACTTTTTTTTCCCCATATGACTACATGTATCCACAGTCTTATTTATGTGGTATAACAAACTCTATTACTTTTGGAGCATCCACACTGATTTTTCAGTTACAGGAAACAGGTTGAAAACATTTCAGTAAATTAGCTTTAGCTATCTAGCTTTAACTAATGTAGCTGTCACTGCTTTTTGGTTTTCACCACTTTTGTTGTCCAAAAAAATTTTACTTTCCTTTTTTTCTTATTACCACAATTTAAACACCTCATGAAACGATACCCTGTTTCTGCTTCTCATGTTGTACAATATTTGATAGGCACTGGAAGCCATTATTCAACCTGACATGTTCTGCACATTGTTTTACCCTTGTAGAGGTGAGAGGCGATTAAAATGATGTCAGAATTAGAGAAAAGTTGAACAGCTGTTGTGGAAGGCTGAATTGAAGCCTCCCTTTTATTTGAATCAGTCTTTAAAAAATGTAAAAGACACGATGGTAACTGTAGTGTGACACTAGTGGGCTCATGCTGATGATTTTGATGTGTGACACTACAAAAACAGTGTGAAACTTGTCACCGCCAGTGTGCTGGCTCTGGCTCTGGACAGACTTTTTTGTCAAGCAGGGCAGGTGTAAGTTGACAAGTTGATTAACATTGCTATTAGCTAACCACCACTCCTCTTCAACCATTGTAAATGTGTATCATTTGTTTCATGAATGGAAGTTTGTAATTCTTTATCAGACTACCTGGTAATATAAAAACATCTAAAGTTGGTTGAATTTCCTGAAATGTAACTACACAACTCACTCATGAAAGATTTCTGATTCTTACCGCATCATTTGACACAAACATTGATGAATCAAAAGCTCTGACAGGATTGTATCAGCAGAGCACACAGAAAAATGATACTATATAACCAATATAGCTCATTTTAACCACACAAAATTACAACTCATGTTTACGTTTACTGTGGCGGCGACCTCTAACAGCCGTACAACGCATGTCAAAGATGGTCACGGATTATAAATAGCCATAATGCTCAAGTCTGGTGGTGGTGGGTTGGGTGTGGAAGGTTAGCAACTTAGCAGCCTTTGTCAGGAAACGAAGTTCAAAATTGACGTTTTGGGAGGCATGGACAAATGCCACCGGTATTTGGAGGTTGGTTAAAACGACCTATGTTGGAGGACTTGTTATATCAGCCCCATTTTTACCAAAACATATAATAATTCTAGTACAACGGTGATTAAAATGAAATAAATTGCATCCTTTGCATTGTGACATGCCCATATCTATTTCCTATCCTATCTCACTAACAAGAATCACTTTGTACCTAGTTAGCACAAATACTCTTATGAACCCAAGAATATTTTTCTCCCAAAGCACGTACTTTTTACCCAGACTTTCTTTGAAGAGAGAAAGTGAAAGAAAGTTGTTATATCTATATGCTACATGTTGCTCTGAATGTCAAAATTTAAACAATGAAAGGATTCCAGGCAGTGTCAGTTATCGTATAACATCTTCTAGTGAGTATGCAAGGCCCTGAAAATACTTCAAATGATCCCCGACATTATGTTGGATCAGCAATAGAATCTGAAACTAAAGCCTAAGGCTTGGCAAAAAAAACCAACACATTTTGATGTTTTTTAATTTTGGTTTTGTATATTTCACATAATATCAAACTGCAGTTTTACTATTGCAGTTCAATCAAATTGGACCTCCAGATTTATAATCTAAGGGATAAAACTCAGAAGTGTTTTAACTCTAAACTCTGAGCCTTTCAAGGATATAACATAATTGTGGTTATTATCATTTAAGTCTAGAAACTTTGTTAGGTAAATTAATTTTAAAACAATTACATAGAGCAGCAATATTCACTAAAAGCTAGTTAAAGCTTTTCAGGCGGTAAGAAAGTATTTTTTCAATGTTTTATTATTGAGGGTATGATTATACCTACTTAAAGTGTTTGGTCAAGAGATAAGTAATGCACTTGAGAGGTAAGCAATTACATCGTCAGTTTACAAGCAGCTATGGCCTGTCACTGAGGACCTGTAGATGCAAGACAGAGCAAACTGCAGGATGAAGCAAAGTGCTGCAATATCATCTATCATCCTCATTCACACTTTGTCAGATGCCCACCTGCACTGTGAACACGCCGTTGTTCTGTGATAACGCTGACCCTGTGGCTAAGTAAGGCTAACATTGTGTGATGTGTTTTGGGATTTTTTTCCTTGATCTGGTGATGCTGCCTGCATAAATTAGAACTGTGTTCCACGGCTTCCCAACAGAAGCCTGCGCTGGCAGTCCTCCAGCTCAATCACATTGATTTTCCATAACAATATGAAGAACACTGTTCACTGCCGAGGATTAATGAATTGCATCTTCAGAGTCACTTTGGCATTCCTAATGAAGGTAGATGAATATCCCTGAGCAGGCCAGCTGTGTTGGAATTGGTGCTGACTGTGCCAGGGCACATTCATGGTGAAGCCGAAGAAAAAATTCAAATAATCCACAGACTCATAAATCTTCCTTTGGTCTGTCAGATAATTTTAGTAAAAACATATGATTCAAAGTGTGACATTTATCATCATCAGGCCCAGGGTCCTTCATCCTATTTCTCCCCCCTCCTATTTTCTTTATCTGGAATGAACATGTTTGCTGTTGGTGGAATCAACTCAGAAAACATTTCTGACGTTTGTCTAGCTGCACTGCCAGTAACATTATGAGATCTGACAATGAGATGATTATCTTATGAAATCACTGTAAATTCATTTCATTATGTGCTGTGTTTTATTTTTAGTTTCTTATATTCAAAGGCATGTGCTTTGAAAAGTCACAGCTTAATGGGGACATTGGTAAAATCAATTAGTATTGCTTAGTAGCAATTAAAATGCTAGTGTCGCAGCCAAATCGACAAATCTGAGCAAGTCAACAAAATTGTGCAGGAAAAAACTATCAGCTTCTGAAACACTCTTAATGGGGTATGAAACGTGTGAAGGACAGAACAAAACCATTAAATCATCCAAACAAAATACAAAAAATGTCAACCTCATGGTGGCGCTAGAGGAAAAATCAGAAGGATTAATTGTCTGGGCACCAAGAATGTCTCTTCAAATTTTACTGGCAATCCATGGAGTAGTTGTTAAGATATTTCAGTCTGGACCAAAGTGGTGGACCAACAGACCGGCCTTGCCATGCATACAGCTATAATTAAAAAGTGGAACTGGCCTGATCCAACACACTGCATGGAGTTTGAAATATCTCACTGTTACATTGGATTTGCAGCTTATGTCTCTTGATTCCTAGAGCAGCAGTTTCAAGACATTTAGCAGAACAACGTATTACCGAGGGGTTCATGCATTTTTCTTTGTGATGAATAGATTAATGAAATGGAAATGAGAAAAAACTTGCTATGTCATTCCCTAATAGACTGGGCAAGAACTGGAAAGGAACTACATTTTTTGTCCTGATATAAAAGTACACACTCATCCAACCTGTCAGACTGAACTGCCTCTGTGGAACATGGTAAGACTCATAGATGTACCTGTTTATCATTCTCCTTGGTGATGAAATTGTTCAGTTCAATGCTTTATTCTTTTCACATTAAGACAGCATGTGTATAAAGTGATATACCAATTTGCTCAAATGTGGCAAACTAAGGAAGGAACAGTTTTCACCAATCATCCTCACCCCGCTGATATGTTTGTGTTGTCACATATGAAGGTCCTGTAGGGCGATAGCTCCAGCCCCGGCGGCCTCCAGCTCCCATCATCCCCAGCTGATTCTGATAACAATTAATTCACTGAATCAGAATCTCTGCCTGACATCCATTCCCATTTCAGACCACCAGTTATGTGAACATTGACTCAGGAATAATCATTTGTTGAACTTTCACACCAGCTTTCTTGATAAGCAAGCCTTTGAATTATTTTTCTGCTTGGCTGTCCCTGTGAAATAGCTCTTGGCTAATATAAGCCTGTTTTCAGATACAGTATGCTGGATCTGTAGCTACGGGAGCGGGTCCGCTTTGCCCACAAACACTGATCTGGTGGGATGAATAAGTGGGGTACAAGTTGTGGTATAAGCTACATATACTAAAGTCAAATTCTACCTTTATAATAGAACTGTTAAATTGCTGTCTGTACAGCAAGCGTTGGCAAAGAGAGAACTTATTTTTGATTTAAATGCTTTGTTCTGTGATGTTCTCTCTGTAGTGAAATTACTCTCAACCTCTCACAACCTATCTCTCTGTGGTAAGAGTGTGCTTCAGTCAAGAGACACGGAATGGGGAAACAAACAATATACAGTGCAACGATCACGCTATCCTGAATGGAGCTTGACCACGTCAGCTTTTCTGTGGGTTAAGGAGATGCACAGGACACTAATCCAAGTGGTGCAGTAACACACATAACAGGCACAGATAAAACTCCTCTTTCACAATATCCCTTCTAATCTCTGTGTGCTCCTGTCCCAAGAGGAAACAGATGATACAACCAATGTGCAGGTTGTATTTCACACACAATGACAAGTTGCACAAATCCATCTTTTCTTCTATACACAAGTCTCTCTGTCTCCGGCTTTCTCTCTCTCTCAATGACACACACACATACACCCTTCCTTCATGCTCTCAGATTTCTCTTATATTTCAGCAAACATGGTTAAACAGTTTGAAATAAAAATACAGTTCTAAATCCAATTTTAACCTGAAAATGTAAAAATGCTTTTTTAAACAGAAAGCAAGCAAGATGGGCTGGGTGGCCTGTTCGAGTATGTATGTAATTTGATTCCTAACAAGCATGACATCAGTTGCAAGCAGCTAAAATAAAAGGGAGAAATCATGGAGGAGACCTGCGCGGAGGCTTCATCCCTAGTCACCCAAACTGGCTGGAACCAGCATGAAACATTGCTCACAGGCAAACGAGATGAGGCACGGTTGGAATTGAAGGCAAACAAATCGACTCTCCACACTTGCATATGCTGTGTTTCTTTGCCATGGACGTGGATGCGCCCGCATGCACGCAGACATCCAACAAGGAGGGAAACAAGGGGGACAGCTCTGCCTGAGGCCACCTAGACGACACCCTGAACCATGTGTGGCTCTTTGTGCCAGCTTTGAATTGTCTAACATTCAGGTCAGAAGAGGGAAGTACATCTATCTTCGCTGTGTCAGGGCCCAGCATTGATGGATGACCTGGCCTGTTGAGTTGTGGTGGCCAGGTGACAGAGCTCCATTAATAAACAGATTGCAGGGCTATACTCCTTTGTGTGCCATCAACAAGAGGTGCTCTTCTTTATTATTTCCGTGCCACAGATAATAAATACTCATAAACCTAATGACGCCTGATTACTGCTGCAATCTTTGGCTCATTAGGCTGATTAGCTGCAATTGTGCAACTCTGTGGATGCTGGATGTTTAAAAATGCACTCCTGGTGCTTCGTGTGTATGTATGTTTTGGGTTAAATGACAGATATAATCTGTAGCTCCTCTGACTGAACACTTAGCACCTTTATTTGTTGTGATTAATATTGAAATGACACCATTGTCCTAAAACGTATTTTATCGTTACACTGCACTTTTAACCTGTTTGTGTGTTTTGCAACAGCTATTGTGTTCTATAGTAAAACACTTCAATCATGTTGCCTCATAAGCTTCTGTGGTGCAGACATGTCTCTTAATTTACAGTCCTTGGTGGTGGAAAAATGTCCTTCAATGTCAGTGTGAGCCTTCTGTGTCCACAGACAAATCAACAGAACGGGTTGAGTCACTGACCCCAATAATTTAGTGCATTACTCTAGACATTTTCAGATGCCGCGGAAAGTGCCCATTTTTCCCAAATCGCGCCTTGGCTCCTCCTGTTTATTACAGGTTTGTGACCCACGCTGGGCCCTGCTGAGCAGGGGTAGAGGAGGGTGGTGGTGTTACAGCAAACAGGGGTCGTAGCAATGACACCATGCATCTCCACATCAAACAAAATGGCCTGAAAGCCGTTAAAGGAAGTAAAACTTCCTGAAGTCCCTGAAGCAATAGCTATAGAGTCAGCAAGTCAGTTTGGAATTGCTGGATGCTATGAATAAAAAACACTGCAATATTTTACAATGACTCTTGCAAAGTAATATAAAATCTATTATTTTTTGTTCTTTTTGCCCTGGCCTAAATGTGCTTCCCCAATTGAATTTACTCTGGAGGAAAAACACAATGAATGTGCATGTTTACATTTACAAGCTATATACAAATAGTGAAGACACTCCTCACTACTTAATACATTTTTATAATATGCAACAAACTTTGTAACCCTCACTTGTTAAATATTAATTTGGCTATTTTCTCTCCGGAGGGATCACAACAAATCATACATTCTGTGTTACCTGAGCCTTCCCAGAATAAGGAGCAGGAAATGAGAGTTTAACAGTTTGACACTGAGCACATCAGGCTGTCATCCATGTGCCAAAAGAGTGTTGATGCAGATGACATTGCATACAGTCCAATATAATTGCTGCTATCTTTTGTACTGAAGGCATGATGTATTTCCTAGCACCTTTGTCTGTAACATGGAAATTGGTCACGTGTTATACCTTAATTATAGAAACTGCAAATTATTATATCTCTCACCCACTTTTAATGTGTCTTTAGGTGTGGTATGCACACAGCTTCTTTTTTTTATCTGTGAGTTTAGACTTATTTTCAGTTCAACTTTGTCATCAACATTTATGCTGGGGCTTCAGTCTGAAAGTACATTTAAGAACAGAATCAGATTGCTGTCTAAAAAAGTGTGTATCATTTTCAAATTGTCTGTTCTATATTACCCAAAGCATGCTGTTAAATCCTTGGCTTTACTGCTCTCCTCTCCAATACTTAGGATGCTAACAACAAATTAGTCAAATAAGTGTCAGGATTGCCAGTGCTGGCTGCAAAACCCAATTCCCCATCACTGCCTCCACTTCAGTGAGAAACAAAACAAAAAACATAGAAAGTTCAACATAGAAACGTTGAACTGCTTCAGCTGGCTCTGTGTGTAAGTGTATGTGTGTGTGTTTGATGTTGTGTTGTTGATGCAGTAAACAAATCATTAGCTTGAAAACCTGATAAAGAAGTAATCTAGTCCAATCAATTTAAAATCACATCTGTAGCAATGCAGAAAATTGACATGAGTGCGCCAGTGAAGGGAGACGCAAGTGTCTAATTTTGCCACATATCTAAACATCTCTTTGAGCTAACAGAGAAACAACACGATGACAGTTCTTCACTGAGGGTAATAAAGCCATTTCAGTGACAACAATGGTTTTTTATTGTATCTTTCAGTGAGGGGGCCTCTGAGCGTTTTTGTTTATGCACGGCGGAGGAGGAGAGTGAATAAGGGATGGCAACATTGATCTAGGTCCCCAAGGCTTCATTTTCCCATGGAGACAGCATGGCTAATTAGGCTAGCATGTTGCCTGTTCCAGCACAGCTGCAGTGAGAGATTAGACAGACAGAAGCTGCCAGCTGTTACTCAGATGCAGTATCACTGACTAATTGAGACCGGCGAATGTTCATGGAGCAAGGCCCATGCCAGTCGTTTGCATCCCGTTGTTCATAATGTGTCCAAAGTATATCATCCAGTGATAAGGTTAATCAATGGGACTGCTGTGGAACAGAGGACCTGATTAAAATGTAAATACCCCAAATGTAAATGACTCAATTGAATCATGGAAAATTACAAGGTTTCCTCTTGAGATCTCTTGGACTTTGTAAGCGATTTGGGGTTTGTGGAAATCGTAATAGATTTTCACTTCTGAGAAGGCAGTGGACAGACACCAGTGAACTGTGCTAAATCATCTATTGACTTGTGATCTGACACATAATCAGTATTTTTATGCATACAAGGAATACAACCGGTTTTCAGAGGCCCTCAAAGTACTTACACACAGTTCCAAGAACAATGTTCAGCAAGAAGCAAACATAAATTATAATAAGGACATAGTATGGGTGTCTTCGTAGTTCATCAAATTTAATGTGTTAACTACGTTAATCGGAATTTCATTACACTTAGTGTTGAGCAATCCTTGGTTTTTAATTTGATTTACCACGTTACTTGTTTGGAATTCAGTAGGTATAGACCAGTACCAACTCAGTCTATTGAGACTACTGGGTATGATGGATATCCTAAGAGATTCCTATGTGCAAGCCAAGGATTGGATTGCTACTGGATATTATTTTGAATTCCAAAAGAAATAGGATTTCTGCCTTCATATCCAAACAAAACACCAATCTTTTAAAGGTATCCATAGCAGCTCAAGTACCACTTTAACAATACAAAACAAAGGTTACGATATGGTAACCCTAGTTCTATAAGCACAGGCGGAGCCCTCTACTGGACTCTATGGGAACTACATCCTCCAATCACATAAATGCACTTGCCCACTGAAATTTTATCGTGCACGTAGCCGACCAATAGGACGGCGCTAATAGCAGTGTCCCTACTGCCTCAGCATCCGACCTCCTCTTCAGTTCTATCTTCATCTTCGTTCTATTTCAAACAGGCTCTGCCCTCTACTGGACTCCAGGACTATGGGTACAGTTGGTGGAGCCCGATGACTGTCCGCCCTAGCAGCGAGAAGCCAAAGTCCACCACACCAACCCGGTTGACGACATAACCTAGTGACAGAATGGTGGGACACCCCTGAGAAGGTCGCTGGACCGATAGGGGTGTCACCCTGCACTGCCCTGACTTCTCACTGAAACGTCAGGCACTGCCAGTGTATGTTCCCACTCTACACCCAGTAGTCACCAGATCCTCACTTTTCAGATCCTAGGTCGCACTTGCAAGCTGGATCCCGAGAAGGAGCCCGACATATCCAAGTTATAGAAATGCACAAACTGGCACAGTAAGGGCCAAGATGCCATTGTGCAGATCTCTTCGACACACACCCCGCTGAAAAATGGTCGTAGACACTTCCACACTTCCCAGTGGAATGTGCACGCACCGCTAAGGGTGGGTCTATTCCCACCTGTGTACAGGCTTTGGATATTCACTCACAAAGCCATCTGGCCAGGCTCTTCTTGGACAGGGTTTTACTGACTGCACTGTCACTGAAACAGATGAACAGCTGACCAGTGCATCGAATGGGTGCTGTGTGCTCTACATAGGATGTTAGCCTAGCACCCATGGACACAACAGATGCACTCTCACCTCCCTGCACCCTAAGTGGGGTGGGGGGTAGAAAGCATCCAGATTTATTGTCCTGGACCTGAACAGCTCCTTATTTTCTTAAGAACAAAAGAGGTGTGTTGTCTCAATCTGGTTGCACTGTGGACACCAAGAACCAGCATGCAGCTGGGGTGAACCGACAGGCAACTCACCTTCTTAGCAGAGGCGAGAGCAAGTTGCAGGGCTGCTCAAGAGATAGCATTTTCAATGAGGACTGCTCCAGGGGCTCATAAGGTTATAAGGGATATTAGAGCCACCAACACAAGCAGCAAGTCCTACTGAGGCACCGAGAGACACGACACCGGTCGCTGTCTTCTCACACCCTGCAGAAAGCGTATCACGAGGGAGTGGGTGAAGACTGTTCTGTCACCAAACCACCTGTGACAGGAGAGATAGCTGCAGCGTGACAGCCCCTTCTCCATCAGACCTTGCAGGAAAGAAAAAACGGATCCCACCGAACAGGTGAGCAGATCTGTCTCCCTCTCATTGCATCAACACTCCAGCGGATAGATCAGCCTGAGTCTGCCTCTCCACAATTTTAGGAGCAAAACCTGGAGAGGCATATGAAGCCTCACCCTTGTGACAGAGCCCCCCAGACCATAGGTACAGGCCAGGGCTCTGTCACTGTAGGCTGCATCACTTCTACCAGAATGATGAACGACCATTCCCGCCTTACCTAACTGGAGGGATGAGATGGGGTCGGGGTGGAACGCATACAGCAGCCCTTCTGGCAATGGCGCATGTGTAACACGTCCATCCCCAAGGGTGGACTGTCCTGTGGCTGAATTGAGAACCACAGCGGGCAGTGGGTGTTGGCAAACAGATCCACCTCCGCTCTCCCGAGGTTAGATCTGCTGAACCACATTGTTGTGCAGTCTCCACCCGACACTCGACATGAGGTCAGCCACCACCGGTCTCCAAGCCTGGGACGTGAAGGGCTTTCAGAGACAGCAGGTGTTCTGATGCCCACGTCCATAGGTTCCCTGTCAGCGCCAACAGAGCCTTGGATTGGACTTTGCCCTGTCTGTTGATGTACGCACTGGAGGAAATGCACCAACCTGGAGTGGATTGTGGATGTGTGGTGTGTCGCCCCCTTGGCTATTCTCGGGGTGCCACAACACTCATTGCACTCCCCTGGCAGGTCCCTACCCATCCAGTGAGAGACTCATCTCTGAAGACTGACACGGATGAAGACACCCTGCCGAGCAGCACCCGCTCTGCCAGACAGTGAGAGACCCCCAGAATCGTAGGTCCTCTTGCACTGAAAGGGGTGGGGGGGTGTCACCATGTATCACCTTTGCCTCTTGAGGTCTAGATGAATGCTGGCAACCCAACATTGTAGCTGTCGCATGTGCAGCAAGCCTAGAGGGACTACCTGATGGACTACTGCCCTGAGGCCCAACAGCAGCATCACTGACAGCGCTGCCGCAGCTGTCCCCTGCTGCAGCCTGTGGACCACCAAGCAACGCGCACAAGCGATACGCTCTTGGAGCGTTGCAGCTGAGCATAATCCCCAGATACTCCGCTTGTTGCAGCGGCTAGGGGGAGCTCTCTTCCCAATTGATCGCAACCCCAGGCTGTTGGGGTGCAAAATCAACTGGGCTGTGTGGAGATCACTCAAGGCTTCAATCTCCATGACCATGAGGTCGTGAGTAGAAAGGAACCCTCATGCCCTTCTCGTGCAACGATTGCAGTGCGATGCATCTGCTGAGTCTGTGGGGGGCTAGCGAGTAGTTGACGGGGAGCCTAATGTATTTGTTGGCTACCCCCGAAGCTGATGATACACAGAGCAACGCAGAGTTAGCTCGCATTGCTGCATTGTGTCACAGTCATGGCAGCAGCCCTTCATTTGACTGCCAGGCGATGTAGGTGACCCGTTGCACGGGCCGGACAGCTGGCTAGCAAGGAGGAAGCCCAGGATCTACTACCGTCTTGCTCAGATGCCACCAGGAGAGCGATGTGGCACATGGGCTTCTGTCCCAGTGGTTTGAATAGCGCAGCCAAGGCCCGGGCCCTCCCCCTAGAAGTGGCGGCTCCATCCATGGAGGTGGTGAATTCAGTGAGCAGTTCGCAGTTTGCTGAAGAAAAAAGGATGCTGAGGCAGTAGGGACACTGCTATTTATACGTCATGCACGTATCAGTAGCGACGTCCTGTTGGTCGGCCACATGCACGATAAAATTTCAGAGGGCAAGTGCTTGCATGTGATTGGAGGAGGTAGTACCCATAGAGTCCAGTAGAGGGTGGAGCCTGTGCGAGATAGAACTTAACATCACATTCTGTATTTCTTAACTAATCTTAAAATGTGGAATTCTGTGATAAAATTAGACAGATTCATCTGAGTTAAGGATCAGAATCAGAATCAGAAGGAGCTTTATTGCCAAGTAGTGTTTTACACATACAAGGAATTTGCTGTGGTGATAAGGTGCTACACGTAGACAAACATATACGGTCAACATAAATAAATGTAGAAATATATAAATATGAAATGGAAGAACAAGGTTGCAGATATATATATGTGCATTATTCTGGGTCTGTGCCGTGCAGAAGTAACGCAACGGAAGAGAATATTGCGTATGATGAGAGGATGAGAGGTTTGGATTGATGTATTCTACCAACACGAAAAAATATTGTTAAGAAAAGATACGTGTCAGTAGTGTGGAGTAAGTGTAGTGTTGTTGTTTTTGAGTGTTGTCTGTTGCTTTATAGGTTATCAGGACTCATGGAGTGGAAGGATGACAGAGAATGTAGCTGTGGTGCAGTGCTCAATGGAAAAAACTATCCTCTATATAGCCACATATTCTGAACAAACTAGTAGATAAGACACGTGTGCACACACATAGACATCTAGCTCTAACCGTTTGCGCTCCACTCCCCATGCAACTCCCTGTCTCTTGACAAACCATCATGTACAATCCTGCTACTGTATAGTACTGTCAGAAACCAGCCAAAATAATCTCTTCTGCAGGAGAATTTAACTCTATAGCTTCTGGCACAGTGCAGTGATGCAATTTAATGCCTCCTGTGATAACTAATGGAGGAAACTCTTAAAACTTCAGAGCTTATAATAAGCTTGTCAGCTTATCATATTAGGCATGTGAGCTTATAACATTAGCATTTAAATGTTCCCGGGTATACAGTAATGTGATTGGAAGGCTTTGCCATTTTGACTTTGTCATTGAGGAGAGAAGGAGGCAGAGAGACACACAGAGAAAGGGCAATGATGCTGTCGCGAGGCAGTCTCGTGGACTGTTTGATCATTGTGATTGTCTACAACAATCGTGCGTGAGCTATAATAGATTTACAGGTATCTGAATGTACGAAAAGTGGTAAACTGTGACAAACAACTCCTGCTCAATATGAGCTTGGGTGTGTGTTGTGATCTTAGGCCTGTGATGGACTAGCAATCACTCTAGTGTGTTCTCATGAAAGTCTATCCTGGCTAATATTCTATATTTAACTATTCATTTTAAGTTGAAGTGTTCTTTGCCTTCTGCCCAAAGCATGCTGGATAGGCACCCCATCTTTTTTAATGAATGATCTAACTTCACTGGAATTACAAGCAGAAATTACTTTACAAATGTGGCACTGGATGTAATCAATAATGATGGAGAGGCAGTGTGTCATAACACTATGGACATTTTTAAACTGACCAGATTCTGTTCTCTGGCTCCAAGCCGAACTACAACAAGAAGTTGACTTCTTGACTTCTTTGCATAACTTCGCTACATGCTTGTGAAACATTTTGTAGGTCATAGACATATCTGCCTGCTTGATAAGGACAAACATACACAATATATTTTGATTGAGGGATATATTAAATTACATACACCAGGCTCGACCACTTTAAGACATTTTATATACTGCTGTCTTGGCATACACCAGGCTCGACCACTTTAAGACATTTTATATACTGCTTTCTTGGCATGAGTAAATTTACATTATAAATACTAATTTAAATTTATCAGCCTTTATTTCTGTCATTCTTTACTGAATGGGTTTGAAATTATCTTATTTATTTACATTTATTCTCAGTCTTTCTCTTGAGGAAGGAACATTTAGGAGTAATGATCTGTTTTGTCCATATCATATATACCAGACTTAAGAAATAACACAGCATCTTTGCAGCCTTGCAAAGAAAAACTTTTAATTGCCTTAAAAAAATGGCTGTCATGTGTATGCAGTCAACCTCTTTGCTACTTATATCGTGCATAAAACATGACACAGTTCACCATTTCACCTAATCATGGGCAATCTTCATCCCACCACACTATAAAAACTCTAAAATTAATGATCTTCCCAGCAAGATGTGGAACCAAGCAAGTGAGCAATTTCGGGATTGACAGAGATTATTAAACAAAACTAATTATAGTCATTGGTACAGAACAATAATATCCTGCATACTAAAGAATTAATGTAGGAGATTAAAATAGGCCTATCCATTAAAAGACATGATATTTCATTCTATCTACAAGGAGGAAATAAGTCTAATAGGCCTTTTTATCTGTGAGGAAATGGGCACCAGCAGAGGTAGATCAGTTAATAATTGAATATGCTTTCCCATCAGATACAGCACCGACTGTGTACCTAGCATTGGGCAAATATGACACCATGGTGATTTTGCATTAAACTACAGAGAAAATTTATAAATAGCATTCTGACCTGTTTTACAGGTTGTGGACCTTGGGTTTTGTGTGAATTTGTTCAGTAAATCAGGCCATAGATTAGAGCAACATTATGTAATAATTTTTGTACAATGACTTACGTAATAGGGAGAATGGCATTTCTGTCTGTCACCTGCTATGGCACCATGTAAAATCTGAATCCAACACAAAACTCTTCAGCAAGCTATAAAAGTATAGAACATACCTGTCAACCCTCCCTTTTTTCCAGGGATAAATCTCAAATTGATATTAGCAAACTTAACAAACAGATAACACACTTGGACAATGTTACTGTAAGAGCTGTAACTCAGGTTTCAAGCAACATTATGCAACTTTTCTACGATAAGAAAACAGTTTGGTGGAGAACAGCTCCACTGTTGTGCTGGTCTGCCAGAAGTTGGCGAAAGATTTGTGAAATTAAAGGCTGCAAGAAATACTAGTAAGTAATATTGCCATTTGGTGTTGTCGCACTAGCTTGTTTGCTTGTGTTAGCAAAGTTGTTGACTTGCTAGTTTTTGATCATAACAAATGTAATCATAACAAAAACAGCTGTACATATTTACTTTACCGACAGTGGTGAATTACAGTCTGTAACAGTAAGGGCACCAAATCACACAAAAAAACTAATCTTACATAATGTTGCTTAATGTGTTAGTCGATGCCCTGAAACATGCTGATTTCCTGTTGAGTCAGATAAATCGTAATTATAAAATGTGCATAAATGAGATTTCGCCTTTAATTGTGAAAGAATGGACCTTTTTGCATAAAATACTAACTTGTGTTATTGAAAGGACTATGCTCATTTTCAGAAATGGAGAACCCCCCCCCCCCCCCCCCCCCCCCCCCCACCACCACCACCACCACCACCAAAAAAAAAAACAATTGTTACTACTGTTCTCTATGTAGGTCATCCATCACACACATTAATAAGATGACTGTGCAATTAAGATGAAAAATCACTTCTTAATATAATTTTAAATGCATTGTTGTTGAACTGCACTAATCCTCTATGTTGCTTTAAAGTGTTAATTTAATGCCCCTGTTCAATCTGAAAGTAATTTTCTGGCACTATTGTGCAGTAAGTACCAATTAGGTCACAAATTACTTGAACTTAATGAGTAGTCAATGGCAGACCATCTTGAATATATCTCTTTGTTTGTAGAAGAAATATCAGGTAAAATAGCATTTGTGTTGCTATTGTCATTATCCAGTGTGCCCGACTATTGCTTCCAGAGCAGTTAGAGCTGATAAATGTCTCATATTGTTTAGCTTTTAAATCTGTGCCTTGATAAAAGTAATTGAGGCACAGAGAATGTGACAGTTTTGGACCATGCAGTCTCTATTCTGTGTCCTACAGTCTTTGTTCAAACTGTGGCCTCAGGCTGCTCACAGCAAACCACACAGTGGTGCTACATCTGCTCTTAACTAAAGTCAAGCCAGCAAGTGCGACATCAAATAGAGATGGAATCGGGCAGCAGGGCTTTTGTTTTCACATTTTCTGCAACGGAATAAGGTCTTCTCCTCAGACATCTTACAAAATAAGGACTAAAAATACCCTAATTAAATAGATATCTTGAAACACTAAATTTAAATCCCTTTTCTGCTGTTTACTCTCAACTCTCAAATTGAAAATAAAAAATCAGCTGTCAAAAACTACCATTTATGCAGTAATTGTCACCTTTGAGACTTTTACCCCATTTTAAGGAACATTTGTAATAAATATTAATGATTAAATATCAAAGCGGGGATGATTAAATTAATGATATTAATGATTAAATCAATGGGGTTAGTGAGTTAGTCATCAATAGTTAAAGAAGGACTAAACATACCTCTTCCTGCAGAATGTCTGTATGCTTTTTAAATGGAGCCTCATCACATAATGAGCTATTTAGCTGCTCTAGACCACTCCTGTCTCCTGCATGTCTTATGATGCTCTACTATACAGTATGAAAACAACAAATGTCTCATCAATTAGTAAGGAGGCTGATTCACCTGCTATAAGAGATCAACACTAAGTACTTCTTGTACACAGTACACATAATGGCTAACATATTACCAGTGGCTCATGTGCCATATTTATATAACATCAGTCCAACCAACAATGGTTTATGATATTGTCAAATTACGATTTTGTACGATTGCAGATGTTATAAATGTTCTGATGGCACATTGGCACATAAAACAGGCTTTTACCAACTTCAGGAGCAGCGCTCATGCTGGCTGAAGTGGCTATACAATAGGGGCCTTGTGGCGCTTGAATGCTTTATCAGCATGGAGCAATCATGTGTGTATTCAAATCAAAATGACAGACAAGGATATTAAAGCTCAATGACATTTTACAAACGTTTGATGATGCGACCGCCTTTTATGCATTCAGGGATTAAAACTTAACCCTCTTGG
Organism: Micropterus dolomieu; assembly: GCF_021292245.1. NCBI lineage: Eukaryota > Metazoa > Chordata > Actinopteri > Centrarchiformes > Centrarchidae > Micropterus > Micropterus dolomieu. The sequence continues at coordinate 18,513,322 of NC_060168.1, forward strand.
GAGTTTCCCAATTTCATCACAGGTAGCCACTGAATGTAGCTTCACTGTAGGAAAAACAGCTTATCATGCCACCTTTTACTTTAGGCCATCATATCCTTAGTAGCAATGGAACTATGTGCAGCGAAAATAGGTGAGCAGAGTTTGTTATCCTTTACGACACCTATTTCTGAAAATGTACAGGTTTAAAATGCTATTAACATACTTAATGGTCACTTGTTCTTGAGAAAAATCCACTATAGCTGCACATTTTATGCCTCTAACAGAGCAATGAAACATAGTTCTAAGTGTTTACATGGCAACAATGCTGAGTGCATAAGCAACTGGCTTGATCTCCTGGGGTTTTTGAGGAGTCATTTGAGGATTGGCTTTAAGCATTCAAGCATAGTGTAGGTTTAATTAAAAATAAAATCCATAGGTATTAATACAGTAATTTCTGACCTGTTACATAACCTTAAATAAGAGACGGAGGGAAGAGAGAAAGAAGGTGGAGGTGAAGAAGAAAGATAAAGGATGAGAAACACTTTTTGTAAGAATTAAGAAAAGTGCTCTTTGTTTAGTCAGGTGTGAAGCCCTGTGGTGATTAGGCACTCATATGGCAGCCATGGCGGCTGGAAGCCATGCAGAACTAACAATAAGCCTGATCTCCATGGGCCAATTAGCCTTTGGAGTTCCCATGTAAAACCTTTCATGAAGAGCCTGTGAATGGAGGCCATTACGGACAGAGAGCTCTGCCAGAAGAGCCCCTGGTCTCCAGTGGATATCTTCTTCCCTGTCCAGTCAAGCCTGCACTTGTGACAAGCGGCCATGTCCTGAAACTGTACACGTGGATTACTAGGGAATAGAAAACTGACACTGTGCCCTACTGGAAACCAATTACAGCTCTTAAATCAAAGTCTCATCGGCCATTACAGCAGGCAGATAGGGTTGATTGAGCCCACCTCGAATTGTCATTATAGGCAGAATTTGGCTATAAGGCAAGGATTGTGGTGGTCATCATGAACTGTATCTTTGGTTGTCTGGGTCATTGACTTGAGAGTATTAGAAAAGTGAAGAGTTTTCCATTGTCAATTCTGAACTTTCGTGCACATGGTTCCTTAGGGTGAAGAAAGCCTTTTAATATGGAAAGGTTTGAAAGACAATCTGACGAGCGGCCTTAAAACATTGCTCAGTTTGCAGGAATAATCCCTGCAGTCACTGTAACCCTTCAAGAATACAGCCTCCTAAGTGCTCATACAGTATACAGAAAACACTGTTTGTCACATAAAGAAAGTACAGTATTGTTCAAAAGTAGATAAGGCTGTCGTTGTTGAGTAAATGCTACATGCCTGCTTTTTCCAGAGAGGGCATCTGGACATGCTTGTAAAAAACCTTTTTCTGTGTCTTGTTTGTTGGCTGCCATGCTTTATTTGTGCATATATGTGCATGAGTTGTCATTTGTCTGTGAAAGCAAGAGTGAATGAGTGTGCGTACATGCTGGCCTTTTGGCACATGCTCATGGCTGTGTATGAATGCGTGGGAGTATTAATGTGTGTGATATACGAATGTTTTTATGGCTTTTCCTAACTGTACACCTCCCTAATCGCAGCAGAGACTGAGAGTCCTCCTTATTCCGAATTCTCCTCACACAGCAGCTGTGGGTTTGAGTCACGTTCACACTGAGAGGTGAGCATAAGCCCCAGCTGCCAACTTTTGAGAAAACAAGAGCTGAACCTAAAACAACAAGAAGGAAATAATTTCTAACGCTTTGTTTTTCATATTTGCTCTGCTCTCCTGAGGCACTGAACTCTGAAGAACAGTTGGGGTAACATCCTCAAAGCTTGGCATTTCCAGTGAGGATTAAATACCTGGAATTTGAAGTCAGTAGAAAATGAAAAACTGTCTCGCCTGCATCAAAGACCAACCTTGTCATTATTAGCTATAGAGGGAGAAATATGCAACTTGACAGAAGTGAATATCATCTTCTCCTTTCTTCTTTCAAGGTGTCCTCCTTTTTCTGTCGAGATGCTTACATTGTACCAGCCTTGAAATGCATTAATATTACTGTTTTAATTTTGATTTAGTTAGATCCAGTGTGCCATTAGCACCGCAGGAGTTGGCTTTCCATGATCAACATTGTCACATTGCTCAGAGACATTTTACATGAAAGCATCATCCCGAGAGGGCAGTCCTATTATTTGAACATTTTAGCAAAGGTGAGGCAGTCAGTCTGTTTACACTGGGACCGTACGTGATCTTTCATCTTATCACCACAAAATGAACCATAGCTCACTGTCAAAATGAAAGTACTGTACCAGGCAGGACTGTTACTATAATTAATGAGCCCGGAATGTGAAAAAGGTGTACTTAAATCACTTTTGTCAGCCATGCATCTTGCTCTAACCATAGCTGAGTGAAGTCACGTGCTGTTTTCACTATCAATCTACTGTATGTACTCCAATCTGCTGCTCAGTTTGTCTTAACTAAGACATAGCAGAGAGAAAGCGTAGCAGTTTTAGCTGCAGTGCATATCAAAATCTCTGCAGAAGATTACATTTATTTGGCTAAATTGAGACCTAGTCTATGTAAAATGCCACTTAAAATACCTGCTCCACACTTGAAGAGTCCAAGAAATAAATTCCCCCAACATGTAAGGATTACCTGAGTGTAAATGTACCGTTCCTGACTGCAGACATGTGCAGTGGGAGGTAAGTGCTGTAGTCAGGGTACTGGACGGGTGGATACATTTGCCTTCACCTCTGACAACCCAGTTTCATGTGGATTTTTCAGTCCTTTTCCAAATTGTTTCTTACTTAACCATGACCAAACTTTAACCATTTAGCCGGAGAAGTCCCCCTCCACTCACAAATGTGCATTGCTTATTGTTATTTGGATATTTATTTGAGCTTCATGGCTGTTCTCACATTCCTCTGCAGAAGGAGGAATGTTTCTCTGTGCTTACCAAAAAAGAGTTTAAGATATACATATGAGCATTGTTTTGTGACATCACAACTAGTTTGGAAGCCAATCGTGGTCCAATTTACAACTTACGCAAATACAATGTGAAAACCTGAAACCTCCGGCGCCTCTTCTAGCAATATGGAGCCATGTTTTTGTGACACATGCACATGAACAAGCACAGTGGTGACATGATACAGATTGCTGCTAATGGTTTCACACTATTCCACTGAAAAAGAGGTGGCAATAATGCACCAACAAATGCAGTGTCGCGCCACATGGAGTGAGGACTGCTAGCAAGAAAACATGGATGTAAACAATGGAAGATTTAAAATACTACATATGCAAGTGTTTTAGGATGAATTAAACCAAGGACATGACTTTTTTTATTATTAAGTGGTGTGGACATAAGGGCTCAGATTAGGGGTGTGACGATACACGACACGGGTGAAGGCAGAATATTGGGTTCATGAGAACAAGAAAAGAAGATATTTTAACATTTGAAAGTAATATTTATGCATCCATTTATGGTGGGAATGCCTTTATTTATAGAAAAGGAAACACCAACCTTTCTCAAAGCATTTTCATTTATTATTTAACATTTCTTATTGCAAGAATATTTTCAGTAAATGCATTAAACACATTTGTTAGCCTTCAAGAATACAGACTCTTTCGGTTGAAAACACCACGGGGCACCTTTACATTTTGACAATGAAAATATTATATTAATATATTGAATATTTACATATTCATAAGTTATGGAATATTTCAATTTAAAGGGAGTAGTAGATGTTATTTTATAAAATGTTTAACTAAGTAATTTAAAGAAAAACCATATCAGATACAAATTATTATTTAAAGCTTAAAACATGTCTGGAGGGGATCTTTAATCTGCTTTCCTTTTTCAAATTACAAGATATTTTATTTGAAAATGGTACAATCCGGTTTGTGATAGATAAATAATGTTCCCAAAATGTGTGTTGCTGTTAAAAGTGCTGTTAATCAGTGTTGTGGGTGGCGATGGGTGGGTGGCGATGGCGCAATGGATAAGATTATGCCTTTGGTGTGAGAGACCCTGGTTCAGTCCCCCACTGTGATCCATCCTCCATTGTGTCCCTGAGCAATACCCCTAGTTGCTCTTGACATGTATAGCAATTGTAAGTCGCTTTGGATAAAAGCATCTGCTTAATGAATAAATGTAATCAATGGTGAGATTTGTATTACTCTCAGCTTTGTTGCTGATACAGGTGTTCATGTCTCTCAAATCAAGCAGGTGGCTCCACAATGTCTGGATGGAAATATCCGCTATTGTGACTTGATAGACAATGGCAGGAACACAGCTTTTCTTTCTGCTCAGATATGCTTGCTCTTAACACGACAGCACACAAAGACAAACGTTTGCATCAGTCATATTGAACTTCACAAGGTGTGTGTGTGTGTGTGTGTTGGCTACCTAACTGGAATTGAAGACAACCTGAGAAGCTATTCCCCTAGTCCAGCGCAGAGAGAGAGAGGCCTCTTTCAGAGAAAAATTGTTTGACTACATTTGATAGATCTCATTATAATATATTTGTTTTTAAATGAAAATTGCAGTCATCCAGCTCGAGCGATATCTGAGGGCTTATGATTTGCTGTGTGGATACACAGCCACCCCTGCAATTCCATCAGTCCCCAGTAGCTGACAGGAATGGATGGGCTCTATTAACGTAGATATAGGGGGCCTAAGGCTGTGTTGTAACTAGTGCTATTAATCCATATAGTTGGTCTATGAAGGTGCTACCCTGTATGCGATCAAAAGAAGTAGCCTGCTGTCATAGAAACAACTCCTGAGTTGAAACTGATTGTTTCAGGTAATGAATAGGGATTGTTTTTGATGAAGATGATCTGTAGCAGTTTCTTTCTTTGTTTCTCAGTTATGGTAAAATAATATGATGTAGATGATGACTTTGTGGCACGTTTGTGATCAGTTTGCTGCTCTGGTCTCTTTTCAATTTGAGTAGGTGATCCAAACTCGCTATGTTGTTTCTCTGTCCTTCTTGGAGGTTGAGCAATTACAAGTTTGGAGATATTAAACAACATAAACATTCAAGAAGAAATACGCATGTTCCAATGCAATTCAATTACTTCTCAGTCTTTAGGGGAGAGGCGTGACATGGCTGGGCCCCTTTGATCAACACCAATACCATCAGGTTCATGTCTCCAAGATATCCAGTCTTGAAAGAGACACACTGGATGTATACACAGTTTATATTAGCAATTTAGATCCGACATGAAGAATATTGTTTGAGCATTTGCATCTCAAAGGCACAAATTAAATTTTTGAAGCTTGGTCTGGAGCTCAGGTATATTTCTTCCCCCTTTTTTTCTTTCCCTGTTGCACCTCCAATTACTTTTAAGTTACAGAGAACTGAGTGCATTTTTACAATTGGAAATTAAATAACGGAAAAAGTTGAAAATACACTGATATATCACTGAAAGTGCTGCACCTCTTGGTATAATTTATTAAAAAGGTTACCCTGACATTCCTATTGATGTAAAAACAAAGAGATGGTAATGCGTTTTTCATTTCATTGATGCTGCTTCCATTTGAATATAAATATATTGTCTGTTATTTGAGGACCATATGAATAACTAAATAACACAACTTTATAGCACACACAAATGTCAATGGGACTTTCATCTTTGTCATCTCAATGTGTACACATACATTTGTCCCTCATCTACAGTAATATGTGTGAAAATTCAAGTAATGCGAGCCTGATTCAAAAACATGACAGGTCCATGTAGAGATCACATTCCCTCCAAACGCCAGCAAATCACAATGATCTTTACAGCAATCTTTAATAAATGACACCTCAGGCATAGTCGCAAGTTTCTCCATCAGGTGGAAAATGTCTCTCGTAAAATGTGCAACTTATATTGATTGTTCTAAATGTTAATGTCTTTTGGGCTTGGACATCTGATATTTCACCATTAAAGCAACGATAAAGCATGTAATATTGTAATGATATTTACCAACAGCTGTTCCTCGGCTACTCCCAGGGGGTTGGGGAGGGGGTTTAATGCTGCCCGGGTAATTTTCTTTATTGATCTATGGAAAGAAAAAAACAAACAAAACAAACAAAAAAAAAACCCCAGCAGCAACCGAAATGTCAAAACATCTTGTCCTTAACAATATTTCAGCACCATTGTCACATTCAGTTGCAAAAGCTGACTTACACAAAATTTAATAAATAAATATATTAAAATATAACAATAAATAATAAAATAAATAAATTTATTCTAATTTCTTACCCTTCCCTAAAAATGGCTAAATGAATCTAGGAAAACATCTCAGCATGCCACTCAACATGTAAGATTTCAGAAAGCTGAGATTTGTGGTAAGTATTGGTATTATTTATGAAACATGTATTATTAAGTCACTTTATTCTGTAAGAAATTGAGAATTAGGCCATATTCAAATGATCTGAGGTCTCAGGAGCCAAAAAAAGCCTTTGATTAAAGAAATACTCTGGATTTTCTGTCATTGCTTAAGACATGAAAAGCTCAATAACTTTGTACCAAAAAGTAGAGTTTCATCAAGGAAGGAGCTGGTGGGGAATGGAAGCTGTGGTGCAATGTAGTAGAAGCTGCTCCCATAATTGCTTCGTTAAAAACCAGTTGCTTTGTGCGTCCTAGAGTAATTAAGCAGTTGGAATTTTACATTACACTAGTGAAAATTAACAAAGAGCACATCTGGGTGTCCCATAGGTTTAGTCATTAAAAAGCCCATTATTTTTCAAATTACTTTTTCAATCTTTCAGCCCCCCTAATCCGGAGGTATTTCCCAATAGACAAGTTCCCGTTCTTGTTTTGAATGACTCCTCTAGGAAAGTTAAACATTTAGCGGATGGTGTGGCCTGCAATGGCTGCTCCTTGCTGCTGAACTCTATTTCCAAGACAAACATGGTTGGGGAGCAGGAAGACACCACAAGGATACCGGTGCCAAATCGTTTTAAACCATGTAGCCCAGTCTTTATTGTCATCAGGGTGAGAGAAAAAAAAATGACCAAAAAACCCCAACAAGATTATACTACTCAGCTGAAAATTACACATAAGTTAATATTTTTTTTAGTTTGATTTGTATATGCATCCCTTATTGACCACAGTCTCTTGTGAACCCTAACCCTAAGCATTGCAATTATTGAAAAGCAATACTGTCACCAGAATATGCTCCGTTATTCTTAATCATAATTGAAAATGGCCTCGTGGGGAAAGCTGACTTCAGAAAGTGTCACTGAAACTATCATATAATCATTAAGAAAACTAATGTTTTCATTTTGACCATTCCCCTAAGAATATTTACTTTATTTAAGACACACTGTAAGAAAGGCTGAAGAATACAAAAAAAACTAACATGGAACATTTTGGCTCCCTGGTATAGCGACCTTTATCTCTGCATAATGTAAATATATTTGGTAAAAGGTTTCAGTACCAAGTCATTTTCATTATTTAATCACAGTTAAGATAGTATCAAGATGACTAAGATGGCATTAAACTTAGCCTTAGCCTAGTTAATCTAGCAAAATTGGTGTGACACTAATGTCCTTAATTGCTGTGCAGTTTTACAATGAGTTCAGGTATGGGTGGTTGGTCCTGCTCAAGCTCATAAATACATCTGGTCTAACCTAAACCATATGCACAGGAAGATGGTGCCTGAGGAATTTTGACCTGATCTTAACCGTCGCCACCAATGTGTTGATCTGAAACACTTCACACTTCAAACTGAGGGAAACCTACAGTTAATGATTGAAGAAAAACATGTCTTACACAGGGTTTGTCATTGAAATTCAAGTCAATAGAAGGAACACAAAGAGAAAGATACTGTATTACATCAAGAAAAAGACCACTGCAATGTATGTACATGCTCCTGGGCTGAGTATATTAGTTTTACATCAAATAATCCTGGATATACCTGGTTTATTTTCCCTGTGGTTGAAATTATAGCAAACCTGATGATTGCTGTTAGCGTTTCTCTCCAAAGCAGCTTTCACAAAATAGAGTACACAGGACCATCCATGAAAAGGCTTCACACTCTAAAAAAAAAAAAAAAAATCCATGGCTGGCATATCAACTGTGTTTTTCTCTTCAGGGGTTGCCGGTGTTCACTTCACAGGGATCCTTTGGTAGAGACAAATACATACACATGATCTGCTGTATACAATTGAAATTGGTTTGCACCACCGCCATGTTACTGGATCGGATCTCGTGCTATTAAATGGTAAAAGTCATACAAAATGTTGTATGTCAAAAATTAAGGTCTGATTCATAATTCATCTTACAGCATTTATTCAGGATAGCTCGACATATATATAATGTGCTTCAAATTTTGAAACTTTTTGAGATTTAAATTTACCTCATTGTCATGTATGTTCTTTTCCCATGTTATGGTGCTAAACATTTATGTCACATATTCAAATTTCACTCAGGAATACCGTTAAATTATGCAGTTCCAATTTGACGATCCACAGTATCACTAGCAAAAACAGTGGTGCATAAAAAACAGTAACTCTTTCAACATGATCCTGATAGTCTCAAGCTGTGGTTAACTTCATATATGCCACCTTTTTTGAGTTACAGCCTGGCAGGGTAGGGAGCATGGCATAATGTACTTGCACCTCCTCAAAAATTCTCAAAGAGTACAAAATATAAGGGATGAATTATTTACCGACGTCAGAATATTTCTGGAGGTTTGCAACAGTGGTGGAGAGTAGCCAAGTCTTTCATCCATGTGAGACTCTTGACAGTGGTTGCTGCTGTAAAAGGCAGAGCTCGAGATAAGAGAACGCTTTGACCAGCCTTGCCTCCCCATGATAAATCTTTATCATTTTAGGTGATGGCCTGACCTCTAAGATGGGTACTGGCCAAGGGGGTCCTCATTAATACAACTTTAAATCCTCTTGGCTCATTCCGTCTATTTTCTTGATGCCTGTGACCTTTTCAGGATTGCTGCTATCAAACGAAACCCTTTTTGAGGCCAAAGAATTGGAGAGGAGTTTGAAGAGCAGATGATTTTGATTGGTCAAAGAAGGAAGGAAAAACAAAAGGAGGAAAGCAAAATGTATTCCTTGTGTAGTTTTCAGTACCAGTGACTGATGTGTTGTTTTTGAAAGCCTTGTGACACAATTAGCTTGAATTCATCACCCTTATTTGTCTGATCTTTCCAGTCAGTGTGCGAAATGACACAAATAAAATCGAAAGGCTGTCTGCAGACTAGCTGCAACGTTCAGTAGGAAACTAGCTGCAACGTTCAGTAGAAAACAGCATCTTATCACCACTTGAAAAGAAGCACTTACGTGTGGAAACAAAAAAAATGTTTTGTGGTGCTGTTATTCTGATTGCTAGCTAAATTACTAGTTAATTACACTGACATAACAACAGGAAATGCTTATATTTTGGAAAATATGGATGGCTAAGATTGTATAGTGGAAACAGTGTATATTTCAGTAACCCACCAACAAGTCCTTTAGCCTCAGGGCCATTTTTCCCATTCATGCTTCTTTTATTCTTGAAGCTTTCATTCTTCATGTTAAGACTCAAGCGACACATTTAGACTGGGACACAGTCTGTATCTGGGCAACCAAAGTATTGTAGCAACAAACTAATACGTACAGATAAACATGCGGAGTCATAAATTTGTATGATATGAATGGAAATGACCAGCGTCTAGCCCCCTTTACATTTTTAGACATTCTTATACTTTTTCCCTTTTATAAAATGACAGTGCTGTTATTAATTCCTTTAGGAAATAGAGGTTTTGTGTCACAATTAAGCCATTGACTTAATTAGCCAAGACACTGACTAATTATAGTATGATTAATAGTATGGTAATTCCAACCCCTTTCGCGAAACACATTAACTTGGTCAAAATACTGAATAAAAACTCTCACATTCCGTTGATAGAATGTCCATTGTCAAGGGCTGAGGAACAAATGTCTACCATTCATATACTCTGGCAGCATATGTAGTGAATTGTAAGACAGGCCAGAGCCTCAGTGGTACAATTTCTTTAAATTCAGTGAAGAAAATTGCAAGCATAGCTGAGTGCTTCAGTTGCACTTCATTCAGTGGAATGTGTGAAACTATGTAAATATGTAATAGAGTTATCCTTACAATGCTTTATTTATTACAGTATCCTCTAACATAAATTGTTGTTAAAAGAATTTTGTCAGTGGGTCATATTGGAGACTGATGGCATAAATAATGGCATGGCTGAAAAACACATTTTTACAGGGTGTCTTCTGTTGGCAAATAGACTTTAAGCTTTTAGCAGAGCATTTGAAGCTGGAACGCTTTTCATTAAATTCATGCACATATTATTAGCTGGTCTGAGGGGAAGAGCCAAGACAAATTGATCTTAAAAGACACAAACTAGTGTAGACTGCCCTGAAGACATTTGTTTAGTTGTAGTGTTCCATCCCATCCCGCAGCACCTGTAATTTCTCCCATATGGTGCATAACTGATATGAATTAAACAATTAAGACTATTTTCTCTGCATGAGTTCTGGCTGCTCTCCGTGCCTTGAAGAACAGCGTTTCAAATTAAATTGCCCCAAAAGATGAGCCTGCTTTACTTCAGCCGAACAATTAAATATGGCAGGTCTTATTATCTATAACTCAAGAAAAAGGGGAGTTGTGGTAACTCAAAGTTTAATTCAGACCTTTTGTGCTTTACTGGGAAGATAACTTTCTTTTTTTGTTTGATTTTGTTTCGCTTTCTATGTTTGCCATTCTCTGTAATGAATCTTCTGAGACCATGACGTGCTGTTGAATTGTTGAAAACATTCAGGACAGGGTTACAGTTACTTTACCATCTGGCTGGTTGATGGGAAAATCTAACCCGCAAAGACCTAAGAATAAATGTTTTATCATGAAATTATTTCATGATTACATTTTCACAGCCGAATATGTATTATGCAAACTGTACTCCAAAAATATGCACAGCAGAAGTAGATCCCGAGTTCTAATGCAGATCATAGCACATGTTGCCGATACACAAGAACAGTCACATTTGATATGTGTGTGAGCATAGCCTTCAATCAATAAACAAGGCAAATTAAAGTGAAAATTTCATGTGGCAAATTTGAATCAACAACCATGATCACCAGCAGTATTATTTCCTTAGCAGATGAATACGTTTAACATCACAATGCCCCCCTAGTCATCACATATATGTGAACACATGCATTTTCACAGCATCACCGCAGAAAGGTATGAAAAAAAAGATGTGGGGAAAAAAGCTGCCTTTTGATTGAGGAAGAGCTCAACCCAATTAAGCTTTACAAAGACAGTGAGGACAGGTGTACTAGTTCTGTGGTGACTTAAAGATTTGTGACAATACCCCAAAGCAAAGGCTTCAACTGCACAAAGGACACCCAAGTGTGTTAGGGTTAATTGGATGACCCAATCCATCTCAATTAAAGATTTTAAGGCACACATCCCCCTGTGTATGGGTTGAAATTGAAATCAGCTACAGATGGCTCTTCCTGTGGGGTTGCTCCAAATAATTGCTGGCAGATACCACCGGTGGGAAGCGGGTGGGTACATTTGTTCATAGTCATAAAATACTTTTAAGTATTTGGGTCAAACTCAGTGTTGACTAGCACCATGTGTGCATGATGATGCTAGTTCACAAACATCATGCTGAAGACTGTGCGGCTACAAGTAAGACTTAATGAGGCCATTTTTCAAAAAGAACTTCACGGGCAAAAGTCCACGGGTGGGTGTAAGTAGGGGGTATATAAATATCTGTTTATTTTTTCAACCAACACAAGGCTGGTACTTATGTTGAAGGAGGAGTAAAATAAGTGAGAAATTAGTCAGAGGGATTGGTGGGACACAGACATCAAACATTAATCATTTGTTATGGCAACAAACTGTGTAGATTTCTATGCAATGATCCACCTGTTTGATTTTATTGTTGTGTTTTTGGTTAGAGGGAGCATAGTTATCTGCACATGACATGTACTGTAGGTGCAAGGCTATTGGAAATCATTTGACCTGACCCCTATTATTATTTTGAAATGTCCATATAAATAAATTTGTGGTTTGGGGTCACTGCATAGGTGTTACTCTCTTCATACGTAGTGTTTGGTTGCCACTTTAATTTAATGATGAGTTGTTTTTAATATTACCTCTACTTTATCAACAGAATATAAAGGTTAATTAAAAGAAACCAATGCAATACGTGTGCTGCAACACAATTCATATGGCATTCCACTGGAGACTTGATCATAACTTAATTAACTAACCTACTCTTAAGTGTTTTTAAAAAGTTGTTGTGCATCAAACCCATTTTCCAAAACAACTGTGCATCCATACTGTATATTCTGACTGCCACACCAACCATTTGGCCAGATCTAAAAGTAAATAAAATTAAATTAAATGGATTTTGTCAGATTTCATCTTGGATTAATATTAGAATATAATATCTAAAAATAATACTTGTAGTTCTGCGTTGACTTACAAATAGTTAATTATGTGGTTAGACTGAAAGAGGGCTGGTGTTGTTCTACTGTAAATTGTTATTTTTAACAAATCTCAGAAGTCAGAAGTCTCAAGCCTAATTGGTTCCTAGTGAAGATTTACATCTTTAAAAATGGGTCACAAAGATATACTCTCATTTATACTTTATACTTTATTTTAAACCTCTGGGCACTGCATTTTTTTCAACAAATTAGTGCATTTATGCATTTTATGCATCTTAATATCTCATCATTTTCATTACATTGATCCCATTTATTTGATCCCATTTATATGCCCAAAGATGTCTACCATAAAGACCCAATGGGAAGGCATCAAAAGCCAATGAAATGCAATTACTATGGACTGAGGTATTCAATTAATTCAACTAAATGAACATGTTCTCTTGCTGGAAGAGATTGCAGCTGTAGGAACATCTGCTATCGATGTCTTAGTTGTATTTTTGAGTGTGTTTTGTGCTTTTCATTGAAGCGGTTCATGAAATTATGATTGATTGCTTGAATTCATTTATGCTACTTTGGTTAATTATCATCATTATCACAGTGAGAAGATTAAAAAAAAATTCTTTCCTTTGTGATGTATAGTCACTGGAAGCAAGACACCATCCCTGAGCAAAAAATATATGTCAAATGTGACTAATATTGAAGGTCTTTTGGATATAGACATTTTAATCCATTAGGGCCAAATGTGCAGATTGTACTGATTACACACATTACACAAATTTTTTTAAATTTGAGTTTAAAGGAGAGACAAATCACCTGCCAGGGCTATTCCATTGACCTGTGACTGGTCACATTTGGAAATGACTATTTTGAAACCCTATTTCTATGAAAACAGACAAAACAAATAAAAAAAAACACAAATTAAAAGAATAACAATACAGACTTTAGATAAAACATGGAGCTCACAGTGACTCCTGCATGCCTATTTTGCTCAGTTCTGTATACTTATAATTAATGTAAAATACACTAATTGTAAATTATTGAGATAGTTAAAAGTGCTGCTAAAAAGTACACCCCTGATAAACCTAAAATACACTTGACTACATACTACACACTTGAGCATAAAGTGATTCATGTGGTCTTTATATGAGATATATGGGATGAAAGTCTGTATACTTTGGTAGCCAAAACTATCCAAAATACACAAAAAGTACAACTTTATTACGTAAAAATTCATACTATAAGAACATATTCAGGTTCACTCCTGCCTCTTGCTCTATTTTGTATATTTATATTTCATTTAAAATACACTAATTGTAAAATAGATTAAGATAATGCAAGTACTGCTCCAAAAGTATACCTGATAAAGTACATCTTGTAATGTAAGCAAGTAAAATGTAAGTTTTGCAATTCAACACAACTTCACAATCTTATGCTCAGTATACTATCAGAAAATATACGGACTGAGTTTTTTTATATTCCAGGGTTTCCATCACAAACAATATTTTGGTAGCTGTCAATCATATGTCATAGTATTCATCAGTGAGTGTAATCTAACATCAGACTGTTTTGGAATACAAAACTGTCCTAAAGCCCTAAAGCTTGCCTTTACAAATGAGTAGGCCAAAATAATTAACCCTCACAATAAACTGCCATTGGTGGGTGGATGCTTCAGGGGAGGTGTCTAAAGAGTGTATTTATGTCATTTGATAATTTTGCGCCAATCATTCCAATCACACTTATGCCCCAGTTATCGATCACATGCAGGGTTATTAGAAACAAAGGCACACATGCAAAGACACACATGTTAAATATCCAGATAGACACAAATGTGTGTATACACAGACAATACACACACACATAGACATTCCCACCCTGGCCCACTCCCACCTCACAATGGCCATCTCAATCGTCTGTGTTGACACCTATGGAATTGATTTCCCACGGCAGCACGGTCCATCTATTGCCACAAACATTGGGCTGCAGTCACATCATGTTGACACAGAACACAATCACTTCTGCTTGTCTGCATTGTTCCTGTGGCACAATAAAAAAGACAAGGACTAGAGGGTGTCTGGCGGGATGCAACGCATCATCTCTGAGATTCACCGTTAACCTCATTTTGTCATTAGTGCTGAGGCGCTGTCGTCTGCATAACAGACAAGGAGAAAAGCAGTTTAGTAATACACCTATACGCACATTCTCGAGTGCTTATATCAAGAGAGATTGAAGAAGAGTAAGGGGTACCATCTCAATTCCAGCAGGGAAAGCTTTGAAGACTTTGAAGTTGTTGAGTGTTGTTGAACCTGTGACCCAGGCAACAACATATGAGGGACATGTAGTGGCCATAAATCAAAAAACAAACACACTGTGTATACTCTATAACAACAAACAGGCAGACTACATTCACCCACTCCAATTTCAATATTATCTTTTCATTTATTTCCAGAATCTATTATTAGCTAGTGACAATTAAAAAAAAAAGGTGAACAGTATTTACATCCAAAATAGTAGTCGACAAGACAAATGCCTCATCTATGATGCAGTGACACGAAATCAATTGAACTCACTGGTAGGTGAGAAATTAATTCCAAAAAGGGAAACATATTAATGATGGTCAAGCAAGCTTGTCCAAATCAAACGGATCTGGCCGTGCAAATATAGGATGCATGCATGCAATTAGCAATCCTTTAACACCTGGACACCGATGTTGATTTTGTAATTACAAGACATTCAATCAGATTTTAATCTCTGTCTACACAGGCGTGTTTACTTGCCTTTATGTCCTTGCTTTAACACTGGTCACATTTGTACTGCTGTCATTGCTTTGCTTTGGAAGGATTTGAAGAGTCTGGCATTGTTAGTTCTAGGAAAAACATGTTGGCACTCTGCCTTTTCTGTATAGTATAAATGCTGTGTCACAATGTGAGAAAATAAATATTGCCAGCATGAAACATTCAGCAGAAACCTTTCCATTTTTTTTTCATCCAGCAATGTGTGCTGTAACCATGAACTTCAATAGCTCCATAATCCTTTGTCTGTCCAGCATTGATATTTGCCCACCAATTGGATTTCACAGTCTAGACTTATTCTGTCCATTATCATTCAGGGAACTACATTTTGTAATTCTGGTAGTGTACAGTACACATCCTGCTGTTTGAAAGTTTAACCCTGAAGTTGGTGAAAAGAGTTTAATTGTTTGTTTGTTTTTTCCTATAAGCACATTCACAGAAAACACAGCAAAATGTATATGTCGTTTGTAAATTCTGTGCCTGAGAGTGATCTAATATTGGTTTTCTATCCAGTTAAGGTGTGGATGTTTTGTTACAACTAAAGATGCAGCCATTATTAATGAAGACATGTCCCACAGGTAATTACAACACTAATTTGGTTATGGTAGACTGGTCAAGTATCAGATTTTTCCATTGAACCGATTTGTTTGACCAAACATGGGCCTAATTACCCCTATGGATGGAGAGTGACTCACTCGCTAACAGTTTTTGATCATGAGGTTCCTACCACAGGCTCCTGCAAACAGCAGTAAACAGTTCAGTGGCACTAGAATTATACATTGTCTGGTGTAAGGTTTAACTGTGGGGCTAGATGCAAGGTTTCCGCTAATATGTATATTGCTTTAGTGGTTAACAGAAGTTGGTAATAAAATGCCATGTTCTGTATTTTTCACGTGAACACGCAGTGACAAATAGAGGTTTTTGCATTTATCTGCGAAACTGCTTGAGCTGTCAGCAAAATGAGTTATACAGTAATTTCCTTGTCTACTACTCATGTCAATGTCGATAAATGACAAAGCAACTAATTTTGGCTGCAAACAATTTTCAAATGGTCATAAGGCTTATCAACTTTTGTCTGCCAAAGCCAGACAAGACTGTAATTGCCTTTGACTATTTATACATTTTGTAGTGTGAATCTAGTTAAAGCAGTTTGCATTCACACTTCATTTTATGCACTAAATTAATATTCTCTTATTTATCATGTCCTCTGTTTAATCTAATGCATAAAGCAAGATAATACATTGTTAATCTAATTAATGTTGTAAGAGGCACAGATGGAGAGTTGAAAATTAATTTGAATGCAGTTTAAAATGTATTTTGTGCAATGAGACTCTTCTCCTTATGCAGTCAATATAGAGCAAAAAAAACAGGGACATGCTCTGGGATTTTAATTAAGTGGTCGCTTAAGTTGCAGTGTACAGTATATATGCAACTCAAACATTGCAATAAAGCGGCCACTTAAAGCCGTCAACGCTCTGCTCTCTCTTTTGTTTAAGTAAGCTTCAGCCACCAAGATGCTGGAATAGTCAAAGGGAGTTAATCAGTTCAAAGGTTAAGCCTACTGCAACTGTGCACGCAAGCCGCTGTGGCTAACAGATGCAGGTGAGAATCAAACCATTTGTAATTTGTTTTCCTGCCATTACTGCCATGATCTGTGACCAATTACACTTTTTCAGTTTAGTCAACTGTTATAATGTAATGTAAAAAAAATTAAAAATGAATGTGAAGACAGACAAGAAAACATGAATAGAAATGTTTTGTAATCTATAGCCTCAACTGATGAAAATATCACAACGAATATGTCCATTGTATTGTGGGGATCTACAGTGCTCCCCTCCAATGCAGCACTTGGCGAGGCACCAAAATACTACTTCCTCTAAGCAAAGCTGCATTTTGCAACATGCATGTGCAGGAAAATAGAGCCCTTGATCTCCATTAAAATGCGGTACCCTTTGAAAATCCATTTGATTGTTATAATGCTGTTTGTTTTTATAGGGTGTACCATTGCAACTAATAGAAAACACAGAAAGAACACAGAAATTAAACAGGTGAATGTAAATGGACCGTTGAGATTTAATACAGGCAGCACTGGATGATGCTTCCATGCTCATTCTCTACTCTGACATACAATATATATTATTGCCACTGAAGATGCGACATATCGTGTCAAAGGGACAATTACCTGAAGACACTGTGGAGGATATGAAATGAGCCCTTAAAGTGGCATTAATGTCATTAGCTATGGTCTTGTCTACACGTAACAACCTCCCCAATCTCTCATGAACCCGATTATTAACTATAAAATTATATTATTTCTTTAAAGGCAAGCTAGTCAATTAGAGTAAAAATCCAAGAAAATTGTGTTATACAGAAGTTACATGCCCCATTGTGGAACAATAGTAACAAGGCACTGTCCCCTGTTTCTTTGTTTTGGTTGTAAATAATTCTATGATGCTGATCCCAACAGCATCAATTGCTGAGTAGTAAGAAACGTGAGTAGGTGGGGGAAGATTGGAAGTGAGATGAAATTCTGCAGCATTGGGTGTGAAGTTTTTGTTCCAAACTTCATAGAGTCCACACTTTCGAGAGACAGAAATCCCAGCTTATGGTGATGTAATCATCAGGTCTGTGGAACTGATCTACAACCTTTTTAACCCCTGCAGATGTACAACGGCCACTGGGGCAGTAAAAAGTTTGCTTATCACACTCGGCCAGTGGTTAGCAAAGGTGAAGCCTTTCCTGGCAGTTTTGACAGCGAGATAACACTTTGGAACGTTTGAGTAATAAGCCTCAGCAGTTTAGGCAGAGGACAGGACTGTACTGTCTTTCTTCCCTGCTCAGACACACACACAGACACACACACACACTCAAACTTCAACATGCCAGTTTCTCTATGCCTACCACCTAATTAAGGCCAGTCCTTGCAGTTTCAGCTCCAGAGAGAACTGCATTCCCCATCTCCTTCAAGGCAGTCCAATACATCGGTTGTATTTTCAAGGCATGCTGTTAGCAGTGGTGCCATATTTTTTGGGGTGAACACCTGCAATGTCTGACATCTTGTATCGTTTGATACCACTTTTCTCAAATGGCTAAAGAAGTCTAGTAGTTTATAAAAAGATGTAACATGGCACCAAATCAAACCCAGTACAGAAAACTGTTGAATCACAGTTTGTAGTCACATGCCTCCTTCAAGAACGTATGATACTGTAGCCTAGTTTCATGGTCAACCACCAATCAAACTGCATGTCTGTAATAAGAATTTAAAAAAAAACATATATGCTTGCCTATCAGACAGAGATGGCATTATGTCGATTCTTTTCCAGTGGACCGTGAACATTTGATATGCACATCTTCTTCCATACAAGTGCGCCAGCTTCACTGATCAGCCTAATTAACATTTTAATTGTTTACTTGTGTCCTCACTTTGGTTTCCAGGGTGTCGCCTGAGATATGAAGCATGTTTGCGCATACATACACACATGCGCACACATACACAGCTTAGTGTGTTTGAATTGTGTGTGTGTGTGTAAGTGGGTGCACACATGTTTATGCACGATGTTGTTCCTGTCTGCACTCGCCGGTACATGTGCGTGCGCATGAGAGTGCGTAATCAGAGCCGCTTTGGAACTTTACAAGAAGTCATTAACAGTCAAGACTATTGTGCAG
Organism: Micropterus dolomieu; assembly: GCF_021292245.1. Classification (NCBI taxonomy): domain Eukaryota; kingdom Metazoa; phylum Chordata; class Actinopteri; order Centrarchiformes; family Centrarchidae; genus Micropterus; species Micropterus dolomieu. The sequence goes on from NC_060168.1 coordinate 18,532,178, forward strand.
ACACCATGATTTCAAAGGTGCTCCACAACAGCTTGTGCGGCAAGGGCTGATTGAACCAGAGCACTTGAAAGGGGGAGAGAGACGTCAGGTTCGCAGCATCCTGTCGCGGCCCATCTGCCTCTCTCTCTGCTCCTGCCGTCAGTCTCCTTTGTGAGGAGGAATGGGCTTGAACATCAAAGAACAGCCATGCTACCTTGGAGACAGAAACAATTAGTAAGGGATCTGGTAAAAGGTGTTGTAGAGGAGAACCCCGTTCCATGATACTTAAAAAAATATATCCGGGCATTGCTGGTACGTAAGGGCAGCACTGTATTCCAAAGACTGTATTCCACAGAGAGGCATTGCGTATGGATGACTCCTTTTAGGAGGCCAGAAATATAAGTTACCAAGAATGTACAGCACAGTAGAGTCAGTCTAAATGCACAAAGAAAATTGCTCTCCATGTATTATTGTGTGACGTAATTTGTGTCTCTCATCCAGCAGTTGTGCATCTTAATCTTACACCATATTACGATACAAACTGCAACATGTTGAACTAGCCCAGATGAGACAACCGACAGATAACACCTCTGGCTGTGATAAGTATATTCTCATTAACACTTGTATCCCGCACTATCTCTACAGCAGCCCAGCTTGAGTCCAGAGCAAATCTCAGGGGGATGGTGCCTCATATAGAATACCCTTGAGCTGTTTCACAGCTATCTGAAATCTCCTAGATGTCTCTGCTGGCTCGCTAAGCAAATCCACCTACTTTCACCCCGACTTGCATTTCATTATGAATGTGAAGTTTGAGTTGGCTAAGTTGCTGTTTAATAATGCATTTGTCATCTGTGACCAGGCCAGCTGAAGGGGTTAGACCAAACAAACAAAAAATGAGGTCAATATCACCTGGTCCTCTATATCGAGGTCGAGTGCTACCGCATGAAAGGAAAACTAAACGAGAACATTTTGTGCAATTTACTCGTGTGTGCCATTAATGGAAAAAAAAATATTTTCACCTCTGTAACAAGAGTTATTCTTAGAAAGTATAACATTTCACTTAACACATCTAAAGTTGTTCTACTCTGGAATACTCTTAATATATCATTAATCATTAATATACACAATATATTTTTGCTGCAGCACATTGTACATTTACAGTGTATTTATCGGCATATTTTGCAATAAATATGAGGGGGAAAAAGTTATATACATCTGATTGAGACTATGATGCCAAGAGATATGGATGCATGCAAAAGGAAGACAAGAGAAGATTGGTATACATAATCAATTTGCCAGGAAATGAGGAAAACATATTAAAAGACAGACCCTGAATAATTAAATTCAATTATCAGCCGAGGCACAAAAAAAAAAGTAATAATAGACCGGAGAGCAATAATTGCAGTGTTCTTCATGTTCTTCATTGTGCGTTTTCTTCACAGGATAATTTAGCGTCCTATATTTTTTTAAATATTCTAGCCAAAGCTGTTAGACACAGAAGAGCTCTATGTGTGTACTGATAGACTTGAGTGTGATAGTATAAATAGATACGTTAGATGTGACTGGACATATCAATCACTCAGTTGACTACCACTTAATCTACCGAGTCGAGGACACACACCACATGGCAAGTGTGTGTGTGTGTGGACACACATCATTAACAAGTAACAGTACCTTAACTGACAACAGGTTCTTTCTGTCATATTACATGTGCGATGTGACCTTGTGTTACTGAAAGTGATAACAAACGTAATTTATTTTCTACAGTCAATGTGATTCATTTGCATGATCCATAATCCTGTCATTTTACTTTACTACTGGTTGCGGGAGGCCAGTGGCGGGACATTTTCTCATGACATTTTGTCAAGCTTGAGGAGTTTTTTTCTTTAGTTCTAGCTCAAACATAGTATGAAGAGGAAGATCTTTTTTCAAGGTCATTGCACTTACACTTCCACCCATTTCGAGGCTGGAGAGAAGACAAGACACACAGACAGACAGTCAGACAGACACCAGCTGACCGCAGAGCTCTGAAGACCTGTAGGCATGTGACCAGCAGAGGCGGTATCAATCCCTGGAATGAGGCCGATGACCGATTCTAATTCAGGGCCACATCAAAGAGTGTGAATGCAGCAGCACTAACAGGGATGCTGGGGGTCAGGGACACTGGCTGAGGGATTTAGTCATTTCAGGGCTTATGTGAAGCACCATGGAGAGCAGCCATAAAAGCACAATGTCACTTTGTGACCTGCAGTTGGAGAGATACAAACCTGGAGCAATGTGAGCTGGATGGGAGCCTTGCACTGTTTTGACACACTCAAACATGCACCGGGTTACTGAATTGCGCACATACCCACAAACCCACACACAGACACAAAGGTCGACACTTAAAGAAAAAGACTACTCTGTTTTTCGTATCACTTCCACCATTTTCTTTCCATCCTTTTCTCACATTGCTTCTTCTCTCTCGCTCACAGACACAGACACATGCACGCCAACACATATATCTGTCTGTGTGCATAAATCTAGAGGCACCATTTCTAAGGATGATGATTGTAAATGACAATGGTAATTTTTTGACAGTCAATTTGCCACTGATGTCCAGTAAATTTGCGTTTTTTTGCTTTAATGCAGCTCTGCATATCGGCCATATATTATCTACTTCTGTGACATTTACTGGGTGCAACGACACTCACAGGAGACATTCAGATCTGTCTCATCCTCATGCAGCGCTCCAAACATCCATCCGGGAATAGTCTTGCAGCTTTAAAGGGCGATAAAGCTCAGACCAGGCGCTGTTTCATTGTCAGAGTAGACCTTGTCCTTCCATAGTAGTTTTTTTTCTTTATGGGTAATCAAGAAAAGCTTGTATAGCCACTGAATAAATTTATCAAATGTTATGTTTGCTTAACAATGAGCTGGATGAACAGTATAGGTACCACAGCTGCCAGCGACATTGTTTTATAAGATGAAGGGAAAGAATGGGGAAGGACATAACATCCATAAAACTAGTGTTTCTGTCTAAAATCTCTCACGTTTCCATAATCCTGGGATGCTTATTAAAAGATTACTTGCAGTACATAGTTAATATGCTCCTGCGTATATCACACGGTCTATCATTAGCTTTATATCAAGATGAGACCTGTCACAAATTTGAACCGAACGTCCCCTCTCCCTCCTCTTTGTAAGCATACTGTCCACATCAGCGTTAATGAGTGCTCGCTACTGTTGCTAGCAGCTCTCACATTCTCATCCACTTGTTATGCAGTAATGAATCAAACTCTCTTATGAGTGCGCTGCAGCATACTGAAGACATACCAGGGAAGCTACTTAGAGGCACATCTCAGTTGGGTGGTTCACAATGTCAGCTCCGTCTGTTAGCAGCATTTTTTTTTCTCTTCCTCACATCTGCACATCTGCAGTCCTTACGCAGTGTGACTGATAGATTGCTAATTTTGCTTTGAGTTCTTAGCCAACATGGCTAATTTAATCCTTTATGCACAAACTTAGACGCCCCCACATAGCAATGCTGCCCCCAAGTGCATGCAGCAGTTGACACCCAGCCTCAAATAAATGGGATCTGTGGTTTGTCCTAAAGCTGCCCCTTTCAATACAGCTTGGATTTGATTTCTAAACTAAGTGACATCATTTGTTTGTACCTTTTCCATAATGCAACAGAGATGTTCAAGTTCTGCTTGCACTCTACAGGCGAGTCCAGGGAGAAAGAAAGGAGTAAGACAGTGTCGTCGCTTGAGTCAGCGAGGCTGTGATTTTGCAGCTTTGGATGTGTAGCTGGCGCCTGTCCACAAGCATGCCATCCCTTACATTCTTCAAAGTGCATTTATATTACTAGCACTCTTGGCAGGCAAGCCTCTCTGGCGGTTAAGGCTGAAGCGCCTCCCAGACTGACGATGATTACAATGGCTATAACATAAAAACTGTTATTGGCCTTGTTTGGTGATGGTTATTACAAGTGTATCAAAAACCCACACATACATCTCCCTCCACCCCAGTTCTTCAGGGCTGTAGCCGTATATAGGCACTAATGAATAGGTGATTTCAGTGATTCGACATGTGTCATAAATATTAAATGGCTCACTGCCCTTGGTTACCTTTGCTGCCAGCCAGAGCCTTTGTCATGTATACCAAAGCTGTTTAGCTTTTTACTTATCGACAGAGGTGACAGTAGGGGACATTTCAAAGAGAGATGCCTCTCAGGAGTTCAGATCTCTGTGGTGGAATGGTCCTTTGTAGTGCTACTTAGGCTATGTATCTGTTGAGTGCTTAACCTTAGTAGTGCAGTTTGTTGTTGTTGATTGTTGTAATGGTTGTGGTGTATGACAACAACAATGCAAATAGAATTGTAAGAGACACCAAACGACTGACGCGATAATGGATTGACTAATTGTACCTGAATCTTATTGTTTACATTTAATACTGTGTAATATAATATAAAGGTTCACACATATCATTCACTGTGCTTTAATTACATTTACATAATTTGAATTGTTGCAGCACATTACTGTAGTTTAGCGTTGCCCAGTGTCTGCATGATGATGATCGACCAGCTCTAGTGGATAATGTGTCAAACAGAACATTTAGCACTGCATTTTCAGCGGCTTTGTTTCACCAGAAAGTTAGTGTGGTGACCTTTGCAGCCAGTGCTGTATGGAGTTCACTGTTATATGCTTTGAGGGTCTTGGCCCAATGCAGCTAAAAAGAGTGAGACAAATTCTAGGTAGAAGAAACATTTTACAGTACATGGATTATGTGTAACTAGTAAATCCTGATATTATATGTGTAAAGTTGTACTGTTTAAGGCATTGGGTGCCGCAAAACTAGATGATTTTCTCTGCTTACATAATTAAAATGTTCAGCAGATTTTTTTTAACTGGCAATAGCCTAAAGCTTAGGAGACAGGGCTGAGTAAACCAACAGTAAATTTCTTGGAGGTTTACAAGTGGACAACTGTCTGCTTCTCTGAATCTGATATGAGTCACTGGTAAGGTGGTTAACCCTCACCAGTGGAGACGCTTATTTACTTGGCAGCTAAAAGGTGTAAATATGAGCTACTTAATTAGCATAAAGGAGGGTGTTGTTGAAAAAAGAGCATGTGTTCAGCAGGTCTCTTCTTAGAAAACGAAGCCTTAAATAATAGTTCCACACAATGGCTTACTCTCATTGCGGCACCACTGGACAAAGAGTACCACTAGAAATCTGTTGTTACAGATGTTTTTTTGTTTCATAAGCAGCTGAATGTTTTGTTACGTAAAAGCCATTACATATTTTCCTTTTAATACACAATAAGCCTATTCTTCTGAGCCAAGTACAAAGGCTGAGAGATGAACTCACTTTATAACAAAATTTAATTGTTGCACTGCAATGCAATACGCATCTCATTCAGTTGAAAGTTGTTTTGCTCATTAGGTTGGGGCATTGAGTCCCCATCCAGTGGATGAGAAGTGTGTCTCCCAAACCATAGAGTGTTTGCTTTAGATCTCGGACAATAAGCAGCAGTAAAAACACTCCCCCACATTTCTCACGGCTGGGAGGCCTGAGCTGTAAAATGCCCAGATTGATAGAGCAATGTTCAATTCCTCCCCTGAGTTGGAAGGGCAAACTCCTGTGGCGCTCCTGCATCAAGCGTGCCCTCCCTGTGAATTGGCACTGGAGATAAACTTTCCCAGACAACAATGCCTCATCAGTGGCAGCAGCAAAGGGGCCTCCTTTTATTGCCAGAGTTCCACTGTTCAAAAATTAACGGCTCACTTTGGTCCCTAGCACAAAATACTAGAATGGCCAGGTAAGCATGGTCTCTCTCTTTCACTTCCCCCTTACCTGCACAATCCTCCCCCGCCCCCATCTCACCACCAGCACCACCACTACCCCTCCTATCCCCAAACCTCCGGCCTCGCTGCAATGCATTTCTCAATGCACTCTGTTCTATAAATTGCCAACAGTGCGAGAAGGCAGATACAAATAAAGGTGATTTAGCCCAAAGAGATGCTGAGTGATTGCTCTCATTAGTCCGGAGTGGAGACCAAAGTCGAGATTTAACTGAGAGGGATTCCTGGCCATTAGTGCACTGGCAGCAGCTGTATTGATAGGTTTTTAATAAGACGCTACATTAATGGTTATCATGAGTGAGTGGGTTTATGGTAATGGGAAAAGGCAGAGGAGGGGAGAGGAATGTGTTTTCAGTCAAATTCAGCCTCAGCTTGGCCGCCACTGCCAGCAGCTTGAGCATGCACCTTTGCAAGTTGACAATATGTGTAGCATAAACTTTCTCTGTAGTCTGCATATAGTGAATGGGGAAAAGTGTGTTCTTTAGCTGTAAATTAAGTGACGTGAATGTGGAGAGGAAGGTGTCAGTGATGAACGACGCCAGAGGGATGTCTCCTGTGTGCGCAGAAGTCTTCATTTCCTCCTATTAATCAGTTGGACTAATTCTCCCCTTGTTCCATTTTTAACCCTACAGTGTCACTGCTTCCAGTTGCTCTAATTGAAATATTAGCAGCCGGTTAAGTAAATGAAGACAATTTAATCAGTCCCCTTCTCAAGCCTTCCCTGTCTTTCTCTTTTTTTGTGTTTTTCCCATGCGATGATGTGATCTTTCTATTAAAGAGAGAAGTTGAGAGATCAATTTAAATTGTCTTTTTTTTAACTAACCAGACGACTCTATTGTCTCAGAGCCAAAAGAAGCTGAGATTAAACTTGTTCAAATGTGAACCTTGCCAGCGGGTGTCAGATTCTGCCAACAACTTTTTCCCTTTCAGTTCGTTTCGCCACTCACCAGTGGAGATCCAGCAGGATGAGTAGGGTTTAAAGCGCCAGCCAGCAACAAGTTTATCCAATGAAATCCCTATGGCGAGTCTTTTCTTTCCAAAGCATGAAAAATGTTAATTGAACTTTCTAAAGATTCCAAACTCATGATAGTTTGATGAGTTCAAATTAGTCTCAGAGGGGGTATTAGATGTCTTCAGTAAGGAAAACAAAACTGTCAGGAACATTTGGATAATCAGCCTTAGGGTATTGCATGACAAATAAGTCTTTCTTGTCATAACTTCCTTAGTTTCTCATCTGCACTTGCCACGAATAAGACTGATAACAGCTAATGTTCAATCAGGAAGAAATATTGTTTAGACAGTGACCTCCATGTCCTAACTATTGATGCAATAGTACAAAAGTTTCAAGAACTGTTTCAATTAACCAAGAGGGTAGTTAGTAGGCTTAGGTATTAAACAGGATTATGATGAGACCAGTAATGGTGCTGCTTATTGAGACTGATACTCAGATAAACTAAAATTAGGTTGTAATGGTGCACCACTGCAGGGTTGAAACAAACTGAGGGTTTATTTCCAAAATGAGATGGACACCATTGGGAGAACTTTCACTCTCGCCAATGACTTCTAGCATTGGTTTACACTACTTTGTGTAAGTGTAACACTTGATTTTATTCATTTTGTTTAGACCCGTCATGTCTGTGTTGTGATCCCGTACATGAAATCCATCATGCAGATTTGTTTGTTAAAGCAGTCGGAAAATTAATGCTTTTTCTTGCACGACTACACACATCTTTATTTGTAAGAAAATTAGCTGTAATTTCTGTCTATTTCAGTAGCAACGTAATGAAAACAACAACATGTGCAGGAAGTGAGAAGTGTGGCAGAAGTTAGCAGACAGAGAGCGATGGACTTCCCATGACAGTATTCACAACTTGGATAAATTTTTATGAAAAGCTTTTCTGATTCTTTTGATCGGTGGACCTTCACAGACTAAAGGAATATTAATAATCAAGGAACAGACACGTTTGGACTTAAGGAGCGCTCCAAAGGTAATGAGAGTCGGCAGTTTTTTTTTTCTTTTCATCTCTTGTACCATGCACCGGTACATCTAAGTCTAAGAATTAGACTTAGGGCTTGTTGTTTCCATTAAATGAAGTGAACTGAATTGTGGAGAATCAAATCGATCTAACAATGTGTAGCATGTCCATACTGATCATTTGATCATATGTTTAAACATTAATATTTTCATGCACGATCTAAGCAGCTTAGAAGCAGCTATAGCGGGCGACCCCCGGGGTTTTATACTTCTAAATAACTTATATAAAAACCAGACCAGGCGTTAAATGGAGACCTGTGTTTATTTGTCAAAATGTGTTCCCACACCAGGCCAGTAAACAGGGTAGAAGGCTATTTGGGACTTGGCTATTAATTGAAGTTTTATGGTATACAAAAAAAAAATAAAATCTGTAATTTTGTGAAGAATGAAAAAAAAGGCTGCGAGAAAAGTTCAAATAATGCTGATTTCTCACTTGAAAGTCTGTGTATGGACACATTTGTCCAGCCTTTCCCAAGACTTATTGACCTTTTAGTTCTTGTCAGGTTTTGGCGCTAATTCTTGTTCTCATGTATTAGTGTTACTGATTGTAGTAATTTTAGTGTACTTTGCTCATGGTTTTGTCAGTTTGATAGCAGTTTAGCAAGTGTTTTGCAATATATGTCAAAACCAGGTTGGTTGAAAAAAACTTGGTGAATACAGATTTTGTGGAAAACTAATCCACACGGCCTATAGTTTGATTTCAGTAGAAATTACATTCATAGCCTTCTTTTGACACATTAGTTTTCTAGCAAAATAACTGCATAAATTTTGTAATTAGATGTTTTTTTCTCATCATGATTTTCTTAATAACATTTCCCTACCACCTCTCTGTCTCTGCCGTGGTGCTCTGTGTCATAAGCAATAACACATTCCATTATAATCCTTATAGGAAAGCCAGGTTCTGCTCTTGACAGGCAGAGGATTTGTCATAATGATGTCTGAGAAAACTGTATTTTGACAATTTGGAATGAGAAAGTGGGATTTGTCTGCTAACTTAATATGAGTCTTACAGCTGTAGATGCAACTGAAATGTTAGTGAAGCATAAGCACACAATAAATAAACAGAATGCATGGTGGCCTTGTCTGCTCAATGCTCTGCAACTGAAGGAAACACATGCTGTTTCACGAAACACAAGCAAATTCAGAAAACGTCTTCACCAATTTGACAGCATATGCATAATCTTTTTTAAAAGTGCTGCAAAGCTAGAAAACACATCCAAATACAGAAACAAGCTGCAAAGACAGAAACTCAACCGAATACAGAAACTCACCGATTTCAGAGCACATGCACAGAATTCAGGAAACGCTCTTCAAAAACAGAAGCATGCATTGTTTTATTCTAAATTCTGTGCTGTGCTGTCAAATTGATGAAGGGCGTTTCCTTCATTTGCATGTGTTTTGTCTCTTTGCATGTGTTTACTGAAGTTACAGTGCTCTGAGCTATCAGGGCCACCGTGAGAAAGAGACAAATGCACAGTCACCATTCAACATAGAGGTATTCATACTGCCAAGTAGTTGTTTTTTAAATTTCTCTAAATAAATCTCAACATATAACAGATTTTCAAGTCAGTGCCAAACTTCTGTCTTATTTTTATGTTAATCCAGAATTGTTATGCTTTATGTGTTTTTTGGGGGTAACAGCTCTTTAACATTAAATTAGAGACAAAGAGATGACTGGGGCTTTTGCCTTTTATCATAATTTGTTATCAGCTGTTCCCACTAAAATGTTAACACATGATTAATATTTAAACCATGTGTTAATCATTTCAGCAGTGCTAATTCAGCAGCAATGTATAATTGTATGTAGACTTTTCATCAAAATGCCCCATCTGCTCTGCAAAATGATCGCCTCGCCTACTTCTGCACTCTTACTCTCACACTGATTTGAATCCCTTATGCTTCTCTCTTGTCTTTTTTCATTTCTTATGGAGACATGGGGACTTCATTTTCAGGGAAACATTGCTATGACCCCAGTACATAAAAGCAGTTATTCCAGTTATTCAACCTCATTTAAGTCATGCACATGTGAGTTCTGGATAACAGTATCAACTTCACCTTACACTGTATGTAAAAAAAAATCAGCCTTGAAGTGCTACTTACTTAAAACACCATGAAATAGGCTTTGTCAACACACTGAATGTGCATGAAATTTAATTAACACGTCTCATCTATGTTTTACAATTACAGGACACGGAATATTGATGAGCTACATCAATAAGTATTTTAGATACCGTCTATTTACCTGACCAAATAATCGGGCACACTTTGTATTTACTTTCAGAAAGTATGTGCCTTTTACAGTAAAGCACAAGAAAGTGGAACAAAAATTGAGGCGAAGCAATCAGCTGATAAATCTTTCTTTCTTCTTTTTTTTCAGCTTCCCTATCAGACATGAAGGCCTGATAACCACTGCCACCCCAACACACCACCCTTCTCTTGCCCTTCACATCTGTGTGTCTGCACAGCTGCGATAAGCAAATCAATATCCTGTCACTTCTCATTTTTACTAGCCCAATTCTGCTCTCTGCACCTTCCACAAGGTGACAAGCTCCTGCCTCACGGTCTGGACTGGACAATCTCAGTCTCCTCTTTGTAGAATATTGTCTCTCAAGTGACTCTAAAAGACACTCTCTATCACTTGAATGATGCCAACATGTGGGTGCTAATGCAGGCAAGGTAGGTGCACGGTGATGCTTAGCTTTTTTACTATTTTCAGTTCACTCTCAGTTCATCAGATAAAATGAAGATAATTCATGTTGTGTATTATTCCTCTGCTTTAGTGAGATTGCATTGAGCTCCCACCACAAGTGAGGCCTCACTTACGCAGTGACAGTGCTCTGCCGCATCATCATGCGTAGAAACTGACTGAGTCACAGCAGCTCCAATCCCATTTATGAGTCAACGCCAACTGATCTTACCAAAACAATGAAAAAATGTTTGTTGCCTTAAAGCTGCATTCATGCAATTAAAATGTAACTGTAAGATGTTACAGCAGTGACTTGCGGGTATGTATGTGATTAATTTCTTTGGGATCGATTAATTTCAATCATCAGATTATATGTTGGTGCTGAAGACTTGGAGGAGATAAAGATTGAGTCCATGCTTTACATTGTGCATATTAAACTAAAGAGCTGTGCCCCGAGCAATACAACCACAACCGCAGAGGAGTTATGTGTCTGAAACCACTAAAAGCTTCAGTCATTCCCAGTGCTTCATGATAGATGTAAAAATAATCTTACATTTATTGGCAACAAAAGCAATTCAAGGCAGTAAGGTGAGTTTTGGTGAATATGGCTTGACAACTAAATTTAGTTGTCGGAGGTTACAGCTAAATCACTGGGGGTTTAAAAAAGTTTCAGGCTCCGTCAGAGTTGCTGCTCTTTTAAATAAAAGCCCATGCCCAGCTTTCCAAGGTAAAGTACTTTGCCAACTCAATATATCCTAACTATCCTCATACATTGGCCACAACTGTCCCTTTGATTTGTGAAAAACATTCTTTGTTCAACCATCATGTCAAAATGATGGGTCTACATCACTGTGGACAGCATTATTGGTCCAAGCCCTTTCGCCAAATTATTGGTATTGCTGATTTTTTGGATGGCTGATAGAAATATGACATGCCAAGTTGCGGGATAAACAAAGATAATGGAAAGACAATTTTTGCCTGATCTTCTCTGCGGATGACTAACATTCAGGAGGAGAAGATAAAAATTAATTTGGTAGGAGCCACTCAAGCTTTTTATTCACACATCTTGTCTAAGGGCAACAGGGAGAAGATTTGTTTAAATATTCATTGCCCGAAGCAATATCAAATAACAGCAGACCCTGATAAGATTTTCAAGGCTTGCCACTGAAATTAACGCCTTAAACAATGATTTCTAGGATTTTTTTTCTTGAGGCTTTAGGTTTGGGGTTTAGAAAATTAACTGTGGAACAGAGAGATGATGTGTCACTCTGTGGAATCTTTCATACCCCCAACTTGAAAATGCCAGCCATGGAGTGGGCATAATGAAATATAAATTGAGCCATGGACCATCACTTGCACAACAATGATTTCTGCCAAATGTGTACCCTCCAGATTACTCCTTATCACTACCAAGACACACACTGGTGTCCTGTATTGGGTAAATAAACATCATCATCTGAATGGACAGGGCAAAACATGAACTTGAAGGCTTCGTGTCCATTTTTGAAGTTAGGAACTGTGGGCTAAATGGAATTGACAGCCATGCATAATCACCTGCAGTTTTAGCTGGGGGGTGGTTTGGCTTGGCTAGGAAACAGCCTTGTTGAGTGCAGATTCAGGCCCAAAAGCCCCATTAAACTCTAATCCTAAATGGGGTTCCATGCCCTGACAGTTTAGGCAAAACACAGTACAGTTATCCATTCCCTGCCAAATAGATTTGGAGACTTCTCTGTTGTGATGCCTATGTCTGTGATAGATATTTAATATGGGTTAGACGGTTGTTTACCCCGGCACAGTCTGAATCCCATACAGTATTTATTAAAGTAATAATAGATGTACTTATATACCTAATGTACTGACTGTCTCAGTCATCTAGTGTGTCACTATCTCTCATGTCTTTGTAAGAAATACAAGGATTCCCATTCTCATTTATTTTATCCTTGATACCACATGGCCTGATACATAACTAATTGATTCAACCTTTCAAGAGACTTGAATAATGCAATTGTTCCTTTTGTTCACATAAATGTCCCCACGGGACCTGCTTGATCAATTAACGTCAGATGAATAGTCGCTTTCATTGCTGTCTTGCTCAGCATACCATACAGGGTGGTTAACAAAGAGAGTCAGGCAGATGTTTGTGAGCTTTTATTTAATGCTTGATTTCATTTGGTGTGTCTATGTCTCTAGTTTATATTGTTTATTTTTGTGTTTGCGTGTCTAGACTTATGTTGAGATTCTTGTGAGAACACTAGTTATTTTTAGTTTTGTGAGATTTAGGTGTACATTTGATATTAGAATTAAGATAAGGCCCTTGATAGAAACTATGGTCAAGGCTCATAGCCATGCTAGAGGCTCTAATGTTGGCAATGTGGTCTGTCGATCCACCTGGGTCCAGACTAAAATATCTCAACATCTCTAAGATTGATTGTCAAGACATTTGGTGCAGAAATCCATGGTGTCCAGAGAATTATTACTAGTGACTTTGGTGATGTCCTGACTTTTGCTACAGTGCAAAATTTGACTTTGTCCAAAATTTCAGTTTATGTAAAAATGAATGCAAAACATGGTTCCCATTAGTCTCAGCTGACCTTTATGTTGAGTGTACACTAACAAATGTTGGAATGCAGATACAGTCTACCTTCAGCAAGGTGTATGAGGCCTTTCTGCTGTGACTGTGGAGCCTCCTTCAGCGCAAGAATGTTTGAAAATTTCAGGAGCGCAGTGGGACAGAGAGGTGGACTGGTCATAATATGAACTGAGAATGGTCAAGCAGAGAAGTGTAACCAAGACCAGAGTGTTGAGGACTATGTGGTGTACAAGACTCACAGAATGACATTCAGGCAGGTGAGTGCAACCACTGGGTTGCCTAGCAACGACGCGTTGTGTTTGCGCTACGTGGTGTGAAAAAGCTGTGTATACACCTCAGTCCGCGGATAGCTCTTTTTATTTATTTTTGGTCATTTGTGTTTAATTGTCTAAGTTTTGTCCTCTTTTTCCGGTTAATTGTAATCAGGCTATTGCTGTTGTGCTGTTCCATTGACATTTAATGCAATTTTCATCATCATTCTCTTCAACTGTAGGATATCTTTAATGTAAATAAGTTCTATAACCAATACAAAACATAATAAACATAAAACTTTTTTTTAGATTATGATTGTTCAGTGTGGGGTTCAGAAAGTTAAAACAACGTTCATGCTTTGAAGGCAAAACAATTGCCATGAATATAAGGTTAGAAAATGTAAACATATATTTGCCTGACGTTAAGTCTCTTATTGTATAAACAACACCCACTCCTGGTCCAAATACAGAAACAGAAATCAATCATTTTGTTGGTTGAACAGAAACAGATAATGAAGTCTCCGCACACCTCTAGTATTGCCATTTTCATACAGCCCAACTTTGCTGATAACTTAGGAAAGAAACTCAGTCTAGCTCATAAACTATTGAGTGTTTACAATGGAATTCCTCCATTGCTGCTGCCTTTGAGTTTCTGATGATTCGAGATTATCCTTGGACTGGACTTCACAAATGTAAAATGACATATTGATTTGCGAAATCCCAAACATCCCTATGCAATCCTTCACTCACACAAAAAGATTTTAGATTTTATGAGCTGATGCAAAAAGGTGAAATTTTCGACAAGATACAAATCAGTCAGACAGATGCTTCATTTTAAATTCGTCATGAAGTACCTAATTTGCTCGGTTATACATGGAGAATGTTAAATCGATGACCATCTATCACAGCCTGCTGATCAGTGGCAGGTCAGACTTTTTTGACTGGGGTGGCTTGACTTACGCAGGTATGGTATGAAGTACCTGCCTGTGCTCATACGCACATTTGAAAAGCATTAATTTACCATTTCTCATATCTACTTTATTCACTAACATTTCAGCATCTTATAGTATCTCAGATTCCTGTGTTTAAAGTTTTTATTTAAAATAGACCTACCAATCCAACACAACAAATTGTCACCACACAAATGTACTAAAAAGCTTCCATTCTTTATTCTGTAAATCCTCAAAAACTAATTGTACCTCCAAAAGTATGCTACATACAAAAGAAAACATGCACATTCAAAAATGGTCAAACTGTTGGTTTGAAGTGAGATCCCGCCTCTGACTGGGCAGATAGTCAATCATAGTTTAGGATAATGGGGTGGCACCTGGGGTGGCCAATCAGATTTTAGTGTGCAACCCCAGTCCACTCGCTGAACACACCCCTGCTGCAGATGAGGAGAGACAGTGAGGTCTTCATGTGCCTTTGAGAGATGTGACCTTGTTAGGTTAATATACACATCACATAAACTCACACATGTACACAAACACAAATACTGCAGACAAACATACTCACACACACGTGAGCAAACATACAGATGCACCTGTATGCACAAAGTCCATACGTAATTCCACTTTCACATGAGCACACACCTATTTACGCCCCCACATATTTATGTTCCCACCCACACCCACGCATTAGCACCCACACAACTGCACAAGCTAGCTCTCACTTTATTTCATAAAGCAGTTGGCTGAACATCTATAAATAGGCTGTAGGGCACTGCACAACCTCAATTTGCCACCCCCGTACACTCCAATAGCAATTATCCCAAGGTTTATTTCGGTTAAGCAGTCAAGCACGGGGAATAAACGACTCAGCCCATTCAGCAGTGGTTAATAGGAATGAGGATACTTAATAGCAGCAAGCAATCAATCAGATCAAAAGGGAGTGAGTAAAATAAGCTAATTTGCTCAGTGCATATGATCTCAAAATAGGGTATTTGTAGAATTGTGCCAAGTATCCTGATATCTGATGTCATTGTGCCTCTTTTGTGATTCTTGATGTCAGGGGTTTTCAGGTTTGCCCTTGCATTACCCAACTGCTCAGAACAGGTCAAAAGTTCACAATACAATCATGTTCTAGGCTGTAGTTGAAGTTCAACCAGGCGACGCCTGCAGATCAGGAACTCTCCTCCTGCAGATGTTGCTTGTGCAGCCCGATGGTGATTCGCCCAATGTCATTGAGCTATTTCTTCCATTGGGCAACAGTTCTCCCAGGACCGGAACAACATATGTTTCCCCCCTCCATGCTAATTTAATTTAAGGTGCTGTTTATTTGCTTGTGGCAATGATGTACCTCCAGCACAAGGACATCAGTTTCCTCTTGGGAGATTCTTTTCTTATGGATCTGGACTTTTCACCACATTACCAAATTTTACATAGGATGGTAAAAATGGTAATTTGTTTTGTCATGACTAAATCAAGTACTTATCCCAAAAAAATCCAATATCATGTCCTCCACACCCTAATTGTGCTTCTCTAACAAATAGAAGCTTGAGTGTTGTCCAGCAAATATAAATAACAAATGGTGAAAGTAGCTTTCGTAGTAACATAGTAGTTGAGTGCTTAAACTCAAATACCAGCATTGACATTATGTGGAGTGTGTATGTTATCAGGCAGTAAGTGAGTGTTATTTTGTTACGTTTGAGGGGTATACCACTCTGTGCATGGACACCAGTAAAATATTTCCATCCATGTGCCTGAATGTGGCCCTGCGATGGACTGGCGACCTGTCCAGGGTTTCCCCCAACTTTCGCCCAATGTCAGCTGGGATAGGCTCCAGCCCCCCGCGACCCTGTACACAGGATAAGCGGTTGACGATGGATGGATGGAAGGTGCCTGAATGTGAATTTGTCATGAGTTGGTGAAATATTGTGACAAGGTGACAGCTCACCAGTCAAATCCCTAAAACTGCTGGGAAGAAAGTGCTCTTCAAAGCCTCAAAAACTACTTTCCCAGAGCAAACCACTAAACCCAAACTGCTGCGGTTGATATGCTCTGTAGCCAACAGTACAAACACATAGCTGTGTAGGCAGCTGCCAGGTGTGTTTGTAAGTGGAACCCACTCTTTCCTGCCACCACTGCCCCAGGTCATTGTGTTAAATAAAAAGTTACAGTTATAGTGAACTTGGGTAGTTATAAACGTAATAAAACAGTGACAAAACACTGGCTTTAACAAACCTGTCCTATGTTTATCTTATATTAATATGTCTCTGCACGTGTAAATATTATTTGATTTCATATCATTCACAAACCTGGCACATTGCACATATTTGTTGTCAATTGTTAATCGTTGTTATTCTATATTTTGTCAATTTATATATGTACAAAATATCCTCTTGCAATACGTCTGCACAACACAAACCGGATTAATGCACATGTAAATATCTGCCACGTTGTTCTTTCTCTGCAAATAGTTGTATTATTTTTCTCCATTCTTTTATTATTCTTATATAACTTTCATTTATATTTTTTCTACATTTATTTATGTCAGCTGTCTGTTTGTCTACGTGTAGCACCTTATCACCAAAGCAAATTCCTCGTACGTGTAAAATACTACCTATTCAGATTCTGATTCTGATGCTTGCGTGAACACTTGGTGTCCAAATAGTATTGCACTCTTGTTCTTCTAGTTTAGCTAACTGCATGACAGTTCTATCTCACACAGGCTCTGCCCTCTACTGGACTCTATGGGTACTACCTCCTCCAATCACACGCACGCACTTGCCCACTGAAATTTTATCGTGCACGTAGCCGACCAATAGGACGTCGCTACCGATACGTGCATGACGTATAAATAGCAGTGTCCCTACTGCCTCAGCATCCTTTTTTCTTCAGCAAACGGCGAACTGCTCACTGTTCAGTGGGATCCATTTTCTTTTTTCTGCAAGGTCTGATGGAGAAGGGGCTGTCACGCTGCAGCTATCTCTCCTGTCACAGGGGGTTTGGTGACAGAACAGTCTTCACCCACTCCCTCGTGATTCGCTTTCTGCAGGGTGTGAGAAGACAGCGACCGGTGTCGTGTCTCTCGGCGCCTCAGTAGGACTTGCTGCTTGTGTTGGTGGCTCTAATATCTGCACCTTATGAGCCCCTGGAGCAGTCCTTGAAAATGCTATCTCTCGAACAGCCCTGCACCTTGCTCTCACCTCTGCTAAGAAGGTGAGTGAGCTGTGTGCCTGTCGGTTCACCCCAGCTGCATGCTGGTTCTTGGTGTCCACAGTGCAACCAGATTGAGACAACACACCTCCTTTGTTCTTAAGAACATAAGGAGCGTGTTCAGGTCCACTTAGGGTGCAGGGAGGTGAGAGTGCAGCTGTTGTGTCCATGTGTGCTAGGCTAACGTCCTATGTAGAGCACACAGCCCCCATTCAATGGACTGGTCAGCTGTTTGTCTGTTTCAGTGCAGTCAGTAAAACCCTGTCCAAGAAGAGCCTGGCCAGATGGCTTTGTGAGTGAATATCCCAAGCCTTTACACAGGCGGGAACAGACCCAGCCTTAGCAGTGCGTGCACATTCCACTTGGAAGTGTGGAAGTGTCTACAACCCTTTTTCAGCGGGGTGTGTGTCGAAGAGATCTGTACAATGGCATCTTGGCCCTTACTGTGCCCATTTGTGCGTTTCTGTCTCTTTGATATGTCGGGCTCCTTCTCGGGATCCAGCTCGCAAGTGCGACCTAGGATCTGAAAAGTGAGGATCTGGTGACTACTGCGTGTAGAGGGGGAATGTACACTGGCAGTGCCTGACGTTCCAGTGAGAAGTCAGGGCAGTCCAGGTGTTAATGGTCAGGCCAAGCCCCTATTGGTCCAGCGACCTTCTCAGGGGTGTCCCACCATTCTGTTTCTAGGTGACGTGGTGGTCGGGGATTTGGCCGGCCTGTGGCCAACCGAGTTGGTGTGGTGGACTTTGACTTGTTGCGGCAAGGGCAGACAGTCATTTGGCTCCACCCACTGCACATAGAGTCCAGTAGAGGGCGGAGCCTGTGTGAGATAAAACGAAGGTTACGATATGGTAACCCTAGTTCTAGTTCATTCTCTACTACAAGTAGTACTTACCTCCTTTTCTTTTCATTATTTCTTTGATGTGCATTTTCAAGCACAATGTTCAATGATGATCATGGAGACAGATGTACCTTGCGATATTTGCCAGTAAAAAATATGACTATCCTGCCCTTGGTTAAGGGGATGGTTGTTGTACAGACCAGGCTTTGCAGATGTGCAGGCTGCATGGGACTCACTGAATGTGAAGATCTGGAGTCAGCACTTCAACTGACTATGCCACAGGGAAGAGTAAGTGACTTGCATCAAGGCTATGTTGAATTAGAAATGCACACAAAGAGGAAGGGAAAAGCTAAAGAATGTAGTGAGAGGGAAGTTGGCGGGCATACTGAGAGTGAGAAAGGGACAGAGAAAGAGAGGAGAGGGGAGAAAGAGAGGATAGCGAGGTCAGAAAGAAGTAGAAAGGGAGAGAGAGGGAACATAAAGTGACAGAGAGGTCTAACAGACACAGTCGCTTTGATATCCCCTCAGCTTCAGACTGACCTTCACCTGCTCCACATGAACCAAGCAACGGAGACACAAGGTGGATGGACTGTTCCCTGAGCTGTCCTTTAGCTTGCGCTCTAGTAACTGTAATAAAACAGCACTGTCTGGATGGAAAAGAGTGACAGTGGGAAAAGCTCCTGTGACCTGCACATGCATCGTGTTTAATGACCGTAAAGAGATGCCGGGGTGAATCATATAGAACCATAAAATTATATTGATGTATAGTAGTGTGTTCAGAGATGCTGAGGTAACAAATTATTGTAGTGGAATTAACTGACACATTTAAAGGATTAATTATATTATAGGGTTAGGGTTATATATTTATACCGTGATCAAGCCTTCTTTTCTTTATCCATAAACGCAATAGCATTCTATGGTGTCAACAACAGCTTTATGATAAAGATAATTTCTAATGTTTAATGCCCAATATCTATGTAAAAATCACTTTAAATTTAATAACTTGACATAAATGAAGATTCTAATTATTTTAGAAATATGGGTCCACATTTCTGTATTAATTTGTGCATTGTTTCTGTCTATGAGCATATAGCTAACTGTACAAACCATATTCTCATGATAATCTCTCTCCTGAGAGTTTTTTCCTTCCATCCCTGTAATGTGAACTTCAGTCTCATAAGTCATACAGAGCGGCTTTACAGCTTCCCGTATATCCACTGATTTCTCTTCCTGAAATATTTATCATCTGGGTGAGAAGAGGTTAGGGTTGTGCCGCAGGGATCTGATCCACCTGTGGGGGAAAGGATTGTGCTGAAATAGCCAGACTGCACACTGCCTTTATCTTGAGACCCAAATCCATGAAGTGTACGATCTGCTTCACCTTCACTCAGAGAAATGAGAAATGGCCTCTGGGAGAGACTTTTTGGGTTTACAAAAGGTTCTTCTAACAAAAGTTAAAAACAAGACAGTTCTACGAGTGTTCATTAATAGGCTACTATATATAACTAATGTAAAAAATGTATGGTTACCAAAGGTGTCACTTTGTGCTGAAAAGTGATGGGGACATTTAAGGGCTCAGATTAGGGGTGCAGTGATACACTTGCTCCCGAGACGTGAACAAAACAAGAAGATATTAGAATCAACATTTACTACTGTGATATACAGTATGATTTGGGGGTTCTGGCGGTCCTCCCCCAGAAGATTTTGTGCATTAAACACTTAATTTCCTGCATTATGGAGAAGATTTTCCGACCAATTTATGGTTGAAGTGTCTTTTTTAGATAGAAAGGGGAACACAAAATTCAGGTGTAAGGTGACAATACAAAATATAAAAATATAATGTAATACAATGTAGTAATCAACAACTTGTAATTTTTTGCTTAAGTTACGTTCTTGGACAATGCACATTCATTTTTTAGATATTTACATTGCATTGCATATCTCGTATTGTGCAAATAAACCTTTCTCAAAGCACTCTCATTTGTTATTTAACATTTCTTGTTGCAAGCTATTTATCAGAACCATTTTAACAAACACTTTCAAAAAGTGATGGGGACAAAATCAACCATTTCTAAAAGTGGTGAGGACATGTCCCCACCACTTTTTATTGCCCATGTGACAACTTGGGAGTAAGAACGTGTTGGACTAACACACTGGGTATCCGGCTCAGGTGTAAGCAGTGCGGAGTATGATTGGAGTCTGCAGTCAGCCGTAAATAGTAACTATACATGTTTTACTATTATTTATTATAATAGTCAGTGTGGACACCGTAATTTAATACCAGATGGCCACAGCCACAGCCACAACCGCAGCCGCAGTCGCTCTGGTTTATGGGTAATAGGCAGCATCAAGTCACCATCGATGCTGCCTTCAAAACTGGGGTGATATGGACACATTTTTTGGATAGAGAGTAGGAGACGAATGGATTTCTCACTGAGACAGGTATATATGGAGTTACAGTAGTCTAAGCGGAAGGAGACAAAAGCATGGATGAATTTCTCCAGGTCTGTGGATTAAATAAAAGATCTATTTCTGGAATGATAAAAACATTACTTGACAGTTTTCCTTAGATGGAGTTCAAAACCCAAGTCCTGGTTAAGAACTACCCCACAATGTCTGTTTGAGGACTAAGCATAGGTTGCTAGTTCACCTAGGTTTGATATGATTTGAATTCTTGGGGAGACCAAGTACACTGATGTCAGATTTTGTTTAATTGGAGAAAGTTGTGTGATATCCAGCTTTTATTTCAGCAAGGCAGTTGCGGAGGGTTGCTATATTAGACTGGTTGCTGGGTCTAATTAGGATATAGATCTATGTGTCATCGACTTAACACTGAAACTAGACTGTGTTTGATTATTATAGTGATTATATAGTGATAGGGCATGTTTGTGGGGGATGAAACTGAGCCAGCCATAGTCACAGAGAAACATCTGTTTAACCAGTTTATGTCCACATTAGTGATTCCTGCCCACCTTTCCAGTCTGTTGATGAGCATTATGATCAACTGTGAGAACTCATTCTGGAATACTTTAAATAAATGATTTTCTGTCAAATGTGCTACTAATTGTCTGAACACAGCTTTTTGTAGGACCTTGGATAAAAATTAGAGATTTGAAACACACCATTAGTCAGACACAGCAAAGCTTTGTTACTTTTGCAAACTAGCAGTATAGTTTACATTTCACATTTAGATTTAAAATGTGACATTTAACTTTAGAATTAGGGTTATATTTTTCATTTAGAGTTTAGATTACATTTGTCCATTTAGGATTTTGATTCAGAACATTTTATTTTATAGAAAGTGCCATTGACTGCTCCTTTTAAGTGGTTTGCCATGTGTGGTGAAATAGAGCAATTATTTTGAACATTCACCACTTTACAATTGGCATCCAATACTTTTAAGCCTTTGAAAACGATGGAAGCTGGAAGAATTAAACACACTGGCTTTATTGTCAGAATGTAGTAACCCTGATACCCAGTCACGGACCACAGTGTGAAGTCTTAATGAGCACAGAATGGTCACAGGTTTCCTAGGCCCGCGTTGGGCCATGCCATAAAGATAATGGGTGGGTGTGTGCAGGTATTAAATTGAAGCGAACACGGACATAGGAGGAGGGAAATTTTGTTAAAGTCAGTTTTACAAAGGTCTGGGGAACTTAGGCTGTAAATGGCCCTTCTCAAGTAGACGCATTGGACAGAGAGTGGCTTGTTTGCTTTTGCATTGGCTAATTAAGATTTGGAGAGAGTGGAAGAGAAAGAGTGAGAGAGAGAGAGAGAGAGAGAGGGAGAGAGTTATGTCTGTTTCCATTTCCAATTTATCTGCAGGAGAGAAATTACAGTTGACTCCTCCACTCCAGTGGGAAAGCAAACTGATATGAATGAGAAAAAAACAACAGCAGCATAGCTTTGAAACTCTGATGCAGTTCTCTTCATTAATCGCATACAACACATTGACTCTACATTCCCTTTGAACCCTCACACCCTTTGAGCTTTCTCGGATTAACTTGGTTTATCAGACAGATGGCTGATCATACCTGACAGTTATAATCATGACCCTCTATTATATGGCCACTGATAATAGATCTGGTCATGTGTTATGTGTACATTATGTCTTCTCTTTCTTATTCACCTTCTTTGCAAACCAATGACAGTGTCCTTGGAGCTGTATGCGGCTCCGTGTAGATGGTTTCACAACATTTCTTTTAGTACATTCTGTCTTGAAAATGCCTTGTGGTCATCAGTATGACTGAATAGCTGCTTGAATAGTGTTTTCTCTCCTCAGCACCTACTTATCCATCTCCGTGGGATAAAATTCACCATTCTGTTGAATGAACAGACTGAACAAGGTAAAAGGCATGGCTTTCAGACGCAGTGTTTCCAACCTGACCTCGGAGATCTGTGCCTAGTGTGAGTCACAATGTTATTTAAAGGTGGTTAACTCAAAAGAAAAAGAAAAGACATATCTTCTTCTCTACTGGCATATGTACGAGCAGGACCAATGACCTAATAAAGTGAACTGTTCATACCAAGAAATTATTTGCTTGGTATCTGAACTTGCACAAAATAACATTACATCCTCCATGAAATATAAATCATTGCAGTTATCTTCAATCTCCCTGGCGGATGTTAGGAGAAGTCACTTTTTCATATTTGCATGTCTTCTTAATAGCCTGTTAATGAAGATACATGCAGAATCCTTTTGGTTAATAAGACACATGTCAGGTTTTTCTTGCCTGCGGAAGGAGCACTGAAACTCAGTAGCAAGCTGAGGCTAAGTCTTAAAACTGTGACAAACCATGCTAAAAGAGGGGGGGTTACCACAGGCAAAGGTAAAGTGGGAGAAAGATAAGAATGGAGGAAAAGAGGGAAGGGAGATGTAAGGGTGTCAAGACAGAATTACTCCTCATTACAGTGCAGTGAGAGGCCAGTAAATCAAATGCCATAGCAGCCTTTCTCTCCCATCCCCCCACCCCCCCCCCACCCCCACCGTCACCATCATCAGTCAAAAGCCCTCCCCGTAAAACATGCTCTGTGTTCTGGTGCATGACTGCCTCCAGACCTGTAATAATAGAAACATGTCCCAGTGCACTATGTTCGACAAGGTCGCCTCCTGTGTCTCCCATCTGAGTTGTGTTGTCCTGTGGGTGTGTGGCCAAACAACATGGGGAAGCAGAGGATGGGGTGTCTCTTTCATGGTCAGCAGAAGGTCGATTGATGATATTGATGCCTGATTTTCCAAAGTCATCCAAGTGTTGTTTGGAGGTTTGATGCCTGGCTGGTCCACACGCGCCATCGGCTGAGCAGGTGATGTCCTGCCACTGTCGTTTCACAAATGGCATGTTGCAGCACCTTGACATTGTCGTGGTCGCAGGGTGAAAAACGATGTCGCACTTCATTAGGTCCCTGCTGGCGGAGAGCTGCTCGTCCCATTAGACGCCGCGGCGTGTCGCACCATGTTACTGCAAGCCCCATTGCCATTTATTTCACAATCGGCCAGATGAAACGGCTGATATTAACAATCTGTTCCTTGATGTGTTTCTCACTCTCTCACTCTCTCTCTCTCTCTCTCTCTCCCGCTCTTGCTCACACACTTTCCTGTCCCTCCTGCAAACTCTTGGCATTAGCCTAGACAAAAATTTGAAAAATCATTTGTTATGTTGGGTCACGTTTCAGGACACAATTAATGGGGGGAATCGTGTGGACAGGAAATTTGAATCATCAGCCCCATTTGTTATTTACAATTGTCAATTAATGCTGCCCTCAACAGCCCTTGTGTCAGCTCTCTCCCTGCCAGTTGCCAATTACTCTTCAGCCCACCTTGCTGACCTCCTGGCAGGGAGAGAGGAGGGGGAATGAGATGAGCACGATCCCTCTGAGACGTGAAACATCCCAGCCATCTGCCGCCCGCATTCATGCCTCCCCAACCAGGATAGAAAAGGAGAAAGTGTGTGAGCATAACAAAGAGAAAAAGTGAAAGAGGGGACAGAGGAGAGAAATTTAAAAAACAAAATGAAATCACACTGCAGATAAAGAGATAAAAGAAAGGAGGACACGCCAAATGACTTGATTTTTAGGGGACAGTTTTGACCTTTTGCTATAGTCAAAAAGATAATAGCAGTCTATTATGCTTCATCTTTTACCTATTAATGTCTATCAAGAATGTACGTGCATAACAGCATGTGCTACACATTTCAGGTTTATAATGTGCAGATTGTCAGCTCTGAGATGATGCTTAACCTGATCAAGTGGCTCAGGTAATCTTAAAAGTCTCAACTTTTTTTATTAAACGTGAACAAAAGAAAGGAAAGCATTTCTTACAATACATCCCTGCCAAATCAATTGTGACTGTTTATTTCATTTTGAGCAATAAAATGGGAATTTATTATTGTGTACTAATTATGACAGGTTTATTTAGGAGGATCTGGCAGCTTTAGCAGTTTTGATTGCGTTCCTTAAATAACTTTATCACAAGCATGCAAGTGATATTTTTAAAGAAGTGAGGAGAAGAACACTATTCTAAAACACTGTAACTCGTGCATGTCTCCTGAAATAAAAATGTGAAAAACACAATATAAGGATTGTTCATGTGTGCAATAATCACATTACATTTTATTTTAGCTATACTATAACAGTATGTGTATTATAAACCATGCACAGATTTTTCTTTCAAAAGGGATCTCTGTGCCATGCTTTATGGTCATTTGAATTTTCCCTTCCTGTGAAGAGTGTTGAGTCAAAACTAATAGCAGATCTTCGTGACTTAAACTTCCTGAGGGGATTAAGGTCTTCCTCTAGCATTGTACCACTCTGCCCTTATTGAGTGTCATTTTCTGCCCAAAGAAAGAGAAACAAGGAGGAAGCACGAGGGCTGACCTTATGGGATGTGGAATTGCAATTTGCTTCAGCGGGCACCTCGACACATACAAATGACGAAGGGAACTAAAATTCCAATCCCTTAGAGTCCCCTAGCTGGAGGTTATTGCTTTGTAAAAGGAACATGACATAACCAACCTTGCAAATGTGTCTGATGGCTTTGTTATGGAGGGACTGAGCAGGGAGCATGTGGGGGAGTTATATTAACTATTGTTAGGTGCAGAGTTTTTCATCCTTTGTCAGACCACTGATGTTTCAGCGAAAAAAACACTAAGTCACTGGAGGCTTCACAGGTCTAAATGCTTTATGATAGGATGTTCATTCAAATCATATTTCATGACAACAAAGACAAATCAGATGTTTGGGTGTAGTCTGTAGGCTATGGACTGTCAACAACAAATTTAGTTACAACGACAAGCTAATATATCACTTGGGGCTTTAAAAGTGAAAAAAAAGAAAAGAGGGAAAAAAAACTTTGAAAGCAGCACAGACTTCTGGCATATGACTCTGGCAAGTTGTTGATGCCAACACATATGTTGCCTACTTAAACAGGCACTGCAATATAATTCAACATAATTCAGTTGCACATGTCAGTAGTAGATTCCATAAGTTTAATTTTAAATCAGGATAAAAACAAGATGAACCTAAAATCAACAGTCACAGACATCACAAACCCTAAATGTTTCTTTCTCCCTCTTTATGGGTGTATTTGTGTTAGTGAAAGTTATCATGTCCGCCAGGCATGATTTCGCTTCCTACTGGACCCATCAGCCTAATAATTTTGTTCACAATTATGATAGAATGCTCAAGGACCTTTTGTGGTTGCTGTGATTTGCTATTTTTGAAAAACCTATTTTATTTTCTGGTCTGTTTTATTCTCTACACAAACAATTGTGCAATTAAATCAAAATCAATTTGTTTGAACCAGATTTGCTTATAAAGCAGGCTCTTAGCATAGATAATCTAGAGAGAACTTGTGCCAGACAGCCTGGTATCACCAAATGGCTTATCAGTGTCTTTTTGCGCATTTTACTTAACATAACTTAACTCACGTACAGAACTTAACTGACATAACTAACAAACTTATTTTAACCCAAACTAAAAGCTTTTCCTAAACCTAACCAAGCAGTTTTGGTACATAAACCTAACCAAACTGCAGCTGGTTAACCATGTTTATTGTTGTTACCATGACGACAAAGGTCACCTGACAAAGGTCACCTGACTTTGTCGTTTCCTGCACGTCAGAAACTCTTGATATGTGGAATCTCTATGTATCTCTATCTCTTGGCGAAAAGCATAAAATCCGTAGACAAGGCACGTAAACATCCTGCATACAATTTATACACAGTCTGATGCAACAGGTTGCACCAGAAGGAGCATGTATCTTAAACCCTCCAACTAAGCAAACCCAGTGGACTCCTGTTCTTGGTCCTTCACATGAAGCTAATGTTGGAGTAAGCACACATAATTTCACTACAGTCTATTTACATCACAGAGGAAGCAAATCCACTCTGAGCGGATCGAAGGGCAGGCTAATAGTTAGCAGACATATGCCAGAGACCATGTCGACCTTTTAGTTTTCTTTCTTTACATTCAGCATTCGGCTAACACCTTTCCCCCCCGCAGGGTTATGTAGAGATACAGTTGCTGCTCACTGTGGAACCTATGCTGGTTCTAATGATGTAGGTCATAGGTGTGATTTTGCCACCATATACAGCAGTAAAGAACCTACTTGCAGATCAATGAATGATATTTGTATTAATATTTCTATGTTATTGTAGATGTCGGCAGGGGTGAGGTTGCCAGTGTGTGCCCACTTGTCTGAAGTGCTGAATAACAACCGCTGGACTTCCTTTGATTCCTTTGACTAGCCGCCATGGCCAAACATTACAGTGTCTAACCTGTCAATGACATACCACGGATTGCTATTGATTGGCACTGTTATTGCTGCCGGCTAAATTCATTACAGGATCGACCAAGGTTGTCTGAGACGGGCACAGAGGTTGAAGCTTCTCAAAGCACCTGAAAGGTTAAAAAAAAGAGGAGAGGAAAAAATAAAAAAACACTTTCAAGGCTGATGAATATAAGGAACTATGAAGGAAGGAAAGCATGATGATATTTGGTCAAATCCTTTTGCCTCCAAGTGAAAAAACAGTTTCCTTTCCTGCAGGTCAGATAGAATTATCTGTTTACTTCTCCTTCATTTTAGCTTTGATTATATTTGCTATTGGCTCCTCTAAATACAGGCTAAAGAAACTGATCCCAGCCAAGGTTGAACTGGATGAATGGTCAGCAAATAAAATCCTTTATTTTTTCTTTAGCAAGGATAATAGTGCAGCTTTGCAAAATGTTTTTTTTTGTGTGGTTTTATCATAGCTCATTGATTCACAAACTGTACACTCACTGCTCAGCCTTGTTTTTTTTGCTAAGTTCATATGGGGGTGAGACTCGTGTGCAGTGACAGGAAAAAGTTACATTCTGTTGAGAGATATTTATCTTTATTGGAAACTTTTTATGGGATGTACTGTTATTGTAATCTACAATACCCCAAAGATCTTTGGGTCAGTCCAACTGAATACATAATAAATAAATAAACACTAATGTTTAATTCATATAAAACTCAAATAAACAAATGTGTTGCTATTATTTGGTAGCTGTCTGCAATATTTAGCAGAGAAAATAAATTATTGTTTATCTTTCTTGTCTGTCCTCATGCAGAGCACCACTTCACAACAACATATGGTGCACCTAATCTTTACCTAAGAATAAAAACCATACTATGTTGATTCTATCGGAGGAGTAATGTGGCCAAACAGTTTGACAAATGAAAATACAGACAGAGTCATCTCTATGGCTAATCTGCTACTTTATATTGATAGATATAAACCCTCTCCTGGACTTCATTTGTTCTTCTACCCATTAATCCACAGTTAGGCATTCTCCATCCAGGGGCTTAGTAGCTCTCTATTCTTTCCTTCCTAGTTGGAGATTGGGAACACCGTAGGGGGCCGAAAGATCCTGCAGAATACCAATTGGCCACACCGGGGGGGAGTAGGAAGAGGGATCTCGATTATAGATTTCGCTTGAAACATTTTTTTTCACGTCCTCTTCTCATCCGAAGACCTGGAGCGAGCTGAAGGAGAAAGGGGAGAAGTGGACTTGCAATATTGCAGGAAGCAACCGCGTCATCAGGCTGGTGTTTGCTGATCTTAAATAGCAGGCCTCTGGATGGGGTCTGAAGTTTTTCTCTATGGTTTACAAATTACGATCCTGACACCAAAAGTGCAGGCACAGGATGGAGTGAATTGCTTTTCTAAGATGATTTCACTGTGTTCTATGATTGGCCATGTAGGTACAAGGTATGTCAGCAGAGATGAGAGAGAAGGGAAGAGGAGGAGGTGAGGAGGGATTGGAATAGCTTCATTCATCATAAGGTTGCCTGCGATTTCTCCCGCCTCTGTGATTCCGCGTGATCTGCGAGGATTTAGTTTGAGGTCTAAAGCCCTTCGAGACAAAACTGTACAAATAGAGTTTGATAGTTACAGACTCTTATATTCTGCCATAAATCTAGTCTTTGCAATTGAAACTCATACATCTGTACTGACTTTGGCTGTATTTGTACTGTATAGTTTTAAAACAGCAGCCTTTCCATTCTCTCTTACATATTTCCTTTAACCTCACCGTGTTTTTCTATTGCAGACAATGAAGATAAAAAAGAGAATTAGCTTTTCACACCATTTCAATGCAGATAAACCAAGTCTAGCACACCTGAAGCATCACAGAATACCCTAAATATAAGCTGACTTAAAATTGGACATCATAGAGTTGAACGGATATCTGATAAATTGCTCTAAAAACAGCAGACACTCTCTGTTTATTGCTTTGCAGTTTATATTCCCTTGTGAAAAATATATTCCCTCCAGTATAGCTTAATCTGCATCTCATTAATATTTTCAATTTGACAGACTCCATTCAGTTGGAATAGTTCACAGTGCTCCAAGAATGTCCTCGGTCTTATTTTAAATGCACACCACATGTATACAGTCAAGGATGTATTTAGAATCTTTTGATATCTGCCTGCACAGCTGAAGAAATCCGAACTTCCTCCTGGGCCTCCACTTCAAGGGAAAAGGCAGTCACTGTAAGTTGCTTGAATTTTGTGTGATAGTTCAAAAACCAACACTTTGTATCGTATCAGATAAAATATTTGCCCAGAGATGCAATCATCCAGGCTGATAATCCAGCACCTGGCTGTGCCCTGGAGGCCGGCGGAGCCAATGGCCGATGCTGGGGGTTTGTGTGGCGGGATCGATGCCGTTCGCTGTAGCTTCCCTCTGTCAGTCAGTGAGCATGTTATCTACTCTCGTCCTTCACTCAATCACCCATTTACTCATTCACTCACTCACTCACTCATTCAATTCGCTCACTCCCTCATGCACTGCAGCAGCCAGACAGGCTGTCAGTCCCCCCTTTCTTGCAAAATAACAACACTGCCCCCTTTTGGTCAGACCAATCTGTCACCTGGAGAGGATGATGTCCCACTTGAAAAACGACTTCACCGAACAATTTCTGACACTCACCCTGTCTCATTGATTTATAAATCTTCTTTAGGAGAAAAGAGATTTTTTGGGGGGTTTTTTTTAATCGAGGAAGGGTGGAGAGGGTTGAATGTTGATGTACTTTTGCTTGGCCTGACTTGGCTATATCTCTGACTGAATCACTGCCACTCAGGGCTTGTTACTGAGACACAGCCATTTCACAAGTGCTGGGGATTCACAGTGAAATAGTGCTTGTGGGAGAGATGGGGCTGGACTGGAGTCCCAGGGGGAGGGTAATTATCCGTTATGATCACTGGGAGACGACATGAGTCTGTGTGACAGCTTTTGTTATTTTGACCGCTGAGAAGAAGAGGAGAGGCGAGAAAGGATGATTAAAAGACTGTC
Source organism: Micropterus dolomieu (assembly GCF_021292245.1). NCBI lineage: Eukaryota > Metazoa > Chordata > Actinopteri > Centrarchiformes > Centrarchidae > Micropterus > Micropterus dolomieu. The sequence continues at coordinate 18,562,376 of NC_060168.1, forward strand.
TGCCCTCCTTGTGTCTTTGGAGTAAGAAGTATGGTGACACACGGGTGGTTTCTAAGGATATGCTTTGACAGCAGAGTGGGTGAAAGAGCTGGGAGAGGGATGGACATGAGAGAAAAGAGTGTCCTAAGGGGCTGTCAGCAAAATGTTTGAGGCCCCTCCAGCCCCTCCTCCCTCACTTTGTTGCTTGGAGACATTTGGAGAAAATGCAAATGAGCAGGAAACAGAGGGACTGCATGATTGTATAAACAGTAACACAAACACAGCTGCCACAACAGCCACACAGAGCAGTGTGGTTAAATGGCTGATTATGATAACAACTGATAATTTAATGGCTGCGTTAATCTAATTTATGCACAGCATGCAATGACACATTTTACAATTTGAATAATTAAAGTTCAGAGAAAAATTTAACCATAGCTGTAATATGAATAATAATATATCAGAGAGGTCTCCGCCTTCCTTGTTGTTGTTTTTTTCTAGTTGATAGTTTCACTTGTCAAAGAAAAATGGACAAAACTCAGAGGCTCACCAGTTTATGATGTCTTGTCCCAGTTGCAGCCTCCCATGCCAGTTGTTAATTATTGTTAATCATTCACCAATTAATTGCTGGACATTTTTAATTAGACCACAAAATGTCAGCCTTTCTCATACAAAGGCTTAATGGGATTTGGGTGTTTCAAGCTCCCAGTGAGTTCTGCTGACACTCTCATGGTTCCAAGACAAGTCACGGATTAGATTGAGGATGGTTTATTCATTTCCGGTGCACTTTATGGTCAGTTGTTTTCATCTCAGCCCTTAAAGCCTTTCTCTTGTTTATGCCACCCTAAAAATAAACATGAAACATTGGTTTTGAAGCATGAAGAAAAAGCTGAAATGCAATATAAGTTGGTGAGGGAGAATGCGAAAAAAATGTATCTACAGAGGGTTTTTTTTTCAATGTGATGAATTAGAAATGTGTGGGAGTCTCAATACACTGCTCTCACAATTCCCATACTAATAGCCCGAGAGTGCACAGAGAAAGCAGCTGAGTCCAGATTTCAGCATTTCATCTGCAATGTTTGTAATCTTTGTTTTTATCACTTGATTTCTATATAAGCCATGAACTTTTGTAATGAATATACAGCGATGGAAAGTTCTTGGAAAATAAACAAGACGACAACAAGTGCAAAGATAAAAATCCAATTGTAGAAAATGATGCGTGGGTGGAATTCAGAATGTGCGTACAAGTGTCAGCCTATTTTCATAAGGTGCTCATAAAAAACCAAGATCTATTTAAATATCTATATAGTATGCAGATAAAAATGACTGATATGAATTAGACAATGTCTGTCTGATATTAGTTCCATATACTTGGACTCAGAAGTTATGTGAGGATGTTTATCAAGACATATGGCTCATTAGAGGATTCAGCCACACACACAACAAATGCAGGTAAAAGGTCATCATTAATGTAAAAATAAACACTGAACAAAAGGAATATGAGTATATTGACTTTATTTTTGTTAAAGAAATGCTTGGTTAAACTGAATTCCCTAAAATGCTTTGTTGTTGGAGAGAGTGTTTGGAACTTTACTAGTAAAGGAGCACTGAACAAAATTGTGCAGACTGTGATCACAAGTGAAATGAGTATTGAATATCTCATTACACTTCAATTCAGTTATTTTGTAGGGGTAAAAAGAATTTTACAGCTGTAGAAGTAGACCTACCAGTGGAGGTGAAAGTGGCCCATTTTAAACTTGAGAAAACTAGCCATTTTCAGACACTGATCGCTAAAAACACACTAGTTAAATTCTGTTATACTGAGACTGACAGCTTACTACTGTAGACTACCCGGCTTAATATAGATTCAGATTACATTTGCATGTATAATCAATCAGTGCAGCTCATGCTAACCATGCAGTGGTTATTGATATATTGGTGCAGTCTACACTAGTCACGGATTGGTACCTTTAAAGCTGCTCTAATAAATAATTTTGTATTAACAATTTGTCTGATAACTATGTGTTATCAGATAAATATGAAAGGGGTTGCTAGCGTCCTTTAGCTTATTGTTTTGGTTTTATGGCCCACATCTTCAACGTTTAGTTTTGATTAAGTCTCACCAATATCAGCCGCTGTTTCTAGTGAAAATGATCTGATTACCAACTGTATGCTACCTGCCCAGCACCAAATGGCAGACAAAGTTAGCGACTAGCTAACATAATAGAGCATTTAGCAGCTAGAGAGCCACAGACATTTCACTCAGGAGCTAGTAGAGACCAAAAAAAGAGATAAAAGGAGAGTGACTATTAAACTTACATTCATCAGGTGGACAGAAACATAATTTCAAATGAAAGCTAAAGCATGTCTGTGTTTGCCGAATGTGTAAACTGACCATATTAAATAAAGGCGATAAAAATGTATTTCCATGTTATGTTTGCAGCTTGTTGTGTTGCCCCCAAGGGGTCAAAAAATATAAAAATGCAATTTTACCAGATGAAACACTGGATAAAACCTCTCCTTTTTCTTCCATCTTCATAAAGGTCAGTGCAACAGTGTTTTTTTGCCATATTCTCTTTGAATGGTGCAAGGTCTGGTCATTACAGTACAGTACAGAAAACCATTCTTCAAGATGATGTATCATGGCTTTTAGTATCCTTAATGTTGCTAGGCTAGCAAAAATGTATATGTTACACTATTGTATGTCTGCTAGAGTTAGTCAGCCCCAAAAGTATCCAGTAAGCCTACAAGAGTTTTCAGCTGGCTTACATTACATATTTGCTAAAAAAAAAAAAAAAAAAGAGGAGATAAATATTTGATGAGACAAGTCAGCATCTACTCAGTCTCCACCTGGCCAAAGATATGTCACAGAATGTTGTGTTATAATATGGCTCACCTACAGACAGTCTAAATATGAGATATAATAAGTCTTTGTATAAAGCCATTTTTACAACAGCGGTTGTGTCTTTCAAAGCTATACCATGGCATTCATTTCCTGCCTTGCAAGCAGCCACTTTGTTCAAACTTTCAGAGTGAAATTCATATTGCATAGACTTTGATGCTGCTTCAGATACAAAAGGTAATCCATCACAGTAAATATTTTTGGGGCTTTATTTTATGTCAGACTTACATCATTGTGTGGAAATGCAGATGCAAGAGAGAACTGTTTTGAGAAAACTGCTGAAAGGCAAAATTTGTAATGCAGGAAACTACCGACATCACATGATCTTTTTCATGATGCGCATGTTTGCCAACTTGGTTTGATTTTCTGACAACATAGCTTGTGAATGAAATGCTTTTCAGAAGCTGAATCTAAAATGTGCCAATTTAAGCTCCCTGTGGTCCTAAACAAACTTCTGCTGGGAGGCTCTCCTATCAACGAATCAGTAAACTTTAAAATGTATTCTGCTTTGCCAGTGACATCAATGGTGCTTTATTTGACATTTGTTTTTACAATGATTACTGATAAAGTGATAGCAAATGGCAAAAAATGTTGTCTTCAAATGCAGCTGGATGGTAAGCAGATGCCCTTGACTTCACCAGGTTTTGTTCAGAAATTAAATTCAAATGTGCTTCAAACCTCAGAACTCGTAGCCAAAATATTCATACGGACCTTTTCTGTATTTCTTGCACTCCTTTCCCCATTTTGACTTGTGTAAACCATTTCTTTAAACATGAAGTCACATGGCAATGGTGATGTATACTTCCACTGAACTCTGCTCTGCTTGTAGAGAAGACTAGCTGCATCTGCCTAGTGCCTTTCAAATCATATAACTGTGACATTATTTAACTGCTCTGCTCAGATTTTCTTGTTTCTGCAACAAAGTATACACATATATATTATTAATAATATTATATATTTAAAAGGAGCTTAGTTTTATCAGATTTGTGAACTTTGGCATTATGTGCATTCACAAACCTCCACATTGTAATCTATTGTAAATCCCTCACACACATCCACAGAGAATTTGCTTATATAATTTGGTCATACTTGAAATATGGGACATGTACTTGTGTTCTGATACTGTGAATAACAACATCTGATGCACAGAGAGGTATTGGCTGTCGTGTTACAACTGCTTTTCAGTTAGCAGCTGTCCAGAAGGTCACTCTAACTAATGTTATTCTTTATTTTGCCAAAAGCAAAGTCTTTTCAACACTAGCAGGTGTAGAGAGAAAACAGAAGTTAGCCCAGTTTACCTGCTTGCTGATGCTACACTTCTTTAATGCAGTCGTTATTTATGTATTTATTTATTTATTCTTGCTTTCCTTTGTCCAGAGGGATAATGCCACTTTGATGCCATCCTTTCATGGCCTTTACAACATTTACAGCGGCATTTTGACATGGGTGGGCGGACCAGTGGGCGGGCCCTTCGGCAGTGTCGGGCCTCCACGCAACTTGGCTGAACAGTTGCCATTGTGTGTGTGTGTGTGCGTGTGTGTGTCCCTAATTCAGCAGTAGAGCCTAGAAGGCAGAGAGAGGTAGAGAGAGAAACACCTTACTCTCCCATGGTTTGGCTTTACCGCTGCAGTGCGAGGCTATTATCAGGCCATGGCAATAGGGGTGAGGAAGGGGCCTCTGTAATAGTTTTTATAGGTTCACCAATGCCCTGTCTCTGCACCTGGCATTTATCTCCCCCTGGAGGTGCAGCAAATGATTTTAAATTAATAAGCAGGTACAGGATGGGCTGCCTATGATGGGGTAGGATGCCCTGAACAGAGAGAGATGAATAGCTTGCTTCACAGCGAACAGTGCAGCATTCCATTCGGTTTGCTTTTTTTTTAATGTATCCATATGGCAGAATCGTCTTCTCAGTGTAGCCGTTTGTAGTCTTAGGAAAACATGAGAGCAGAGTGACTAGAATTCCATATAAAAAGATAAAAACTACACACGTTTTGGCACGCCTACATCTTAAGAAAATTCATGAAACCTAAGCCCTGGTTATCTTGGTCCATTGGCTACATACAAGTAGTCAGCAAGATGCTGCTGAAAAACTTGATCATCATCTTAGTTGTATTTTCCACACAGCTTCAGTCTAGACCCTTGTGTCTCTCTTCATTTTTTAAAGTTCTGCCTTGCCTGGCAGCAACAGTGACTTTAATATGTGCAGTAGAGTTTGAGTATGTGCGTAGTCCACCATCTTGCCGCTGTGTCTTTTTACTCTGCATTTAGGTTTGTTATTCAGCAACAAGTGTACTGCAGCAACTGTTAGCTGTCAGTATGTCGCTACATTTTAAAAAAGTAGAGTTGAGGAGGCTATGGCTCAGAAGGTAGAGGGGGTTGTCCACTAATCAGAAAGTCAGTGGTTTGGTCCTCCAGTGTGCATGGTGAAGTGTCCTTGGGCAAGATACTGAACCCCAAATTGCTCCTGATGGCTGTGTGTGTCTGAATGTTAGTCTCCTTCGGATGAGCAGCTGGCACATTGCAAGGCAGCCGCTGCCATCACTGTGTGAATGTGACATGTAGTGTGAAGCGCTTTGAGTGGTTGACGACTAGAAAGGCGCTACATAAGTGCATTCCTTTTACCATTTAATTGGGTTTCTTTTCATTTTTACACCTATGCACTGAAGTTATCTTAATATAAAAAGAGAATGTGTAAAACCAGGACTACATTTTGGCACATATTAACAAAAACACCATGTGATCTTATCAAATTATCACCTAGCGTCCGCAGTCAACTATTTCTTTTTTCTGACAGTGTGGAAGAATGTGCTGAGGTGAACATGCAGTACTGCTGTGCAAGTGATGCTTTATTAGACAATGTTAATTAGGCAGAGGGCGGGCATACTCAGCAGGTAGCCATCTTCCATTATAGCCTTTTGGTAGCATTTGGCTTTTGACAACATCGCTGGTGTCTCTCTTCCGATGACTGCCCACTCCCATGACCAGGCCTTTTAATTCCAGGTTCCAGGTGTTTGGATGTGGGAAGTCAGGGGAGAGGCAGGGTGGGAGGCTGAAGTAAACAGCATGTGTGCATGCATTTTCATGCAACGCCCTCAGCCCTCCTGGTTGGCAAGATGCCTTTATACCAGAAGAAATACAATTCTTGCATTTTACAAGTCCACCTACACACATGGGGTTGCACACAAATGAAGGTCCATGACCTCCGAAGAAGGCATACAAACGGAACCCAATTTTTCATGATGGCTCAAAAGCACATATACACCCTTATTAGCACACAGAAACAGAAATATCACATATAATTATCACACATGTTAACACAAACACACAGAGCTTTTTTTTGCTAATTCGTCCATGCAGAGAGACTGAAATGTTTTACTATAAATCTGCCAGAAGACAAGAACAGTCTCATTAGATTGTTCATTATGTTTTCCTGCTACAGTGTAATATAAGTTAGAGAAGTTAATTTCCTCAAAATTAATTACTCTCCCAAACTCTCCCAAACTTTGGAGTCTCAGTCATTTCCATATTTTTAATCCATGTCAGAAAAGGGAAATGCCTAGCAAACCACATTGCAAGCTGTGATGATGATGTTTGCTAGTAGAGGAAGGACACGATAGTTTGTGTTTCCAGGTTGTGTAGACAGATATGTTCACCAAATTTCATGGAAATCCATTTAACAGTCATTGAGGTATTTCAACAGAAGCCAAAAGTGTCAACCTGGTTCTAGCGGTAGAGGAAAAGGATTCATCCTCTGGGGACCATAAATGTCTGTACAAACTTTCATGGCCATCCATCAAATAAGTTAAACAATAATTTGAGCTCCCATGAAAATTTGCCAGCACGGCAGTACAGGTACATGTGTCATCATAACTTTTTTCAGTTGTTACAATGCGTTTGCCAAAGCTTCATTTTTACATTTTCATAGTTGCAATTTCTGCTGTAAAGAATGCTAAAAACAGAAATATTCAACAACAATGATATCATAATACTTTTCATAAAAGTTTACTTATCTAAATACATAAAGTGAGACACATGACTGTTGAGAAAGGTTCTGTTCCAAGGTTGGAGTTTTTGTTATAAATGTCAGTGGGACTTTAAACGAGGTTTTCTTACTTTTGGAACAGTTTTAGCTCTCTATACACATTAAAACAAAAATGTATGGGTATAACTTGAGTTGGTCAAGTGTAAATAGTGCGTGTGATATATTAAGTGATTTGAGATGTGAGAGATGTGTGATCTTGGGATTGGTTAGTGCAGACTTACTAGATATACTAAAATGTGCATTGCATTCATTTGCTCTTGCTCTGGACTTTTCATAATTTGGGGTTATAAATGTTACAGATCCCCTGTGCTGTTCCCCCAGTAAAAGATTAGCCGCCCGCTGTACAAAGCAGTGAGACAATGCAGCATCTCATTCCTTTCTGCAACAGTTTGTTATATTATTGTTTCTGAAATGCATCATTAGTTACAATCACATAGTTGGATGAACCCAATTTTTTTATATTACAGAAAAATAGCCATTTTAGAGATATTGACAAAGGTCTGTTTGTTCTAATCCAGAGTCAATTCAGGTTGAGGGATTTCCAAAAAAAAAACATTATAAAGAATAATATATTTTGTTGTCTATATAGGGTCTTGCTGGAATGAAACACATATAAACTTGAACAATGCTATTGAAAACACGTTTACATACACTAAATACATATAATAGAATTTGCAGATTTTTATGTTTCAATTACTTTGGGCAGAAGAGTCCATTTCTACAAACAGACAACAGTCTCAATAAGCTGCAAATTCAGAGTATCAAGCCTTGAATTCACGGTGTAATCAGAAGACACTGTTTGGAGTTTGTCCATTGATCTTGAACAGAGAGTGCTGAAATACTGCATCTTAGTTGAAAAATGACAAAATGATGCATACCAGTACTTAAAGTCAGCATGCACAATAAAATTGCTTAATTTTTGAGTGTGGCATTGATAAAAAACTTTCTCCCAAAATTGAGCACCTGCATCCCTTTTCTTTATATTATATTGTCACTACAGTCTCTGGTTTTTATCTTAATTTGCTGAAATCAGAGGTGGGACCAAGTCATCGTTTTACAAGTCCGAGTCAAGTCTCACGTCTTAGCACTCAAGTCCCAAGTCCAGACCAATCATGAGTGGCAAGTCCGAGTCAAGTCTCAAGTCAAGGACCAACAAGTCCAAGTCTTAAACTTTGAGTTTCGAGTCCTAAACAAGTCATAATGCGCTCTTCACCAAATTTAAAAACCATTTCAAAAGTTTTTTCAAATTAAAAATAAAACAATGTATTGAATGAAGCATTAGCCTGTACAGAAAGAAGGCAGAGGCGTAGTTTCACACAACAAATTTCATGAATTGTTCATGTAGGGCTGCTAATTATTTTGGTCAATATTGAGATCACAATTATTTAACAGGATTACTTTCTTTTTAAAAACTAGTCTACTATATATGCATTACTCAAAAATCCTAAATAGCCCATGAAATAAGAAACAATAATCCAACATTATTAACTTTAAGCAGCATCTAGTGTGCAAGTGGACGACAGCAGCACAGTTTCCCCCAAGTTGACAGCTTTGGGTGACGGATGGGTCACTGAGGGGGCTCTGTGTGTGTGTGTGTGTGTGTGTGTGTGTGTGTGTGTGTGTGTGTGTGTGTGTGTGTCTACACGGAGGGGAGCAGAGCAGGTGACAGCTGAACTATTCGAGCTGACGAAGTTACGTTACAGAACGGTGAAATAAAACCGTGGTGTTTTGTCGGGAGATGCAGTGACAGAAACCAGCGGTGAGAAAACTATAAATCGCTATGACGTTAGAAGACGCAGACACAGTGGATATTTTACAAGAACCGATCAGGTAGAGCAACACTGAACACACCTCTTAGGGACAGACGAGAGCCTCAGCTGTGAAGGAAAGGGGTGCGCTGGATTTCTAAAGTGTCGTTTTGAAACAGCTCCTGGCGCTATTATCGTTTTCTCTTAATTAACTTGTTTTTATAATTGGTGGAAGCCGCTTCACGCAACAGCAGTCTCTCTACACTGTTTCGACCTGACCTTTCTTTTCTCCGTGAGGTGGAGGAATTTAGAAAATTGCGTGGTGCTGCGTCAGGCCCCCAGCTGTTGTGCAGGGATTAGCCTATGGGTAAAATTCCTCCAGCCAGAGGGAACGATCACGAACCGTTCACAGCACGCTGGTAGTAGGCCTACTACACAACCCATTGTAGGTACCGGAGAGGGAGTGGGTCGCTGGGGCTACGGGGCCAGGAACAGAAGATCACAGAACGGCCGTGTGCGCTTCTGATGGTCGGTGATGGGTTCCCTCTTGCTGGAGGAAGCCACATGCTCCAGTCTTACTCATATTCTATAACATGCTCTACCATTTGGTGCAACTGCATCATGAACTTAAATTCAAACTCAAATAGAAATGTAAACAATCTCCTTCAATTAAGGCATGATATACTTTCAAACTTTTCAGTTCTTTTTTTTTCTTAACACAACAACCTGACCTAATCTGAATGGCGAGGGGTGGACTGCCATTAAGACAACTGCCGGAGATTATTCTGCTCCTTCATGGCTATGTGTATCTAAGTCCTTCAGGTGAGTGGACATTCTCCTGACTCTCTGAGGTCTACTGTTCTGTTGTGGGGTCTCATTTGTTACTGTGTCAGCTGGTTGGGCATTCTGCCTCTCTCCAGCCACGCAAGTAGGCACCACTGTCTCTTGTGAAGGCTGAACCCAACGCTTCACAACAGACACATGTCGCATCATTTTCTTGCCATTCTTTTCCAGAATTACTGAGTGTCCTTTTCGGTCCAACACATTGTAAGGATCTGGTTCAAATGGTGTTGATAGTTTGTTCTGTTTCTTCTGTTGGAGCAGGACTTTGTCGCCCTGTCTTACTGAACTGTCTTTTGCTCTTCTGTGTTTGTTTGCATCCATGTGTCCTTTCTGCATCCTCACAGCATCAGCCAGGCGAACAGCAGTATCTTGTGCCGTAGGTTAATGCTGGTATGTCACTGATAGTTCAGGAAGTTTGAGTAGTAAATAAAGGCCAGCTTTGAGCGCGTGTTTTCTGGGGTGGAGATATGTTGTTGATTATGCGTGACTTGTGTTGTTTTCTGGGGTTTATCTTTTCACATCGCCTGCCATTGGGGCCACAGCGGTGCAATCACATGTCTAGTTCTACGGAACACCTTGAGCATTATTAGTTGCTCAAAGTTTCAGAGACTCTGACGTGACCAGCGCTGTCTTCTGGGTTTTTTTATTTAACAACGCCCACCATAGGGGCTACAGTACTACAACAACTAGTCTGAGCCGACATAACATATCTAAACCAACAGATTTATCTGAGTTCCCAAGATTTCGTCCGCGGCATGTATTTGCTAGCAATGTAACGATTGTGCTTTATCAGACCAACTGAATGATCAGCCATGGCAGTTGTAGCAGTAACTTGTCAATTCATTGTAGTCTAATTCATAGTCTAATTGTGTCAGGTCCTTCAAACAGCGGTAAAACATATTTTGTGAAAATGTTGATTGAAAATATATATAGTATATATTTTTTCGTGTTGGCAACCATTGTATGACCAGTTATTGAAAATTAGAAATGTGAATTTCGTTGAAGGATTGCCATCTTCTTTATGTGATGATACATTGTTGCCTTTAGATAAAAACAATTTGTTGATTATTGATGATTTAATGAGTGATGCTAGCAATAACATTGAGGTCCAAAATGTGTTTACAAAATATGTGCATCATAGAAATTTAAGTTGTTTATACCTAGTTCAGAATTTGTTTTTTCAAGGCAAAGTTAGCCGTACTGAATACCAATTATCTTGTTTTGTTTAAAAATCCCAGAGATAAATACCAAGTCATGCTAATGGCAAATGTTTCCTGGGAAGAGTAATTTTTTTATGGATTGTTTCGAGGATGCTACCAGTGTTCCTTACGGTTACTTGATGATTGATTTTAAAGCTAAGAGACCTGATGATTTCAGACTCAGATCTGACTTGCTTTCAGACCTGCCTGTTTTGTATGTGCCTAAGAGAAAGTAAATAAACATGTCTGATCGCATTAAAAGAAACCTGTCTTTACTGCAAACTATGCACGGAGCATCTCCATCTCAGAGAGTGAATATTATTAAATCTGCACCACCAGACCTTTTGGTAGCATTAATGCGAAATAGGTTACAATGTTTTAAAAGGTAAAATTCCTTTAAATAAGACACGGTATCAAAAATTAAAAAAGAAGAAGGCAGGGATTAGACTGCTCGCCAATAAAAAGGTTTGCGCTTCAAAGAAAAAGAAGACGTTGCTTAAACAGTCTGGCGATTTTCTTCTCCCCCTCCTGAATATCGCTGTGCCTTTTATAACGATATCTTACTGGGTCAAGACAAACTGAGATGACTATGGAGTATGCACAAAAAATGTTTCTGGTACCTAAACAACAGCTTGATCTTTTAAGAAGACCTCCGGCACACGAGTCAATTCGAGAAACTGTTGAAAATGAAGCAAAAAAATATTCCATCACATTGCAGAGATTTCTCACCATGGTAAAACAAGGAGAAAAAGACCAGAACACACTAACTTTGTCAATGCCGGTCGCTGAGGATTTTCACTCTTCAGAGTAGAAGAATCACGCAGGAAGAGACTTTGTTTTTGAAGAAGTTTTTAAAAACATGCCAAAAAACAGAAGGAATAAAGCCCAGCATATTTTGGATAAAATGTCCTCCGCAAAAAACATATCTGCATGGACTGAACGTGGGGAGTTTGTGTTTAATGGTAATGTTATTAAAGTGTCTCATGTGTATGATTTGATAAGAGGAGTAACTGCTTCTCACAACTTTTCTGACAGCCAGAGACCTACAGGTTGGGATGAATAATTGCAATCGTTGGCTATATTGAATATACCTTTATCAGTTGTACCAAATCAACAGGTCAAAAATAAAATTGATGAGATTAAGAGAAAGACTTTGGGAGAATCTTCTCCTCTTATTACTGGACCGCCATCCACACCTCTTGTTACCAGAGGACATCGATTAGTAAACAATGAAACAAGTCCATTTGTATCTCCTAAAATGCGATTGAGTGATTGGATAACTTTTTAATTGTATATTGTAACTGGTTTTAAATAAATACATAGAGACATAACTTTAAGTGTTTTTATTTATATCACCATAATAACAAAAAACATTGTCGTACACGTTTCAATCTATAAATCATTTTGATAATGAATGGCACACAACTTCTAATATTATTATACACATTTAAAAGAATCTGATACTTGGACGCACTGGTTACATTCTGAATAATTATTTTGACCACATACAACCGAAGGTTGTATTTTTTTCACAAATTTGCACACATTGCATGACCGTTTATTACTATATTTAGTCATTACATTGTCATAAGATAACCCTCTATCCATGTGGTAAAGAAAAAACACACAATGCTGACTGCACACTACAGAATCCACATCTTGCACTTACTGTTGAGAAAGACAGAAAAGGATTCAGGAAAATGTGAGTATACCGGAGAGTTCCCAAAACTGTCAAAGAATGATCCCACACCCTGCTTGTCAATATAGATAGCGACCCAGTGTTGTCCTCCCAGATGGGAGGGGTCTGTGTTTACCACCAACATGGCGGGTCTCTTTTTAATAACTGATCTAGGAAGCTGGTCACTAGCAAATACTCCAAGAAAGACGCTTTGCTTCACTACCTTATCAAGTACTTTTGACAATTCTATCGTATTCATACTATCGTTTGTTAAAGTTAGAAAAAGTCAATGAGAACCTGTCTTCTTGATGATATCTCAATTATAGAATCATATGTGGCGTAAATAACCGCATTTATTGTGCGTTGAAGCGGATTTCTAAAACGAGCCTCTAATCTAACGCTACCATTTTTAATGAGCGACATATGGTCTCCGCATCCTTCATCAGGGCTCAGATTAAAACAGAACAGACTATATCCATTACAAAACTCGTCGCAGGTTATGGCCATAGTTTTTAAAATACTTTCCAGTTGCCGAGTACAATTGATGATACTCCCTGATGGTATTCCTTCTGGTAAAGTTGGGTTGAAAGGGTTTTGAAGGATATTGTTGGCCGTCAACGTATAAACATAAAAACTCTATATCATAATGGTTAAATGTAAATGGATTACGCGCATAACTACCTGTAAATGCCTCATGATCTACAAATCCTACTACAATAAATTTAGGTATTTGTCCCAAGAATAAATTTTCTTGATTACAAACACGAGTGCCCGTTGGGACGCTAAAATTTTTAAGACAGACTCTGGGATATTTAACGTTGCCATGCGTTAATGCCTTAGCGTGCGCTAGCTTAACAGCCGGAGATACGGTGACTTTCTTTACAAACAGGCTTGCTGACATAATGTTAACCCGAAAGTCGTCTACAGTGTTGCGCATTAAGCAAAATTCGTTTTTAGATCTTATGAATTTTATCTTGAGGTCTACGCCATTTATCATTAACTTGTCTTGAAAAAACAAGTCAGAATGTAAAGGGGATATAATAATAATAATAATAAATTTTATTTATAATGCACTTTACATTTCAGGGAAATCTCAAAGTGCTACAGCAACAAGGGGTTAAAAACAGTTCCAGAAAATAACAATCGCAATAAAACACCAATCATCAGCTCCACTACGCGGCCGCCTTGTGTGTACTCCATTCTTTTAACTAGTCCCTCATTGCATCCTCCAGCCGTTGCGTCGTCCATATAACCTTCTGTATCCATGCAAAATAGTCCGGATCCAAACTGTCTGCAGAGCGTCCTTTCCGTAGTTCAAAAGGCACTCTATTATACCCCTGTACGGATATGTGTTTGATGATTGTGTTATGAGTCGTTCCCCCAACGATATGTCAACCTGTGAAAATATTGTACATCCAGGGTAGTTGATAAAGCCCACTTCGTCTGCTTGATCAGGTTTCTGTCATTAGCTTTGGTGATTTTTGTACGCGTGTACAGAAACTTATTGTTTAGATCCAGGTAGTCCTCTGTACTAGCTGGAATGAAAAATTCAAGAGGTCTGAGATCTAAATGTTGCAATTCCCTCGTGAATTTTAAAAGCCGCTCCAGGGATAAATCCCAACATTTGTACAAATTTTCCTTGAAACGTTAATTCTACGTCTCTCGTTGGTAAAATGCTTACTCTGTTGGTAATGTTGCTGTAATCAAGCTCAATGTGACCCATGTCGTTTTCAGATAAACAACTGTTTAGTTCAGCTATTACCTGTGAAAATGTTGTATAGAACCGCTGTGTCGCTGATAGAACAACCCTCTTGTTGGATTTTTTAACAAACACGACATATTTTGAGTCTTCTGATGAAACATTTCAGTTTTGGATTGTATTTCTATCAAACCCACCTCGCATGCTGATTTAAAGTGTAAAGGCTTGGATAGTTTCGTTCTAAAGTTTGCTACTGTATTGCTCGGGTAAAATAATGCAGACGAGTTGCTGGGCAGGGTGACAAAAAAATCCTCTGCATCCATTTATACGTATGTTTGTAATCTGCTAAGGTAGCTGAATGACCTGTTTTTCCAAAATCCACGAGTTAAATTTATGTGACCATCCGACCCATTTGACTAACACCAAATCTTTTCTGTTTTAAATGTTTGGTTTTTATCTATAATAACTTTTTGCATCTCTTGCTCATAAAAAATGTTCCCTGTATTATTTCGCCGTCATAGTCTTTTAACCTGTAAACAGGGTAGATCCCTTGAAACGCAATCCTTTACAGTGAAACATTCATCAGTATAATTGTAGTGAAACAACGGTGTGGATTTGTGCATTTTATATGGAATAAAGTTGGAGCTACTCCAAATTCCTTTTTCTCTCCCACAGAGGAGCAGGGGGTGTTAAAGATCAACTTTCAACGGACTGCTGGGGAGACCCCAACGGAAGGGGGGGGGTGAAAGTTGCTTTCTCTAAATGCTATCCCTGACCATAAAACTGGCACCTTTTTGATTCCGAAGCTGATAACGCGGGGGCCTGACTGTTAAACTGACAAAAGGGACACGAACCAGCGATTAGCATTTCCCTGAACAGCCTATCAAAACTGCCCCCCACACATGTAACCGTGGCAACTGACCTTGCTCTGTGTTTCATTACCCCATCAAAGGGATATCCCTTGTCTCACCCAAGTGTGACATAACCCAGGAAGCCGAATTTTAAATAACCAAAGACTGCAGTCTCCAAAGACTCAAAGCATTTAATTAAGTTTAATTAAATCTTAGTTACTTGATTACGTTTGCCTCTATTTGAGTAGTTATGTTACCATGTTGTTGCTAACTGTTGCTGATATTAGTGCTGAAAAGAATCTAAATAAGTTACTTTCGCAGTGTTTTTATTTCCAGCAAGGTTAAGGACACTCCGTCATGTTATGTGTAACCAATACTTGTTCACAATACTTTCTCACAAAATTCCTTTAGAAATGATTATAAAGAAATGTCATACTATACTCTTAATCGCCAGCTTGAATTTAAGGATGAATAACTAAATTCCCCGGTTCCTAAGGAGAGATGATCTTGGATTAATCTAAGCTTTCCTCATGTAACCTGAGCTCCCCCAAGTGGACGAAATAAGTATTACATACCATCGTTTGAAATGCCGTTAAATGTATAAATATCCTGACCAATAATGTGACAATTGTTTCCTGTTACCAAATGCTTAACTTAGAACGGTACAACCGTTTGACCATTGAGGTTTGATTGTGGAAAATATTTGATTATAATACACGCAAATAGATTTCTTTTCTTTTAGACATTAAGTTTAGAAAGGCAGTCCCTCGGGAAACCTGAAATGCCCTCTGGGGAACCACGCCCCAGGCAACAAAAGAGCGACACGCGACATCGTTCGCTCTTCTTCTCTTCTCTGCTCCTCTATCTCGGCTCTCTGCTCTCTGGACGCTTTGGCACACGTCCGGCGTGCCTCGCCATGCAACGCCCTCAGAGTCGACCAAAACCAGGCCTTCATTTGCTCGAAGCTACACACGCGAAGTGCCGCAACATCGATCTGCCCCTCAGTTTGTTTTATTTTCTTTCTTTCTTTGTTTTGTTAAAGTTATCAGTCCGTTAAGTTACACTTGATTAATTCAGGAACGACTAAGTTCCATTTGTAAGCTTTTTCGTCGAGCCAACTTCACCGAGGTCAGACCAAGCCACGTAGTCTCGCCAGCGGCAACGAAGGAAACTTCGA
The DNA here is from genome assembly GCF_021292245.1 of Micropterus dolomieu. Classification (NCBI taxonomy): domain Eukaryota; kingdom Metazoa; phylum Chordata; class Actinopteri; order Centrarchiformes; family Centrarchidae; genus Micropterus; species Micropterus dolomieu. Next base: position 18,578,497 of record NC_060168.1, read on the forward strand.
AACAGCCGAATTGCCAGACGGAGGACGGCGTTTTCTTCAGTCAGACACGGAGAACCCCGGAGAATCCCTAGCAAAAAGCCAGGATCGGGCAGCTAGCGTGGGACCCGTGCAACAGGCCAAAGCAGGCCGTCGACAAGCCGTAAGACCTAACCAACATTCTGTGGTCAGAGATTTCCTTTTAACTACTAAACTCATGACGTTAGCTTACTTTCATTAGTTTTCCTATGCTGTATGAGTGAAATGCTTCCCACAATCGAACCTCCATTTCTCATTGTTCAGCAATTGTTTATTTTCCCTGTATTTAACCACCGTTTATATCGCATTAGTTAGAGAATAAATTCACTGTAATATAATCAAGAACTGTGTGTGTTGCCTATTTCTACATCCCTGCCAAGAGAATTGACCCTTTAGATATGAGACTGACTGATTGATTTAAGATAATTGAGCGATTATTAACTAACTGATCATTAGTAATAATTGTAGGTCCGGAGACTCTAGGATTATAACAACTCCGGTGGTGCCCTGAAACGAGGAATATGGTTGATTTTTATGAATATTAAAATTCATAATTGGGTATTAATTCTCATAAATTTATTAAAATTCATAATTAAATTAGGCATGCTACATAATTTTGCTCGTAACCTTTCTTTAAAGGATCATGTAGTTTTGAAATTCTTACAGTATCGCCCACCTCATATTTAAAACGAATTACTCTTTTATCTTTTGTTTTATACAAGTTGTTAAATACGATGTCTTCATTGTCTTTTGTTACATCAATCGGTTTCATTTTAATACTACGATGATAACTATGACTGTAGGAGATGACTAAATCCTGCAATATATCTACGTATCGTTTAGAATTATTGGCTGTTAAATAACGCCACATTTTAGATTTCAGAGTCCTATTAAAGCACTGTACTACAGATGTCTTAGTCTCATTTGATATGGTAAAGTGTACGATACTATTAATTTTCATTAACGCCTCGAAATCTTTGTTTAGGAACTCTTTTCCCTCATCTGTTTGAATTTTATGCGGTATTCTACCTTCAGCTAAGATATATTTAAAGGACTCTGTGACGCATTTACCACTCTTATTTTTTAAACAACGCACCCATGCGTATTTTGAAAACAAATCTATACACATTAATAAATAGCGTACCCCATCATATTCAGTAGAATACATTTACATTTACATTTATTCATTTAGCTGACGTTTTTATCCAAAGCGACTTACAATTGCTATACATGTCAGAGGTCACAAGCCTCTGGAGCAACTAGGGGTTAAGTGTCCTGCTCAGGGACACAATGGTGGATGTCTCACAGTGGGAATTGAACCCAGGTCTCCCACACCAAAGGCAAGCATCTTAGAATATCATCATCAGAATAAGCAGACATGTCAACTAGATCTATCTGGAATTGCCAATCTATTGAATTCACTAAAACCTTGTTTCTCTTAAAATGCACTGGAGCCGTCTTGTGTAAAGTATAGGCATCTTGCTTCATGAGCCAGTTTTCTACATCTGAATCTGCGTACCGAACCCCAGTAGTGTCAAATATGGCCTTTTTAAGTTTTTGCTAGCCTCCGTAACCCCCTGTATTTTCAGTTGCATAGTATATATTCCTCATCACCTCCTCCATGGTCTTTGTTACAAAGACTGACGCTTCAACGTCTGTGTTCAAGCATTTTATTTCCAGCGACATACCCAACATATCCGTCAGCAATGATTACAAGTATACACTTTTCAGAAAATCAGTACAAGCACCTATGTTTTTACAAACCAAAGATTCAGTTAAGCAATACATCACATCAGCAACATCGACATGCTGTTTTCTGGTTAGCATTAAAACACACAAATCAATGCTAAAGGTACAAAAACAAAACACATGACCCATATGAAAATAATTATCGTTCACAGGAAAAACATTTGCTATATCTAGTAGAGTAGATTTCACATCTGCATATTTGTCCGCTGTCATTTGCACCATGGTAAGCCATCCAGAGGTCATTCGTCTAACACATTCTGTCTGTTTGTCAAATCTAGAACAACATAGTGTCCTATCTGTGTCACATATCGCATTGTTAACAGCTTCACACAATGTTTTCATCTTATACCCAATGTATCTCTTATCTTCTTTCTGGGAGCCATACTCATTGCAACAGGATCTATAATTATACGTCGTTTTGGAGTCGTTACTCCTAATTGATTACCTGCAACATCCATGATTGTGATGCTGCAAAGATGGCGCTGTTGTTCTGCACGAAGATAGCTCTGTCCGATATGGATTTACCCAAAAATCGGTCAGATGTATGTCAAAAAACTAGTCCGATTGCTAAAGCCACTCCCAAACTGCTTTTAGAGGATAATACCGGACATCCCATATACATAAACCCCCTTTTTCACCCGTCTTCACCTTTTGGTGATCAACCCCCCCCCCCGCTAATAGAGGATGAGGCCGGACATGCCCTAATACACCCCCCCATTTTCCCCCCCCCCCCCCATGTCTTTGTTGTTCAACCTTGCTATGACCCCAATCTTTTTTTTTTTCTTTTTTTTTTTTAATTAATTTTTAATTAATTTTTTTATTAATCAAAAATTTATTCACGTGCACGACTGTTACAAGCATCATGGATGCACGGATGATGCTTTGCTGGCCTTTATTTACTACTAGTTTGGTTCTGATCTGGTGGTCGAAAAGGAGCTTGGCTGGACTACGGCCTGTGAGGGGTACTACGGAATGCCATAAGAAAAACGTCAATCTCTGTGTGCCAATCCTTGCCTTCTGCATGAGCTGCCCGTATGGCTTTACAGAGTGTCCTATTTTGTCTTTCACCTTCACCATTTGCTTGAGGCCAATACGGCGTGATACGCTAATGTGTGATTCCACTTTCCTGTAAGCACGTTTTGAATTCCATAGACAGAAATGGAGTGCCGTTGTCTGTTACTATACTCTCTGGGAGTCCATGAGTTGCAAACAAGTATCTCAGACTTGTAATTGGGATGTTCTGTGCAGTCGAGCTGTTGATTTGACACACGACATGATTTCACCAACTCTTCTGCTTCCTGATCAGTATCACCACATTTTTGTTCTCAGCCTTTGTTTTGTTTTTACTACACCTTTCCCAACAGTGGAGACTTCCGTTTTTACAGTCCGATATGCTGGATCACACTCACTGCAGTTACCAGTCTTCAGACACTTCCGTAAGGTAACTAGAGTGGCGTCTTTTGCAGACAATTCTTCCAGTTCATGTGGTGTGAAAGCATGTGGCACTGCATGTTGAGTCAAGTAGGACACACACTTCTTCCTAAGTCCCGATGTGAACTGGCGGGTTCACTGTGAGGCGTGACAGCGAATCAGCTGCATTCTGTGGCCCTGGATTAGAGACAACTTTAAACCCATAGGGCTGCAGCCGCAAAGCCCACCTTTCGATCCTGGCTGGCGGATTAGATTTTGGCGAGTAGATGGTTTCAAGGGGCTTATGATCAGTGACCATGACAGTCTTTTCCATAGAGGAATACGTGAAATTTCTCACAGGCCCACACAATAGCGAGGGCTTGTCTTTCAGTCTGGGAGTAGCGGCATTCTACAACAGACAAGGCCTGGCTGCCATAATAGACAGGCTTGTGTGTTCCATCACTTTGCTTATGGCTCAGTATTGCTCCTAATCCCACTGGACTAGCATCCACAATTGCGTGTGTCTCAGCATCCTGGTTGAAATACGCGATGGCATGTGAACTGAATAGCTGCCTATTCAAGTTCATGAACGTCGTTTCCTGTTCAGATCCCCTTGTCCATTTGCAGGCTTGCCTTGTAAGCCTCCTCAGTTGTTCTGATGTTGTGGCCAGATTAGGAATGAACCTAACACAATAATTCTCTAGCCCCAGGAAACTCCTGACTTCAGAAGCATTTGTTGGACGCCGCATATTTTCCACTGCCTTGATCTTTGACTGAGCTGCCCCAATGCCATTTTTGGACAAAACGTGACCCATGAACTCCAATTCTGTCATTCAGAATTGGCACTTTATGGCATTGACTGTCAGCTGTTCTTCACGCAGCCGCTGCAGGACTTGGTGTAGTCGCTCATCATGTTGTTGTATATTTTCTCCCAGCATGATGATCTCGTCGGCTATGTTGTTATACACTCCAGGAATGCCTTGAAGAACTTGTCCAATGATGTGTTGGTAGATCTCAGGTACAGATGAAATACCAAACATTAGTCTCTTATATCAGCACAGTCCTGTGTGACGAATGTGGTGAGCTGCCTGGATTTCGACTACAGCTCTACTTGATGATATCCCCACTTAAGATCTAATTTTGAAAACACTGTGGCTCCTGTCATGTCCTCCAGTATTTCTTCTATGACGAGGACAGGATGCCTTTCTCGTACTATGGCTTCATTTGCCCTGCGCTTGTCTACACACAGTCTTGGCTCGGCCTTTCTATGAGCCACAACTAATGGTGACACCCATGGTATTGGTCCATTTACTCTCTCTATAACATAATTTGAGCTTTGAGCTTTTCTTCCATTTGTTTTCTCACACTGAATGGTATTCTGCTAACAGGCTGGGCTACTGGTTTTACTCCATTATCTACATGGAGAGCAAGCTGAAAATCCTTCAGTTTTCCTAAACCTTGAAAACAGTCTTTGTATTTCTCTTCCAGATCAGCTATGAGAACTGCTGTCTCTTTTGGTTGAACTGCGTTCACCTGTTCAATAGGACCTATTTGCAGAAGTCCCAGCCAGATAGCAGTCTTTCTCCCCAACACACTGATTTGTGCTTCTTTAATCACTTGAATTTTTGCAATGACAGGCTCCAACGTTTCATGTGCTTGGAACTCAGCAGTGAAAATCCCTCTCACATGGACTGGTGCTTTTGAGCCGAACGGATAGACTTTCTTCTCAGGGTGCTTCAGTTTTGACTTCAGCTGTTCAAAGGTGGACTTGGTCACAATGTTACACGAAGCCCCAGAGTCTATCAACATTTTCACTGGCAAGTTATTTATAAGTACTGTTAGCGTTCCATTGTCCGCACTGTCGGTGACTGTAAATGCAAAGTCATCATAACTGTCACTATGCTCTTCAAGTGTGGCTGTGTTCATGGCTCTTACTTTATGCATTTTCTTTGTTTTACACATCAAATGTCCTTCTTTTCCACAATTATTGCACTTTTTGTTTTTTGCTACTGTGCATTTACTACTCTCATGTCCTTCACGGCCACAACGGTAACACTTAATGTTCTGCCCATCGTATGGTGACTGACACTGATTTGGAGGGAATTTGGGTCTTACCATTTGTCCTCTCCCTCTTGCAGGCCTTTTATCCACTGCATTGACTGTTAATTTCTCCATCTTTGTAGCTTGCTGATATTCTGTCTCCATAGCCCTTGCTATTTCTAGAAGCCCTGAGAGTTTCAAGTCTTTCTCTCGTAACGGTCGTCGGCAGTACATATAAAATTATCTCTGTTATCTCCGAACTCACATGTCGTTGCGAAGCAAAGCTCTTTTCTGAGTGGCCTTGTTGACTCCCGTCGCAGCTAAATAGGGTTTAAAATTATTTTCTTCTTATAACTTCTGCCACCAAACACCAACATTCGTCGAGTCAGTCATCACATCAAAGGGAGCTACCTACCTGTTTAAATAATAATCCTTGCTAAGTTAGTAGTGGCGTTTGCCTCTTAGGTTAATAGTTATGTTACCATTTTGTTGTTGAAAATAATCTAAATAAGTTAATTTTTGCAGTGTTTTAATTTTCAGCAAGGATCCCTGACATTGCTTCGTTTTATGTTGTAACCAATGCTTTGTTCCCAACACTTTCTGACACTTCCTTTAGAAAGGATATGATAAAGAAATGTCATCCTATACTCGATTAATTTTCCAGCTAGAATTTAATGTTAAATAACTAAATTCCCCAGCTCCTGAGTAAACGATTGTTTTAGGATTAATCAAAGCTATCGTCATGGAACCAGACCCCCAAGTGGACAAAATAAGTATTGCATGCCATCGTTCTGAAATGCCGTTTAATGTATAAATGTCACTCTGTATTTACCTGTTCATAATCTGATGCCATTCGTGTATCTTGCTTATATTCTCTAAGTAAGAACGTGTAACAACCAATATTATCCAGAAAGCTAGTTAAGTTCCTCTCATCTGATGTGATTCCTGGTAAATGCTAACCTTTTAAGGTTTAACTACTGACAATTGTTTTCCTTTTTATCACATGCTTAAAACTAAGAACGTTATAACCGTTTGACAATTAAGGTTTGATTGTGGGAAGATATTTGATTACAAAACGGGCAAATAGATATTTGAATAGACATATTAAAAGTTAAAAAAGAAGACAGTCTCTCAGGAAACCGGAAACAAGCCCTCAGGGGAACAAAGGACTGCCCCCTGGGAACCACGCCCCAACAAACAAAAGCAGGGACACGCTCGTTCTCTTCTCTCTTCTCTTGTTCTCTTCAACTGCACGCAAAGCGCCGCAACCTCTGCTTTTTCCCTTGTTTCCAGCAACTTTCTTGTTTTTTCTTTTCTTTTGTTTGTTAAAAGTTATCAGACCGTTAAGTTACACTAGTTTAATTCAAGAACGACCAAGTTCTTTTTAAGCTTTATTCTTCGAGCTAACTTAAACTGCTCCCACTGAAGCTGGACCCAGCCACGTGGGCCCGCCAGCAGTAACAAAGGACAACCAAACCTCTGACCCGAGCCAGGGTTGTAAAGGCCCCACTGCAAGTTTCTTCAATAAGCCGACAAAAGATGGACCTCCAGAGCAATTCCCTGGCAGAGAAAGCGGCCGGCCGACGGTTTTAAGCCGTCCTAACCGAGAACGCACGGAACTCCGCCAGCGTGAGGACGCCGACCAGCAACCTGACTGGGAAAAACGTCACGCAGTAAAACCAAACCGTAATCACAGGAATTCTGTGTGTGTGTTGTCTAACTCCACAGGAATTTACCCCTTCGATATGAGACTGACTGATTGATTTAAGATAATTGAGCGATTATTAACTAACTGATCACTAGTGGTGCCCCGTGAAACGAGAGCTGTATGAATTAATATTCTCAGAATATTAAAATTCATAATTTGTATTAATCCTCATAAGTTTATTAAGATCATAAGTAGACATGCTAAAGAATACATATTTCACTGAAAATGTGTGCAATGCAATTCTGACCATCTCACTCCAGGTGTTACCATAACAACACATATAATAGGCCTTCTTTGCTGTTTTGTAAATGTTAGAAGATAATGAATAACCATCTTTATTAATAATTATTTGTATGGTATTTTAGAGTTGTATTTGTGGTTTCTTTATTAGTCAACTTCAGATATAAATCATCAAGCCTAACTTCACATACACAGTTCTGTGCTAAAAGCAGATCTGTTATCAAATACGATGAGAATTTCATTTGATCTAGATTTGCAATAAGAGGAAAATGTTTCATAATTCTCTGTACTGTGTTTAATAGTCAACAATATAGTGGCTTCCCTCAGAAGAAACACTGCTCTTCCCAGCTCTTTTTCTTTACAGAAAACAACATTTCAGCTTTTCTAAAGGACAGCTGCTATTGAGTTCCTGAGATATTTTTCAGTCTGTAATAACGAAATCCATTTTGTCTCTCAATTCATCCTTCAGTTATTCTGAAACCGCCAACCAACCCTATAGTTGTGCCCATCAGGTGAGGAGTACAGGTCTTACATTCTTTGTACCACACAAACTAGCAAAAGCTAATCTGAATCCTCTTCTTTCTGGTTGAGGATGGTGCTCTCATGAACACATGCAAATGAGTGACCCTTGCTCCACCCTGCAAGGTGTTGGCAATCTGGACGTGTGAGTGGGATTGAAGCAATGGGCTCTTTTCTTCTGTATTTTGTTTGCCATCCAGCCTTAGTAATATTAATTGTTTTTAAACTAAGATTAGCCTGAATGTTGTAGAGCTGTTGTACACTATGAATTCTAAATAAAAAAGCAACTTTAACCATGTGAGTTGAACAAATTAAATGTGCATTCTCATCTTGGCAGTTGTGTGTAGGGTTTTTGCCAGTGTTTTGTCAGGCAGCAACCATTGCACCTCGGCTCAGCAAGGAAACACTGAGGAATTGTGTGCTAAACAGACTGTAACTAGGAAAATAAGCACTTGAAGACTGCTGAAGCCTCATATTAGCTTTGGCTAAAGTTGTGATTTTTTTTTTTTGACAGAAAGAGGTCTGCTTATTTGTTTCTCATTTTTTACAGTGTAGCCCCTCTACAATATCTCTTCAATTGATATGTAGAGGAAGGCTTAGAGCAACCCTTAACTCTTTCAATCAACACATGCTATGTTTGTGTTTTTATAAAGATACACATATCAGAGCCTATCCTTTAGAGGATTATACAATAGAGTGTTTTTGTTACTTTTTTCTCATTTTAGTGAACCGCAATTATCATGCTGATTTTACCTGCAGTTACAGTTCCATTTTCAATTATGCCTGGCACATCTATGTATTTGGTCCTGTTTTCCAGGAACGCTGTTTATTTGCAGGATATATTAGACTGGCTGGATTTTAAACTGTGTCTGTCCAAGTGGTGCACTGGTAGCATTACAGTACGTGATTTCCTCCTTGACCTAAAGAACACCACTAAACATCTATATAAATTCTCTTAAAATGCATTGTTACACTTTTCACTTTTCACTATAGTGATAAAGGTGAGCCAAAGTTAGATATTGTGCCTAAGCCCTACTGTATATCACAAATAAATCTCCACAGACATGTAAAGCATTTCTCCCGACATAAAACTGGTCAAAGCGAACAGAAATCCATTTCCAGGTTCTGTCATATCCCTCTGTTTGTTATGTAGTCTTTCACTGAGCCACAGCACAACAGATTAAGGGGCCCTGGCTGGTACATCTCATCCCATGCACCAGTGACATGAGCCAAGCACACACACCTGCATAGCAGATAGTTATTATGCAGCATAACCTCACTTGCACATCTGTTGAGGAAGAGACTGGATGATTTATTTATTAGCTCCCAATTAAAACTTCAGGAACAAGAACACTTCAATGGGAATATAAATATCAAATAGAGTAAGCTCTACACGACTATTTAGTCATGCAATCTGGCTTCTGCACCATAGCATGCCAGAGAGAAAGAGAAGCTGAAAAAATGGAAGTGGAAACACTCAGATCTTTTGTGCAGCAAAAGAATCCTTTATTTCACTCTCATCATTTTCACCACCTTCTCTACCCTTTCTTCTTTCTGTGCTGTAAATGTGATTTCTTTTTCATGTCCCTTTTCTTTTTTGGAAAGGGAAACAGGTTCGGTATTTCGTTTTGACGGAGGCTCTGACCACAGTATAGGCCAATCGATTGGCCTCGCTTGGTTTAGTGCAGGAATAAATGTTGTGGGCATAGCCAAAGGCTGGAGACGACTGATTGTGTGGCATTTGGTAAGCTCACCAGGGAGTCAAGAACGGTTTTGTTAGGGTGAATATGGATTTTGGCACAGCAGAAAATGGACTGACTTCTTTTATTGGAATCAGATGTGCACGTGAAGTCACTGTGACTGCAGGTAACTAATGTTCTGTATACATTACACACCTTGTCGGTCACTGTCAATGACTTTTTTATGCCATCACAGGGAGAATCGGTGACTGCTTCCGCTGCAGCTCTTGCTACATATAACGCTCCATTATACCTCTTCCTAACAGCAATAAAGCGGTTGCTAATGTGCAAGACACATGGCCCACTTCCTCCAGAATTAATCCATCAAGCCTAAGATACTTTTAAGGATAAGTGTCTTCTCTCACACATGATCTGAGATTCATTTGAAAGTCATTACTTAATTAAAAACGATTGGTATCATGAGGTTAAAGAAGGGGGAAAAAATCTCATGGGAGTATGAGTAATTTCCACAGAGATGTAGATGTCAGTCATAGACTTACAAAAATACACTCTCAGAAAAAAATTTGAACAGAAAGGTGCAAAACAGTATCCTTTCAGTTATGGACCCCAAGTGACCAAAATGTACCTTTTTAAACAATAAAAAACATTACATTCAACAAAATACAGAAATTCAGTGTGCTGCTTTTTTTTCTTTCCCAAGGAGCTTCAGGAGTGTGTAATAAGTCCACATGATCCCTCATCAGCTTCCCATCTTCAAATACTGCCAATTGTATTGTTGTGAGCTTTTTCGAATTTTACAGTTAATGTTAAAAGTAGGCATGTCAGCACCGAAATACATGTACAAACTTTTTTAATGGACAATAAGTTGATAAAAATAAAAATACTCCAATAATACTTTTGAGCATTAGACTACCAAAGTATGGCCCCATTTGTTATTAATATCTAGAAACATTATCTGGCATTTGTGTTTACACCATGCATTTTTCCTTATCCAGATTGGAAATTCAGATATAGACCCCATGTTAATAGAAGGTGTAAATTGAGTCTATACACGATTCAGTGCTAATCTGTAACATAAGACTATTTCCATATCTGTTACATGCTAATAATGTATCCACTTCTGATGGTCACAACACACGCATCTGGTCTTACTTTTCAGTAAAATCTGTACTCTGACTTCTCTAATCTTTCAAATGAATCCTTCATCAACCTCACCCTTTCCAATATTACAAAGCAAGTGAGACAGAGTGAAAGGGGGAAGAAGTCTTGTTAAAGATCAGTTAAATCACTCACAAAACAGCAGCACATCTGTAAAATTAATAGAAAAGCCTTTCATAACAGGGTGCCTGTCTGACATGCTGGCAGTTAGCCACCTATCACCAGAGTGTCCTTATTACCTCGGACATATTAGATGTGATGTGTTCTGTGGGCTCTGGTAATAAACTAGAACCCCCTACATCCACGGACTCCATTGACAGGTCCACATAATCAGCATGTTCCATTTGAGCCTGTCTTAGCCTCTCTCTCTGCCTGTCATTCATTTAGAAAGGACAGATGGTCAGATGTGTGAGGATTAGATTGACAGACGCAGTGTTAATATTTCTTGATGACATGAACACGTCCTCTGTCTCGCTTTTTATTGATATGTATTATACATTTATGTGAGCCATATAAATGTATGTGTATCTGTCTCTTATGTCTTCATAAAGGACACTTCTCATCACTGAGCTGTCTACATGACACACTCTTCTTTTACCGCAACCTCAGAGGTAAGACGAGGCCTGTGCAGGGCAGGGGGACGAGGTAAAGATTTGTCAGATGGGCTGACAATGAAAACTTGCACACAAGCCAAGCTTAGGATGATTTATAGGGCTTATTTCTGAGAATGGTAAAGTGAAATTAATCACGTTCCCACCTGAAATCGCTGCTCAGCAGTGACAAATGACAAGCTGCCAGGGACAGACAGTGAGCCATCCATGAAGCGCCCACCGATGTGCTCCTTCCTCAGATAGCCTGACCCGGGGTGCTGCCTTGCCAGATGCCCCCCTCTGGATGGCCAGTGCCAGGCGTACTGGGGCCAGCCGGGTCCCCTCCTATTCCACTCCCCCCCAGCTGGGTACCTATGCAGGGGCCTAATGATTCGGGGACAGCCTGCCAAGCAGATGGAGAGTGGAGCAGGGGCTTACCCTATCAGCTAACACTGTTGTCTGATGGCTGGGCCTATGAAGGCCACAGAGCAAGTCATGTGTTGCTTCCAAATTGTGGATTCAAGAAGATGTAATACAATGCCTAAATTATCTGCAAGAAAGAACATTGTATATTTATTTCAAAAGAAGACCTACTGTAAACTCTGGTAATGCTGGCATGCATTTCTCCTTACCTCACATGCTTTTTTGAGACAGAAGTTCCAACACCCTATTTCTCTCCCAAACTTTTTTCACAGCATACATTTTGTCATGGCATGAAAAGCACAGGTGTATTATGTAACATTAATGATGGCTGAAATCCTCTTAGTAAGGTCCTGATATTCCTTGCTCTTTGCCTTTGAATCCGCCTTCTCCATAGAGTTAACTGATTCTTGTCTGACATCAGGCAAATGTGTTCTGGCTCAGTGGAAAAATATACCGTCAGTGTCATTAGGTAGCTGGTTACGGTAAACACTCTCTGAGAGTCATCTTTTCTGTGCAGAAATTATTTGGGAAATCTTTAAAATGCCAAAAAATGTGAAAACAGGAAGTATACAACCTTTGCAAACTATGAACCTACAGATGTAGCTAGAGTGGAACACAGTTAACGAATAGTGTATATTTTTGTCACTGCTTTTCATCAAAACAGCTATCGTAAGTGTACTGTCATCCTCGTCATTGCTCATTAAAATAAAAACAGCTCGAATTTGTGTAAATGGGTGCAGAGCATGCTCAGTAGTGTGAACCATAGGCAGTAGCATGTAGGGGCCTCAGGACCTTCTCTAAAATATTTTTTTGCTCACTGTGCGCTGCTATATTGCTGTGTCAAGTGTGTTTATGTAGACAAACTTGGGCTTGACAGATCTCAACTCCGACTTGAATGACAGTTGTACTTTTATATGTAGGAGGTATTTTCTTTCCGAGTTCAGAGTATAGTGGATTGCAACATTAGCACAGCTTTGTTTTAACCTCATGGACTATTCCATTCTAAGCAACAGTATTTTCTTTACAACAGTCACTATATAATCTATATATGCTTTCTACAAGTTTACGCTTGTTGAACAGATGTATTGATTAAGTATTGGCTATTTTCTCATAAAGGTTTTATTGAATTTACATTAACAAACATAGTTGTTGTCAACTCAAATAATCTTGGAGTTATCTTCACTTCACCTTGTTCACTTCACCACCTCCACCGCAGCCTTTCTGCTCTGAAGTTCGCTGTCTTCACTCTGTGTGTATGTTTGAGTCAGAGCTCACAAAAAGCAGGATTTCAATGATTTCAACATGGATTTGTTGTTCACAATGTAACGTTGGAAAATCATGTTAGTAGGGTGCGTCAATCATGAGTTCACTGCGTCCTTTCAGATTTTAATCCGAGAGAGACACAGGACTCGCACCTGTCCACATCACTGAAGATTCTAGCATACTTGTAGCCGGTAGCTATGACAACGCTGACACAAATACTACTTTGGGGACTTGATCCTGGAGCCTTGCCATTGGCTGTATGGACAGTAGCTGGATTTGTGGTGCGTTCAAACACAATAAATTGTATGTGTTTCATGAACATGCTTTATAAACAGTGTAAAACAGTTATAAGCGATTTCACTCTATATAAAACAATGAATAGATTTTCAAAATCTGAACAGGAAAGCCGTTCCCTCCCGACTTTTACTCCCAGAACAGCATTCCTGTGCATTTCCCCCTATTTCCACCACTAGTTACAGCTGGATCTTTAGGAAGAGACACTAAGGCAGAGAACAGTAGCCCAGAGCCCATGTTAATGCGGAGTTATTTTGGGAGACGGCTTCTTTTTTATGAGGCTGACAGATAACTTTCAGAATTGTCATTATCCATTTAGGCAGTACAATTGAAAAAAACCAAATCAATTCAAAAACCATCCAAAAGGAAACATCCCGCCAATGATGACTGCAGCCAATCTCTCTGAAGTGTCAGTGCTCAGTGGACGCATGGGCAAAGTTTCTCAGTCACACTTTTTTTCTCTGCTCAACTATTTTGTATGTTTTTGCCCAGCAAGTAGGCATTTCTATATATCTCTCTATATATTTAGTAGTGATTTCACGTGTAATCACAGTGAAAACTGTAAATATGTATGTATAATATAATAATACACACTATATAATGCAGTATATCCATATGAAAATAAATTTTTACTATTACTGATAATGTTGTCACGCCAAAGCTCCTGGCTCTCTTAAAGAGGAGGTACCAGTAGAGACATAGAATCCGAGCCTGTAAGTAACTAAGTGAGTTCAACTTAAATTTGAGATCTGGCAGCTTGAAAAGGATGTATAGGAATCTACATAGGTCCCTATCTATAGATAGTGATCTTTCACTCTGCCCTAAAATGAATAATCAGTTTACATCTCTGGAAAAGTACAAGTTAGATGAACCCTAGGGACTTGTATCACTGGAACCAAATTTTGCCTCATGGCATTATTTATGTACAATGAATATATAGGTACAGATATAAACACTAACATCGTAACACTATGAGCTGGATGCATTTATAAATTATTACATGTATCTCATTGTGAAAGCATGTGTTGCCTTCACCCTACTGTAAGAATGAGTAGCAACACTGACTCACCTGTCTTAGTCCATGGGTATGTGCACTCTCCACAGCTCTCCAGCACTATAAATGAGATTATTGTATCCTCTGACATAGTTTTGACCTTCTGACTACTCCCTGGAAAACCAGGCAAGCACGAATGCTGAAGTAAAATAAAAAACTATGATAAAGAAAATTTAGCCTTCTAATCAATATGAAAATGTGTGAGTACATGCATATCTTTTATTAACAGTATGTGGGTTATGCCATTTTATTTTTATTTTCTTGCTTATCCTTCCTGTAATTGTAAGATGGACCCCGTGGCCCAAGTTACATCTCGTCACTGAACATTAGGAACAACATTCATTCACATGCTCAGTTCCAGCTTTTGTTTACAACATTTATCTGACTTTTCGGAGCAAAGCAAACAATTCCTCCCTCATTAATGTCAGCAGTGGCTGAGCCTATTATTTCCCATAAGTCAGGTTAAGCCATTTATTGCCCTGAATGATAATGTAGACATTAGTGGCCTTTGATTGAATGTTTCACTGTTGTTCGGTTTAGAGGTGCATGTGCACATGAGAAATGACTCCCCTAAAAACCCCAAAGCAGTCACCTACGACATGATTTCACTCTCTGCCATGAAAATAAATCTTTACCCTTGACAGCCACATAATTAATAGTGATGTGCAGCAGGTCCATTTCAACGGACCCACTTAATCTAATTTTGTTTCCACTCCGCGATTTGTAAATTACTGCAAAATGATGCACCATTTACTACTGTCTCTGCCTGTGACAATGGCCATTTTTCTTTCTGTGTAATTCTCTCTTAGCTGGGGATTTTAAAAAAAGAAACACTCATCTCCTCTTCTCCCTCTCACTCTTCCTCCTCCTTCCTCTTCTTCTCCTTCTATTGCTGTTCAACTCCCTTATTCCCCTCTCTGCTTTTTTCTCCCCAATTTAGCAGCATTCCAAGCTGCTGAGACCATCTAACACATTAGCTATTTTACAGCTTCCCCAGAACACATGAGCACTGATCTAAAATGTCACCACTACAAATGCCTCATCCACGTTCCATTATTTGCCACTAAATGTTAAGCGTTTATATTCACACAGTGTTGCATTGACATTTGAGAACAAGAATTGAGAGTGTGGCCTGGCGATTTGCTGCGCTATTACATATCATTTGTGGACATGCTAACAAATGACAATCACCCAGGTGTCCAAAGACCTTCCCTTTGTCCACTGTCCAGAGAACTGTCAGAGAGAAATACTTGATATGTTAGATATTGATGGAAAATGTCACTTTAAGGACTGACAGGGAAAAGGTTCCACCAGCCTCAGCAAACTGAAGACATTCAGTTCCAAATGTCACAAAAGAATATTCTGCTTAATAATCAGCCAAAGAAGCAAGACCATGGAAATGTTTACAATCTATTACTCAACATGGAGTTGCATAAATGTAAATTGCTCAGAGGGTGATTTTGCTGCATCGTTTTTGACTTGATAGTGCATTTCTGTTCAACACTGCACATAACATTCAATTTGGTTTGATGCTGACATTGTAAAAACTCTGTAAAGTGTTTTCACTTGAAAAATGAAAAGCCATAGATTTGGAATGATCACATTGTTTTCCACCATAGCTTCTAACCCCTTCTGTATATACTCATGGGGACTGAATTATAGGAACAGACGTCTTGTCCGTCCTGACATAACGCAAAAGTGTATGGCACTTAGCCAAAAATAAGTGAGGACTTCTGTAAGTCTTGCCTTCCTCTTTTCTGCGAGAAGTAATGAGGCGAAGCAAAATGTTTGAACAAACCTCTTGGCCCCAGGGAGAGGAGGGCCCTGACCTGACTACCGTTTACAATGTCAGCTAGGTGGACTGTCATTTTTTACATGCCACAGAAGACTGATGGAGCCTGAAAAAAAAATACAATTAGCAGGCTCGTTGGACAGGGCAAGAGGCACCTATTTATTTAAAATGCTAGGTGACAGCTAGTAGCTGCTGCCTTCCAATTCCTGATCTGTTCTGTGTGTGCGCACTTGTGTTTCTGTGTGTATACCGTATTTGGATCTGACCTTTATTATGGGAGCAAATTGAAACTGCCTTTGTGTACTTTAGTGGATAACTGTCTTCATCTTCAGGCAGAAGTGGCCATGCTGCCGGGAAGCATTCAATCCCGACATTAGGCTCCATAATAAACAATTATCTAAGCATAGGGGAAAGCAACTTCTGGGAGCGATAACTAGGGGTGAAGAAAACATTGACTGATTGATATCTTATCCAATGACGAAGAAAATCAGTTTATTTAAGAAGGCTATTCCCTGAGACAGTAAGGGAGAGAGCAAAAGTGAGAGCAAAAAAGACAAAAGACAGAAAATGAAGGATGGGGGTTACAGAGTGAGAGATGAGGAGAGAGACAGAGAGAGAGATTGAGAGAGAGGGACAAAGTGCAAGAGTGCAAAATGTGTTTCCAGTAAAACCATGGCCGCAGTGCGCCGATGAAAGCCATGTATCGATTGGTTAGAGAAAACTGTAAAACAAGGTCCTGCCAAGCTGTGTGGCTATTGTAAGCACGAGGAATGTTTGCCTGTTGTTTTGTTTTCAATGATTCTATTTCAGTGTGTCGAGCCAGTAGCCACACTGCCCTACTTCAGAGAGGAAAAGTATCTCAATAGAGCGCTGCCGTAGACGGGTCGGAGAGGCAAGCGTGTGTGTGGGAGTGGGCATTCACAGTAGAAAGGCAATCGGACGATGTCTCTCAGGGACTGGGATGCGACCAAACAAGAGTCTGCTGAGGAAGGAAACTTGAAAGAAAAGCAAATTTGTTAGAGTTGAAATGAAAAGGACTGAGACTTACTCACTCACACTCAAACACCCCCTCCTGGCCTCCACCACCCACACACAAACACCTTGTAAACTCCAACACCCTTTCCACATCACAGGAAATAACTTAAAATGAGCCAATAATCACAGCTGACACTGAATTCATAAATGTTATGATTTACACCAAAACAGGATAACACATGATATAAAATATAAAATTATAAATTTGTTTAACATGTGATATAACAGTAAGCAGTTTGTGTAGCCCCTTTGTCTAGGTGCTTACATAAAACCAGGTATTTGAACAAGCAGCTGAATATGGTGTGAAGCTGTGTAAAGAATTGACACTAAAATGTGGTACTTTTAAACAAGCAAACCGAGAATTAAATAAATTAAACTTAATTTAATTGTGCTAATGCTTTAAGTGGCACTGAGAAATATGTCTATATTTCTATAAAGTCGCTATGCACAGCTTTCTTCAAGTTAAATGTTATTTTTAGCCAACCTAGCAGCATGACTAAAATATCTCAACAGTTATGAAATGGGATGCCATAAAAAATAGTAGACATTGTCCCCAGAGGATGAATCCTGCTGACTGTGATACCATGACTTTTCATATGTCTAGCATGGTAAAAAAAAAACCTTTCACTTCCTGAAATATACCAACATTCACTGGGACAACTGGCACAAATTTTTTTAACAGAAAATCAGGTGCCTGTGGAGCCCATTTACCAACAACCAAAAATACAGCTAGTGCTCGTTCAAATGTATGTAACTGCTTGAAAGAAAATCAATACCAGTGTCTAATTAGGAGTAGGGCTGTCCCTGACTAAGGATTGACAACGTCTAATCAGAACCGTCAAGTCCTGCCTATAGTCGACTGATCTGATAGTCGAATCAGGTGTGTTTTTGTGCGCGGTGATTGCGAGCGGGGGGGGGGGGGGGGGGTTTACACACCGTAGCTCCACTTTAAACTTGAGAAGCTGCAGAGCTGCAATCTCTATTCATTCAACTTACATTGTAAATTTCCAGCTAAACTGATGCTTTTTGAAGACCCTTTTCTCTCTCTCTCTCTCTCTCGCCTGTCATTCACCAGTCTTGTGCAGAGTTTTACCATCACTGCTGCCGTCAACTATATGCACGTTGCGGTTCCCCGCGGATCTATTTCAAGTAGCTGGCTATTTAAAAACGGTAAAATATTCTTTATGTGGTTCATCAATGGTGATAAGGTCTCGCGAGGTGCGAACAACTCTGTGAAGCTGGGGATCGGTCTCTTCAGCAAATGTTCCTCCACTGCCACTGCACACATACACGCTACGCTTACACATGCGCACTGACGACCCAGGGTTAGGGTTACAATTTTGGATTTATTCATGCACTTCAAAAAACTTTATTGAAAGTTTTATTCTTTTTACATGTTTATTTACAGCATTAAACATTGAAATGTATATTGTAATAGGCTGCATATTAACTTATTGGGCGAAAACTGGTAATTCTATGTAAAATCAGATGTTGAGCACCCCCATGTAGCCAAAATGGCATGATCCTTGTTTCCGCTGCGATGCTTCGACTGTGAGATTGACAGTCTAATCAGGCTCCGCCCATCGAAGCATCGAATCTCCGACTATTCGGGGTCAGCCCTAATTAGGAGTTTGAGTTTTTGATGAGAAATCAAATATTTGTGTGATTCAACCTTTCAGAAAGCATAAAAAATTAATTATAAATTGATTATGCTTAGGTTCACGTGTGTTAAAAGACCTGTCAACTTGATAGGAAATTAAATCTAGCGTCTTGATGTTTGGTGGTGGGCCAACACTTTTGTTTGCATTTGGATATGGGCTCTGCCTTTAATGAATCACAACTGATCTAAGCAGCTTGAGTTAATGTACTATTACCATTCTCTATCCCAAATATTCAGAATGATTGACTCACAGAGATTGAAGTTATATTAACAGGCTGTTTTGCATGTCCCATGGTGCTCTTCTCACAGTGGGGCTCTTAATCCAGCCCTTTAGGTGTCTACTTATGTGCTTTTATGGATGATGGAGCCAACATTGAGCCCACGCCTGTGGCACCTACAGCCTTTGCCTTTTTCCATTTGCACTTCCTTCTTGGGTACAGCAATACACAATTTTCACACAAAAGCCTTATGTAATGACAGTGAGAGAGGTTTCTATTATTTATACAGGTGGAATGGTTATTTAAAAGCACCCAACCCCCTCCACGTTTTGGTCTCCTCAGTTGTTATCTCTCTTGTTTGTACCACCCCACCCACTATTTCTTTGCTGGTTGAATTTTTACAGATTTGGTGATCTGTGTGTTACACTGCATGTATGCAAGTGCATTTCCATGACAATGCTCAGAACAAAACAAGGAGCTCCTTGCATTTTAAGTAGGTCTGTGGCCATGCAGCCATCTCCTTAAATGAATATTTGCACAGTATTGATTAGCATTAAACCCACAGCAGTGTCTTTCACTTGCATGTGGCAGCCAGTGATCATCACTGGGGTGGGGGGGTGGGGGGGGGCAGAGGAGAGATGGGAAAAGCTGGGGGATGCAAGACAAGAAATGGAATGTAGGTTGAGTGGGTGGTGGCAAAAATATAAAAAAAAAATCTTTTCTCTCAACAGGGTATCCCTTAATAATCCACCCATTATCTTGTGTTTCTCTGCACACCATTTGGTCTCAGACCGCCATACTATGCAATCTGGCACTCATCAGTGTAGACAGCCAGATAGAGAGAAGAAGCAGCGAGGCTGGCAGAAGTGTAAGGGGTTGCGGTGGATGGTTGGCCGGGCACCTCACTGTAGGATACCAGAGAGATAATAATGTGTGGAGGCAAGCAGGAGCCATGTATGTCTTGAAAAAGAATAATTGCTACCCTTTCAAGAGCCATTTCTTAATTGGCCTGGCTGTTGTTGAGAGGAACTTGGAGATGAGACAAGTGAGAGACAGACTGAGGGAAAGAGAAGGAGAACGAAGGGAGAGGAAGAGACGGAGAGAGCACAGAGAGAGGCGAGAAAAAGTCTCGAGCACACAGCTCAGTGTGCGTGTGTGTGTGTGTGTGTTGTCGTGGGGATCGGTGTAGGTGTTGTTGAGTCTTCTCTGCCTTGTCTGCACCTCTGTTGCCCTGGGAGCAGTAGCCATGGAGCTGCTCCTCAACTAGGAGATATTTCACATAACGCAAGCACACACACACACACACACACACACACACACACAAACAAACACTATTGCACACACAGAGTAAATGCAGGCAGATATACCTAGCTATATACATGCTCACAGACAAACAATCACAAATGCACATGGTTCAGGTGGCAAGTGGTAACATTTTTGACTCGCAACAAACATTTAGATTTAGATGTTTTCCCTCCACCACAATACATTCGTACCTCAGTAAGGAAGTGAGTTCATACTGTACTGTAATTTTTTTGGTCAGATTCTCTAGACTTGTTTCAAGTGGTTAAATGATGATTCATTGAGTCTTCAGACTCCCCAAAAACAGATTAAAATTTGAATCTTGTTTGATTTTCAGTTTACAGGACACACTTATTGAAAAGGACAGGCTGTGTACCATGCATCATTCTATTGTCAGGCCTTAGGGCAGCGATGCAAAGCACGTTAAATCCTATCATAAATAGATGACAAAACTAAAGGGGCAGCACTCTAAGCTGTGCTTTTTATGACCCATACCACAAACTAAACAATATATTTGCAGGGGGTTGATAGGATTGATAATCAATAATATTGACTAAACAATTACTAAGGGAGTGTGGCTATTTCTGGATTTCCAAATTAATTCCCTTTCTAGTTAACATTTTTTAAATATTACCTTGCAGTTGTTTTCAAGACCCCCCATTTAAATATTTAATTGCACAATGTAGGACAGTGCTCAGAGCAAATAACCACCAGTACAAAACATTTTAGATGACTTCTTCTCTTTTGGGTCTCTGCTTCATTCTCCAAGCTAAGCAAAAGCCACCATCAGGTCTTTGCATGACACGTCAGAAAAAAGCAGAGCTACAGCAGCTTGCAGGCTCACTGCATGATCCCTTTGGACATGGTTAGGGTTAAGGTTTCAGTGGGCATGTCTTTGTGTGGATATGTCTAACTTTGGACTTAGGATGAAGGCCCGAAGGATAGCACTGTTCTGTTAGGAAGTATTAGCCAAAGTTAGAATTTCAGGTCTGCCAGTCGAAGGACTCCTTAATAGAAATATTATGTCAGAATTTTTAACATCTGTTAAAACTTTTATTTTTCAGATTAATTTCCCAAATTATCTGAACCTCACCTGGATCCTATCCTAATCAGTGGACATTGGAAAGGTGACAGCTAATGAGGGGAGAGCAAGGAGGGATGATATGCAGCAGAGGTCCTATGCTGGACACTAACAGGTTACATTTCAATAGCTGATGAGCGTCTTTGACCCCAGAGCCATAAGGACAACCCACTACTTGAAAAGATTAGAGATGTATTCTGCTGAAAAAAATATTGTAAATAGTAAACACACTCTCTTCGTTCTCAGTGTTGTTGCAGTTCCTCTTATTTACCAACTGAAGTCAACACATTTTTTAGATCATGAAATTCTCCTCGCAAATGAATCAGAGCCATTAGGCTTGTAATATGCAACAAACTGCAGTTTTTCAGAATACAGTTTCTCATCAGCAACAGAGCCTATAGCAGGTGTTTAGAGAAATGAGGTCCCTTGTTTTTGCGGTCTTCAATATCAAACTGCCATTTAAGTGACCTGTTCATGAGATGGTTTTGGAAATTCAGTTATGCACTTTTGACATATATCTGTGTGTTGTCTATGGTGTTCTTCCCACTATTCAGTGGGCTTATTTAAAGCACTGTGAGTATTTATCTCTACTGTTTCTCTGATTGTGAAGCAGCTGCCTCAAGAGCAATGGAACAGGCACTTACAAATGTGCTTCATTAAACATCCAAAAGCTGTGAATGCTCTTTCTTAAACATAAATTATACACATTTGATTACCTGTATATGGAGTATCAAAAGGAACTTGTCAAGAGCTCTTATGAGGCTGCTTCAGACCTGAAAACCAATGATCAAAACAAGACAGGTAGAAATCCTCTTGAATGTAAAAGTAGAATGTTTCTCATCGCTATGTTCCTGCACAATTAAGATGTGCAGTATAGGCAAGGAACACAAGGATATTGTATTGCTAAATATATGCTGTCCACACAGGTGGAGCTTTTCAAGCTAAAGCTCATCCTCGGGCAGCATTGACCAGATAAAGGTATACACGTTTCTAGAGAGGGAGCTGAAAGCATCTCAGAAGCATGCATCACCACAATACAGTATAAATCGGACAGCCCTAGACAAACAAAAGACCTATATGTACCCGAATGGATGCCAGCACTAAGCAAATATGTGTATACTGTGAAAAACATGCCATAGAAATAAAATTAAAATGGTACCAGCCATTCCCTCTTTCACAAGCATACACTTTTAAATTAAAATACTAATTGCACAAAACTGTATGTTGTTTAACAAATATTTTTCTTTCACAACATGTTTAATACAACATCGAAGCAGCATAAATAGACAACATCCTTTTTCACCTTTTGCCTCGCAGCTGACTTCATGAATCATAAACAGAACGCATGATTTAAAAATTGGCCCACAGAGAATGCAAAGCCTGTCGTGCAAGACGTAGCCTATGAAGAGCCATCTTTTTAGGACTCAAATCATTGCACAAGAATGCACATACACTGTTGCGGCTGTTGGTGTTCACTGCCTTAGCTTGACATCAGGTCAGCTTCCTTAAGTGTTAAGCCACTGTGTTATAGGTTGAAAGAGGAAGGACAGCAGGGGGGAGGGAGAAGTTGGAATCTACAGTATTTGCTATCATGGCCACACCTGAAGGGAAGTGATGACCTGGCTGTTTGTAGAGTGTGACTGTTTGTGTATATGTGGGTGTGTGTGTGTGTGTGTGTGTGTGTGTGTGTGCGAACGTGTGAGAAAGATATAAAAGGATAGGGGAAGAGCACCTATGGCTGTTATATTTATGTGTGTACTGTGCACTACATCCTGTGCTGTGTACGTGTAAGTTATTTTACTAACAGAGTTGTGGGGAAGGGGCTTGGATGAATTTCCGTATACAGGGTTGGTGAAGGAGAAAGAAAGGTTTTGATTCAGTGCCCACTGAGGTCCCATCAGATGTGGCTTAAAGGAATAAAGGATTCATTTGAAGGAGGGTGAGAAAGATTACATACAGTCCTCACATCTATCCAAATCCCTTCCAAATCCCTCTACATCACACTTATCAAGCCATGTGCAGTGCGGTATAGGAACTCTCATTGGTCTTATCAGAAGGCTACCATGTATCCTAGTTGTCTAGTGGAGGTGTAACTTCACACTTTAGATCATGCAATCAAGTCTGAGTGGGTTTCTGGGCTACACCCAATCTGTGCACCTCTTTCTGAAAATGCCAAACTTTAATCACAAAGGTACTTTCAACAAATGCCAGGATTGGTCATCCAGTCATTCCAGCACTTCATTATGAGGCAGGATTATGTTTAAAACAGAAATTCTTTTTCTGTTTTTGAATTCTTACAACATTCACAAGGAACACTTGTGAGTCACGTGTATTGGTAAGCACTGTAAAAACCCCGAGGCACAGCCATAAGCATTGTTTTCTGTCCTTAAGGCACTTCAGGGCCTAAAGTACCCAATCTAAGTGCCCCATACTAATACACATCAGTACTGCACATCATATCACTGAGGCGCCTGCAAAGATCAGCAAGAAGTTAAACGTAGCTTGCATGCAGTATTTAGGTTTCAAAATTATCAGATAATGACATTTTGCAATCTTCACACTGTAAAAAAATCGATCAAAACATATGAGTAATTTTCTGTTCCTTTGTGTTACTTGGCTGGCTTATTTTCATTGTAAAAAATAATGCAGCCAATTGGTGGTTTCAGATCCATGGTAGTCAAGCTACTTGGCTTTGGCCGTGCACTTTTCATCAGCTCACCCACACTCCCTGGTCTCATTAATGCCATTTATTCTACATTGCACACTGATAATATGCCCCCCCCAAAAAGTTTAACTACTAATGTTACATCTACAAAGAGATTCCTAAAAGTCCTAATGAGATAAAGTTTAATGTGGGGATGACTTTGCAATTGGGAAAGTGGATAAATCTGCCAGAAAAGTCTACCTGTGTTTTAATATTTTTCTCAAAACCCACTTGCTGTGACCCAAAGGTAGAGTCCAGGAGATATTTTTTCTCACACTTTCTACCACACTGTTAGTTAGCTGTGACTGTTTTTGACAGACAGTTTGTCTCTGAATATCGCTGTCCAATCAGCATCAAGTCATGTTCCGTGGAGTCCCGCCTCTTTTGGGTCGAATGGTTGTAAATCACCCAGATCTCTCTCATAGACTTTTATGTAAAGGCAGTTTTTTTTTAGCTGCGGCCGCTGCAATGCAATCTCTATGGTTTCCGGGAGGGCTCGCACTTACGTGTTTACGTCATGCCCCCAGCAGCATAGCTACGCTTCTGCCACCTGAAAATCACTCGTCAGTCCTCTAGCTTGTTGCTCTCACTACGACCAGCAGCTGTAGAAAATGTACGTTCAGGCTGAAAATTCAACCATGGTGTTGTGTCGGGAGATGCAGTGACTTTACCAGAGGTGAGTAAGACACAGTATAATAATACATGTAATTTTTTAAGCTATGAGGAGAGGAAAAGTCCGCTAGCCACTAGGCTAATTTATGCTCCGTAAAATGCCAGAGGCTAAGCTAATAACTGTGACTGTAAAAAAATATTGATAGTTATTATTAATTGCCCCCCCTGAGAGATTTGGCAGGAGCCGCCACTGGTCTCAAGTAACTCATTACATTTGTGTTACAGTGAAATGTATCTGCAGTGGACATAATGAAGTATCTGGTTGAGATCAGACACACAGTTCATAATGCGATTTTAGCTGATTTATGGTTGACTTTTTATGACACTAATATAAAGCCACTTAAAACTTTTAACTGATGGTCCATCGAGTTCAAACACAGTGACAGACTCAGGATTTTGAAAGACTGTTGAACATGCTGTTGCCATGGCAAGCGAATAGCATAATGGAATAACTTGCACTTATACAATGGCTCCTTTGCTTTTTTAACCCACATGTATGAGTTGAGCATTGTTGCCTAATCCAATCAATGTCTCCTGCCTCTCAAGGTTGTTGTATCGTTGCAGATTTGTGCTTCCCATCCTATTCCTTTTCAACAGTCTCTGCAGCTGTGCAGTATTTATGTATTATTCACCCAGTCCTTTGAATAAGTCCATGTACTGTTCGCTCTCCAAGTCTAATCTACTCCTTTTTCTCTATCAAACTTTGCTGCACCACATTTTGCAAGTCACATGACCAAATTGTGTTAAGCGGGATTTACTACAGAAATGATAAACTACTGACCAATGATGAAAATCAGTCATTGCCATAATCCTTCTAATTTTATGCTTTGCAAGAGGTGTGCATAAAGGTTGTGTTTTCACAGCCATGGAGGCAGACAGGCAATCTGTGAAAAAAAAGGAGCGAGAGGAAAATCTCACCTCACCATGTAACCCAATAGAGCTTGGTGAAGAATGTGTCTCTGCTGAAATAAAAAAAAGGAATAAATAAATAAGCTCCTCATGAGTAATAATCCAGATGGTGGGGGGCTCGAATTGAAATATCACGCAGGAGGAATGGCGGAATATCTTTGCGTGGGTAAGGCAATGTATAGGGAGAAGAAACACCCACGTGTCATGGTCAAAATAAGGAAATCATTAGAGATGATGAGACTGAGCGTGGGCTAGGCAGGGTGCATTTTTTTAAAGGTCTGTAAAATTTACTGTTGTTTGAAAGGTCACTGTCTGGTGCTGGCAAGCAGCTGGGAGTTGTAAACGACCCTTCTTATCAAATGTTAATGCTGGCAGACCTCACGTCACATGCGCCAGCAGCAGGAATATGTCTTTGAGGTCCTGCAGGTTCCATGGAAACAAGTCATTTCATTTACATGCGGAAATGCGACCAGCTAATTGGTTTTCGTGGAACATCAAATGGCAGGATGGCTTTTTGTGGTGGGGGCCAAATGGAGGGCTCATGGGAGAGAAGGAAATGTAAGACCTCCCTAGGGTCTGTTGAATCAGTCTGTTTTCATCAC
>NC_060168.1:18604734-18618571 GCF_021292245.1 Micropterus dolomieu
CAGGAGATATTTTTTCTCACACTTTCTACCACACTGTTAGTTAGCTGTGACTGTTTTTGACAGACAGTTTGTCTCTGAATATCGCTGTCCAATCAGCATCAAGTCATGTTCCGTGGAGTCCCGCCTCTTTTGGGTCGAATGGTTGTAAATCACCCAGATCTCTCTCATAGACTTTTATGTAAAGGCAGTTTTTTTTTAGCTGCGGCCGCTGCAATGCAATCTCTATGGTTTCCGGGAGGGCTCGCACTTACGTGTTTACGTCATGCCCCCAGCAGCATAGCTACGCTTCTGCCACCTGAAAATCACTCGTCAGTCCTCTAGCTTGTTGCTCTCACTACGACCAGCAGCTGTAGAAAATGTACGTTCAGGCTGAAAATTCAACCATGGTGTTGTGTCGGGAGATGCAGTGACTTTACCAGAGGTGAGTAAGACACAGTATAATAATACATGTAATTTTTTAAGCTATGAGGAGAGGAAAAGTCCGCTAGCCACTAGGCTAATTTATGCTCCGTAAAATGCCAGAGGCTAAGCTAATAACTGTGACTGTAAAAAAATATTGATAGTTATTATTAATTGCCCCCCCTGAGAGATTTGGCAGGAGCCGCCACTGGTCTCAAGTAACTCATTACATTTGTGTTACAGTGAAATGTATCTGCAGTGGACATAATGAAGTATCTGGTTGAGATCAGACACACAGTTCATAATGCGATTTTAGCTGATTTATGGTTGACTTTTTATGACACTAATATAAAGCCACTTAAAACTTTTAACTGATGGTCCATCGAGTTCAAACACAGTGACAGACTCAGGATTTTGAAAGACTGTTGAACATGCTGTTGCCATGGCAAGCGAATAGCATAATGGAATAACTTGCACTTATACAATGGCTCCTTTGCTTTTTTAACCCACATGTATGAGTTGAGCATTGTTGCCTAATCCAATCAATGTCTCCTGCCTCTCAAGGTTGTTGTATCGTTGCAGATTTGTGCTTCCCATCCTATTCCTTTTCAACAGTCTCTGCAGCTGTGCAGTATTTATGTATTATTCACCCAGTCCTTTGAATAAGTCCATGTACTGTTCGCTCTCCAAGTCTAATCTACTCCTTTTTCTCTATCAAACTTTGCTGCACCACATTTTGCAAGTCACATGACCAAATTGTGTTAAGCGGGATTTACTACAGAAATGATAAACTACTGACCAATGATGAAAATCAGTCATTGCCATAATCCTTCTAATTTTATGCTTTGCAAGAGGTGTGCATAAAGGTTGTGTTTTCACAGCCATGGAGGCAGACAGGCAATCTGTGAAAAAAAAGGAGCGAGAGGAAAATCTCACCTCACCATGTAACCCAATAGAGCTTGGTGAAGAATGTGTCTCTGCTGAAATAAAAAAAAGGAATAAATAAATAAGCTCCTCATGAGTAATAATCCAGATGGTGGGGGGCTCGAATTGAAATATCACGCAGGAGGAATGGCGGAATATCTTTGCGTGGGTAAGGCAATGTATAGGGAGAAGAAACACCCACGTGTCATGGTCAAAATAAGGAAATCATTAGAGATGATGAGACTGAGCGTGGGCTAGGCAGGGTGCATTTTTTTAAAGGTCTGTAAAATTTACTGTTGTTTGAAAGGTCACTGTCTGGTGCTGGCAAGCAGCTGGGAGTTGTAAACGACCCTTCTTATCAAATGTTAATGCTGGCAGACCTCACGTCACATGCGCCAGCAGCAGGAATATGTCTTTGAGGTCCTGCAGGTTCCATGGAAACAAGTCATTTCATTTACATGCGGAAATGCGACCAGCTAATTGGTTTTCGTGGAACATCAAATGGCAGGATGGCTTTTTGTGGTGGGGGCCAAATGGAGGGCTCATGGGAGAGAAGGAAATGTAAGACCTCCCTAGGGTCTGTTGAATCAGTCTGTTTTCATCACCATATGTGTCACCTGTTTTGAGGGCAGTGGACTCAAGGCCAAAGAGGAGGGAAGAATATTTTGTGTCCCTGAGGGATGTTTGTTGTTTAGAGACAGTGCTATGTTTGCTTTGGGGCAAAATAAGGGTCACTTAAGGCATTAATGTTCACAAAGCGAACTCCTCACTGCTTCCTAAAGATGGTTCATTAAGGAAGCAAACATCAGTGGACATGAACCCAAGGAGTGAAATAAAAAGGGTGTAAAAAATTTATACATTATAAAACTATATCCTCTAACAGGTGGATTGCCACTTTCTTTGTATTACACTTTTTTCTTCTTAGAAATTGCATGCATGTAAAATTAATTAGCATTGATTTACAGATGTGTACTCTAGCTACCTTTTTGTGTGTGTGGTCACATAGAAATTAAAAATGCAAAACATAATTGTCTTCATATTATATTTAAATTCTCACCTGGCAGCTGCTAACTGCTGGCTAAATGTATTGAGGAGTCAGCGTGGGCCCACACTGACTCCCTAATAAATTCAGACAATGTGATTATTGATGTATGGCACGTCTCTGTTGTTAACATTTCCACGTAGATAGGGCCCATTATGATGTGTGTTAGGATGCCTCTGGACCAAGAGGAAGATGGCACTTACTGTCTGTTTACCACCTCAAGGCTGATAACATGATGTGACGGAAGCAGAGAAATTGATTTAATCTTCTACTGCGTGGCAATGAATGTTAATTTTCCTAGAAGATGTAATCTTTGCCATGATGGTTTGTTGTAGACATTAGTGTAAACCCTTCTGTTTGAGGGAATATGGCTGTTATAATTTCCCTTTTGTCCCAGCTGAATGGGAGATCAAATGATTTGTGATTACAGTGATATGGTGTTATTTTCAATCCAAAAATGCCGGAACCAGGAAATGTAGACAGCAAATCCTCCAGAATTATTCATAAATCTAATGATATGCCCACCACATGGCAATTTCAAGGGAGGGAAAATAAGACTTGCATATGAACCCCCATTTGTCCTTGAGAACTATTAATAAAAGTAAGTTCGTATTAATGTGGACAGAGAGAAAAAGAGAAACAAAACAAATATATGGCTAACACACTAAGGGCCCTCGGTTTTTGTATTTACGAGTGCCCTGGAGACACAAAGCATACTAATCACCCAGGCGAGGCCTGAACTTGTGTCCGGAAAAAGTAACACTGTCAGTGGTAATTACACATGTAGAGTGGGGCTTGTCCAAACACAATTGAGATGTAAAACAAGGGGAGAAAGGCAAATCCGCCGGCTTCCTCTCTGCCCCCACCCCCCCCCCCGCGCTACACTGTTGTGTTGTGCAATGCAGTTGCCCCCCACTCGTCTCCTCTGTATCTCTCTCCCTCTCTCTATCCTCTTTCTCTCCTCCTCAAGACTGCAGCCGCCCCATCAGTCTGAGAGGACAAAAAGTCACCGGTGAAAGAGATACTACACTTAACACTGCCCCCTGCTGTTTGGAAACAGGAAGGACAGCTCGGAGAGAAATGGAGAGATTGCAGCAGGACACCTCTCTTGATCCATCCAAACACCAACTTATTCATGAAATGTTTCATGAATACATACATCACATACTTTTAAAATGTCAGCCGCTCTACGTGAAAAATATAGCCCTTCTAAGCTGTTAAATCCATCAATGCACCTAAAAAATAAAAATTGCCAGTCATGAGATGTTTATAAATTGATGGTTTAAAAATGACATTCATGTATTCTCAACTAGCTTGTGTACATGGCCTCAGCGCTTCAGTTCAACACTTAAAAAAATATCTGTGAATTTACATTGCCCAGAGTGCAGCAGACAATGAGGAAAAGAGAGGGAACGGAGCGCAAATGTGAGAGAGAGAGATAGAAAAAGACAGGGAGAAGCAACTAAATGATTAAGGCAGACAAATATAGATTTTCTGTCTGCACTTCATTGTAATTGTACAGACATGGACCATCTCTTTGGTGTATAGGATGTAAATGAGCCTCAGGAAATCCTGTGTATAGAATGTGTGTTGAGACTATGTGTTCGAGCCCTGAAAGACTGCATTCATGCTGCCTCCTTAAACAACCTTTACCGGACAACAGATAAAACAGGACGAGGTAAGAGTGGAGGGAGAGACAGAGTTGGAGAGTAAAAAGGAAGAAAAACAAGTAAATTCGCTGGCACAACATGCTGAAATTGGTGCTTCTCTCTATGTCCCCTTACCATCTTACTGCTATTCTCACCTCCATCCCAATACTAGCCCCTTCTTCCCCTCCACTCCCTCAATTGGTACTGTCCAGGAAAATAAACGATCTGCAAGTGCAGGCACAGCATGGTGCCAGAGTTAACTTAGCCAGAGTCGGAGAGATGTTTTAAATTGTATTCTCCAAAGGTCACGCTCCCCTTTCTCACAGTCTCTGCCTGTCACCTCAGCTTTGTGTGCGGAATCTGTGCCTATTGATCCGGCCTCCGACGAGCACGTCCTAGGCGGCAAGCTGCTCAAATCACAGCATGCTGGCGTGGGGAGGCTCCCACACTGTGCCCTGATCACAAAGCGTTTGATAACGGAAGGGAGGGTGAGAGGGCCCAAAGAGATAGGAGGGCTACATGGCAGAGAAAGAGGGATGAAATGGGATGAGATGACAGAGAGGAAATGGGGAAGTGGGCATTATCTTCAGTATGAACTACAAATTGTCTGCAGACGGAGAGAGAAGCCTCCCCCGGATGTGTGAATCTTTTTTTTCAGAGCTTTGAAAATCCAAATGCTCTATCCTCCCCACCCCTCCCTTTTCTCCCTTGTTAAACCAAGGCCAAATCACAAGCTCCCATGTGTAATTTCTCAACAATGCTTCTGGCCGTCTGGCTTGATGGCTCAATGTTCCCTGTATGACATGTACTGCCTCAAAGGGAGGTCTGCGCTTTTATTCAGCTCAAACTTGATACCAAAGCTGTTCAAACACCAAGGCTTTTCTTATAAATACTGAATAAAGAGTGTGTGTGTGTATGCCTTTGTTTGTGTGTGTTACAGAGAGACAGAGGTAAAACGATGACTCAAAATGTATTGCATTCAAAGCAGCATTTTATTCAGTGACGTCCGTCATGTTTTTCCTTACTATTATCTGTCTTTTTCCCATTTTGTTTCTTGCATTCTTTCTGTTTTGCTTTCTGTCTCTCTTTGTCTGTCCCTTGCTTTTACATGCCCCCTACAAGTGCCATTGCTGAGAATGGATAACATTTTTGCTCAGCATGACAAATTAAAAAATCTATTAGAGCAAGAAAATGTCATCTTTATTTGCCATGGGACGATCAATAAAGTTGCTAGCGATCCATGTCTCTTTATCCGCAACTCTAGTGCTTCGTTTGGGGGACATCAATCTTGTTGCCCAGGATTTGCGTGGTCACTGTGGATCTTTACAAACAGCCACTTGGGATACAAATGGGCTGAGCAGTTGTTGAATTAGTGCCTTTGAGTTGCTGGCCTGACTGAAGACTCCTGTCTACTTGTGTGTGAATTAGCAATTGATTGCTGCCTTATGTCGAACTCACAGACAGTGAGTGCCAAAGGATGGAATTCCTGAGTGTGCAGGAAGAATCACAAATGGATGTTTGATTATTAAAAGAAAAGAAGTTTTTTTTTAAAAGCCTTTGGGCATGAACAGCTCTGCACATTTTAATTCAGGTCACACCGGGAGCAACAACATGCTTTTAATGGGACATTGGTTTAATTAGTTAAATTCATCCGTAACCAGTGGATTGCTTCCTACGGGCCTCTGACACAATATCCTCCCACACTCATCTCTTTCATGAGTGTCTGCTATCAGAAGCAGGATAATGAACTACCTCAACAACAACAGAACTGAACATTTAGCCTTGTTGTCATGCTGTATCACTGCTTAGGCAGCCCCACACAATGGCTATATGTAGAATTAACTTTTGACCTCTTTCTGATTTACACATAACATCATGAGAACATTCATCTTTCTGTTCAAAAGGGCATCCACAACAGTTCACATTCACAGTCCTAGAGCCTCGTGCATGGAGTTTACCGGAGCAGACAGTGTCAGGATTCCTTTGTACTTGCAACATAAGCAGGAGGAGTACACAATAAAATCAAGGTCACTTCAAGGTATTGTCTTTATTTCGGTCACCATATTTAGTCATTTTGAGCTATTGAAATCCAGGGACACTAAATTAAATTAAATTCAGATAACAATTTTTTATCTATTATCCCCAGAGATTAAGTGCAAAGTTTCTTTGTATTTCCATCAACATAACTTCATGAAAGTCAAAATTCTTAAATTTGTGAACATGCAATTAAAAAAACATTTCAACATTGTAATTCCCTACCTAACAAGTGTAACAGCAGTTATTTTGTGGTTTTATAGCATTTTTTTTCTGATGTGTTTTTCACAATGCTGTTCGGATTAGTGCCTATTCACACTGCATAAGTCCAGCAATTGCAGTAAATCAGCAACCAGCACAATTGTGCAGAGTTTGGTTTGTTTTTTGGGGGAGGAGGTGAATGGGTCTCTGATGCTTGGAGGAATGAAATCATAGAGACAAGCGTCAACACTGCTCTCTAGTGCCACCATGTGGCGATATGAAATACAACCTCTCATGTCTGCTCATTGCAAAGGGAACATGATTAAAAACGCTCTTAACTGTAATTCATTCATTTTAATTCTCAACTAAAGGTCTTTAAGGATAAAGGGGTCTGGAGTCAAGTCCTGCATCAGTTTGAGCACAAGGGTAGACTAACTGTAGAGGTCCAGTCTATAATGGGTGAATGATCACTTACATTCATGCTGAAGCCTACACCTGACTTTTTTAGAAAAAATGGGGTTCAGCCCAGTCCTAACATAGAAGAACATGCAGAATCTTCTCAGGAGAGTACAAAACTCATTGATCAGTATGTGGATTAATTATTTAATACCCTTTAAACTATAGATTAACTTTGTCATTTTATTTAATTAAAAGATAATTATTTATTTTATAAAAGATTTTGCAGATTCAAGTAATATTCTAACTGTTTAATCCAATTTGACCTAATCAAGAATCAATTTTAACCTAATCTCTCTGAACTTTGTAGCCTTACAAATAATGGTAAAGATTTATTTCCACAGGTATTTATCCTTTTGACTTTGTCACTGTACTTGGCTGTAACTCATTGTAATCCAGGCTGCTGCAAAAGTGTGAGTAAAATTCAATAATGGCTTTTGATCCTTAGTTGTGTAGGAGTATAATCTATATTAAGCCAATCATGTGCAGTCATGAGTTAAGTCATGCTCCTTTTCTTATTGTTTATAGCAAATACTTTAAGTCACATTGAACCAGCATGAAGCTGGCCGGGGAAAGTGACTTGCGTACAAATGGACACGGCTCTGTCAGGCTCAGTTACTCACATAGAACCATATCTTCCTCATTTACAGATAACCTCTGTACTGTGGCAAGCAGGAAATCACAGAAATATATATATTTGAAGCTATAAGCTGCAAGCCAGATATCTTAACAACCTACAGCATCACCGTCTTCCTTCTAAACCCGCACAGTGTGCAGAGAGATAATCACTGCCATAATGAGTCCCCAAATTAGGAGGGGAACAGCATGCCAGATTAGAGCAGAGCAGAGAGCCAACAAAGGGCTCTGGGAGAGGGGAAGCAGACTTGATGAAGGAGCAGCGGTGGAGGGATAGAGAGGGAAAAAGTCAGAGGGAGAAAGAGAGAAAGAAAGTGCTGGCAGATAGTTTTATTCCTTAATTACTCCCCTTGTTAACCCCTCTCAGCAACTCTATGTCTGGTTCGGGTGCAGGTCAGCACTACAAAGTGTCTGGATGAAGAGGCCAGGTACAGTTTAATCCCACTTCCCTGTGTATCTCTGCCTCTGCAATAGATTCCTTCCGCTGTCAGTTTCTCCTCCCGCTGTCTCTTCCCCAGATGAAACCTTTCCTGAACCACACAGCCCTTCGTTCTTGAAGATAATGATCACGGGAGAAAGACTTCAGGTTATTTGAATAGCAGTTGCCATCCGAAGTTCCCATTCTCCTCTGTGCAGCCAAGGTACTTTGGGCTTTCAAATACTGTGGATATAGTGGAGCATACATTTTGTAAACTCAATCCGTGACTCAGACTATTATTTCCACCTTCTGATAGCTGAAAATGAAACATTTCCAGACAAACAAATGTAAAGCAGCAGGACTGCACTAAAATCTGGGGTAAAATCTGAATGTGTTTCATTTGGTGTCTATATTTTGTCTGTCCTTTAAATACAGTCAAAAAAGGATCCTACTGTGAGAGGCTGACGCATCAACCCACTGCACCATGTGTTGCCTCTCAGTGTCATTGGGATGAAAATGTATTCAGTTCATATAACCACACTGCATTCAGTTTGTATACCATGTTGAGTCCAAGTGGAAAGCTCCTAGAAATGTTTTGTTTTTTTATGGAACAA
The DNA here is from genome assembly GCF_021292245.1 of Micropterus dolomieu. Taxonomy (NCBI): domain Eukaryota; kingdom Metazoa; phylum Chordata; class Actinopteri; order Centrarchiformes; family Centrarchidae; genus Micropterus; species Micropterus dolomieu. The sequence continues at coordinate 18,613,108 of NC_060168.1, forward strand.
ATGTACACTGTGTCTGAGGCTTTTCTGATGGAGGATGTGATCAGAGATAAAAATGTTGTTATCAGTAAGATAGCACGATAAGGTGTGCGCACACGCACACACACACACACACACACACACACTGGCCTTCCCACATTGAAGGACACCGTTTCTAAACACATCTAGTGGAAGGAAGATAACATGCTCTGCAGTATTTACACTGCTGTGAATGAGACTCATGTCCAAAGGTGTATTTTCAGCTATTACAGTAAATATAAAAAAAAAAATTGTTTTACACTGTCTGCATCATGTGAGATTTCACTTTGGTAAGTTTCATAATGTTACCTTTTTATGCACAAAATAGTAAACATCAGTACCTGCTGCTGAACAGCAGAATTATCGATCTGATTGACTAAACTAAAAAACAAAATGAGGACGCATGTGGAGGTAGAGCTGTTTGGACAGATACATTATGTGATAAATAGCCGTTTATATGCACCTGCTAAATAAACAATGATGTGTTGATGCTGGCTGACAAAAACCTGGCTGACAAATCTACCATCACAACTCACAAATGTCACACAGAGTGTCAGACCCATGCAGTATGTACATACCAAGAGGCTCCAGAGGTCCAGTGGCTGTTCAGCTTGAGTTTAAAATGGGCAAGCTGAATGATCTACGGAAGCTTATAACGGTTAGTACCAGACATGTCAATAGACACTCTCCAGGGATTTTTGCATGGTGCATTTTTATTTTTATTTTTTTGCATTAAAGCAATATACAGCCAGCCCATTCAGAAACCCAACTAGCCTTCACTGATGAGACATAGCGAAACAGTTAGACTTAGGCATGCCTTATTAGAACAGTGATAACAACTTGTCAAACCCAGAAATGGATAGGCTAAAGCAGCGGTTTCACACCAGGTGAAAAGGTACTGGTTATTGTCCCACCGTCAGGATGTCTACATCTTGAAAGCACTGCTGAAATAGTCTGCTGAGAATAAATCTCCTTAAAGAGTACCACCTAGGTTTAGCAAATATAGTACCATTATAAAAAACCTTCTTAGGATTTTGTATGTATACTGTATATGCATTTGGAAGCAGTTATATTTAAACTACTTAGCGTGTACTTATACAAACATTAGACTTGAGATACAGAAATTGAAATGATATTTTTTATATGCAGCAAGAGTGACACACTTTTGAGTATAGTATAAGTAGTATTACAAGTACCTGTAACACTACCAGTGTCCATTTGTACCTGGGCAATTGTGCTGTTTTGACTACTTAACCAACATTTGTAATGCTTTAGCTTCCTGCAGAATGTTGCAGTGCAGAAATCTCTGACAGCTGAGCATTTTAAGGTAAAGGTTTGGTTCGTTTGGTTCACTTATCACAGCAGTGCATAATTTTTTTTGCATTTAATGAAGTTCAGGTTGATTTACAGAGTAATAAAACAACAAAATGCTACATTTAAAAAAAATCTGTTAAATTTTCTAAAACAGTCCAGTTTTGGGGCCAGTAAAGATGCAAAAGGGGGACACTTCCTATTTGGCTTTACCACTTTTAGCAGTGGTTGAAGAAACTGCTGCACTGCACATTATTCAGTTTTAAACTTGAACCATGTTGTGGAACCATTTTCAACCCATAATGGGCACGCACAGTACATACAGCAGCCAGTAGGAGGAAGCACACACTCTCCCTCCAAACTTCCTGACCTAGTTTCAACTCTGAGTGTCTAGGACATTTTGTTCTAGTCTCATCCATCGTTCCCCATTTTCTCACATGAGGTCAACCGTTTAAAGTTGCTTAAAGGGCAATAACTCAGGCAACTGAGGCCAAAGAAAGAGGACATATTTTACATTCAAGATACCGAGCTTGTGAAAGGAGCTTACTTTTCCATGTAAACATTGGATCTGTGTCCACCGTTACTGTGCAATTAGAAGTTGAACAATTACTGGAGTTAAATAAAAAATCCACCTCATGTCCAGCAAGCAAAGCCATGAGTTGCATAGTGTTGTTTTGCATTGCCTCTTAGGTTATATAATATGAATCAAATGTTTTCCTGTGCCCACTTTTTAAATGAATTTAAGCAGGATTCTGTATACTTTTCTATACTTAAAGGATTTGGGGCCCTTCAATTTTCCAGTAGCCCATGCTCATTTAGCAAAACAAGCCTATATCTATGCTTTCTGTGTATATATCATTGCACATAGGTGTGGGTGTGTATGTTTTGAGTGAGAGAGAAACAGACTCATGACAACACTCATGTGTGCTACTGGACTACATGATGTTCTCATAAAATAAGTAGATGCAGACGCACGCACATACAGTGCTATTTGTTGTGTACACATTTGTTGAGGATACACTTGCACTGTATTGTCGCTGTACAGCTCAGTGCAGTGAAAGTAAATGGAGTCAAAGTTTGTAAAAGTTCAGCGCTAGGAGGATTATGTTACGTCAAAGCATTTAGTTGTGTGTATGTGCGCAGGTATCTTTATCAGTGCTGCTGATCAAACAGCAATAATGCACGAGTGGGATCATGTGGGTGTCTACGTGAAGAGGCGCTTGTGTGATGCGTACATGATTTAAAAACTGTCACTCAGATGTTCCTCGCTGGCCTGTGCTTGCAACTGAAGCGTCAAAAAGCACAGTCAGAAGTGATCATCTGGTTCTGCATATCAAAATGTTCTGTGTGTGTGTTTTCATTATTGGTTGTTTTACTTCTGTCTATTCACAAAGGCATCTATACAAGTATGGAAGAAACAAAATTTTGACCTACAGGTGCTTATACTGGGCATAACACTCCACAATTACTTTTCCTCTTGTGGAGTTGAAGTGTGAGCCTTACTGTAACAAACTACTTTTGAAACTAAAAATTTGAGGCCTGAATTTTAGTTTCAAAAGCTGATGCTAACAAATTTTTCATCACAGAGCAAAAGAGTCAGGGAAGAATCTTTGATGTAGCTGCTAACAAGCAGTAATAAAGGTTGGCATTGCCCAGGGAATGCTTCAGAATCAAGCAATTGTAGGTCATGTTTAATTCCACAACAGTAAATGGTGATGAAGACGAAGCTTTCAGCAGATGCCCATTTGGCAAATTTCCTCCCCAGGCTCAGTAAATCTCAGGCAGTATGTCTGTGCGGCACTAAAAGTGTCTCTATGATACCTACCAATAAGGCACCCAAAGCTGTCAGTAGACATATCCCACAGATGAACAAAATGTACAGAGCAGCTACCACTAAACCCATGAAAGGCCTTGCCAGTCAGCCAAAACAGCAGCCTTTGTTCACTGTATCACTAATCTTCGACAAACCGTTAGGATGAAGCACATTGTGCTTACCACCCTTGTGGTGACAATGCAGATTAGAGGCATAGAGGGAAATGAGCTGCAGGATGAAATGAACTAGTCTACATTAACAAAGCCAACTGACAAACCACATTTACACAGGAAAGTCAATGTGATTTTTTTAAATACCCCATGGAACGTGTCTGCATGTGTTTCTGTGCTGATGTTTTTGTTTTGCACACATCTCACCGCAAACCAATACAATTGTGTAACAGTGGCAACAATAAATGGAGATCACTGCGCAGTCTTCGATCACCTTGAGGTTCATCATTGAAGGTGCGTGTGTCTCACTCACAGAAAACATGTCGCTTGCTTGTCGTCATCAACCTTTTTGTGGCTGCTCTGCAAAGTGAAAGCACTCATTTTCAGAACATGCTGTCCTTGATTGGTTTTTACAAAAGGAAGTGGCTGAAAACCACCTACACACACACACACACACACACACACACACACACACATGCACCCCAGTCTTCATGTACAGAAAGACATTAACAATAGGATGTTGTGTATCAATTGAGAGTAAAAGGAATCTATGCTGTAAAGATTTTTATGTTTTCTGTTCAGTTCAGTTAATACTGGTTATACCAACAGACTTCCTCTGAGAAGTTATAAAACCCCTACTGAAAATATTTCACAAGTTTTCTCTGAAAAGAGACCAAGTAGAACTTTATATTTGAATTAACCAGCCGGTACAATGAAACACTGCATGAACTCTCTATTTAGAAAGGTGGCTTAAGGATGAATAAATGCAACAGTGGTCAGTTCCAGGTACTTTATCATCATGTGAAACTCAACTGTGAAACAAACCTGGAGTTTAAACTGTGCAATGATGTAAAATTCCAAATATGAAGTAGTTACAAGTGACTGCATTGTGAATAGCTAAATTTGTTATTTTTTAAAGGGAAGTAGTGTCATAATCATGTATTAAATGCACAGTCCAAGGAAGGATAGAGTTTCACACTGAATGTATAACTGGCATCAAAAACATCCTGTTGCTATTCTGAAGCAAGGTGAGGAGGCATGCTCGAGAGTATACTGTACAGTAGCCTACATGTGGATGCATTTATTTGTGTGTACTTGTTTGGTTTGCCATGTTTTGTTTGAGTACGGCCTCAAGGTTGTTGATGTTGTTGTGTTTTTTCTCACACTAGGGCTGCAGCGTTGCCAACTTGACCTTAAATCACCTAGCCTCAAAAGAAGGAAAGAACGCTGTGCCAATTGCACCATCATCACACAAACCACAGCTCCTTGAAAAGCCAATGGGGAAAACATCAAGTTTTGCACTATCAGGGACTACTTCAGCCTACCTTGGCTATGAATGGCCAATTTATTGTCAACTTCAAAACTACCATTCAGTGCTACCGTTATAATAGAGTTTGAAAATCTGGCTCAAACAATTCTTTTGTATTATGTGTTGAGAGCCCACCTTTACCACCCTTTCTGTGGCATGACTCAGAGAAAACTCACTTCCAAATTCAAATTGATTTATTTCTGTACAAGCTACTGTAACATATGGCTCAAGGACAATGGCAATTGGGCTTGAACTGATTCTACAGTAATATACAGCAAGACCAATTGATGCCAGTAATATATGAGCAGATGACTACTAAGTTTTAGAATTATGCTTAATGGAAAATTGGCACACTGGATTGCTAACTTTGTGCCTAGAATACAGGTAATATGACATTAGCAACTAAGCTAGTCATTAGAGCAAATATGTCAATATTCATAATTTCAAATGACTATAAAAATATCAATAAATGTATATAAGACTTTGTTGTGGTGTGTTGTGAGCTGTTTATTTAGGTATTGGCTCAATACATTGCGGCCTGTGATTTCGAGAGTGAAAAAGCAAATGATTTACTATAGTGAGCATATGTCCCTTCCCTTCTGGCGGATCACCATGGGACCTTACTTTGGAAAAAATATATAAGGTAGTCTATGCCAAGAGACAACAAATTTTTTGATCCCGTTTGAAGTGTGCTCTGAATTACACATGTGATGATGCTGGTCAGTGTGCAGTCAAGAAAGTCGCAGTTTGATGTAAAACTGTTGAAGTATAAGACTATGAAATACAAAGAACACAAAAGTCGCGTATGTGACATTGTAACTTTTTCTCTCAATGACTGAAGCTAAC
>NC_060168.1:18618671-18633395 GCF_021292245.1 Micropterus dolomieu
TACATTACAACTTACACAACAACAGATATGTGGTCAGCCCTAACTCAAATGGCAGTCGGTCAAATCGCAGCAACTGTATGTGCAATAAATTATAATTTATTAAATTGTTTCAAGAAAGTTTAAGAAAAATTCATTTTTAATCTTTGGAAAGTACAGGGGTTCAGTCAAACTCAGTTGCATGTGTTTCAAAGTAACAATATTTGACAAATCTGTAAATTAAAAGTTACTTTTTACTAATTAGTTTGCATCTGTGATGTTGTATGATTTATAATGAATATATTATGTAATTTTAAGCTCTTTTGTGTAGTTTTTGAATTTAGTTTAAGAATAGATGGTGTTGTATTATTTACAGATTGTAAAACTTCCAAGCATTTTTACAGCTTTTGGGTAATATAAATTATGTTCTATAAAACAGGAATTTACATTCAGATCCCAGCATGGACTTCTAGTCTAATTAGGTAAAGGCATCCATCAATTTGAAGTAAGACGAAGTGCAAGATGCAAGCCAAAATAACGGTAGCCCATAAATCCAAAGAGATAGTAATTCGATTTCAACAAATAATTGAAACAGTTCATTGAGAGAAAGGGAAAAACAACATATTATAATAAATCTCACAACAAGACGAAAACAGTGGCAAACTATTTTCAGATAAGCATTGCAAGAAGTGACCCCAATCACACTGAAACTGTCCTTTGACACAATAGTTGTAAAACAAGGATCAACAGAAACATGAAACCCATTGTTTCAGGCTAAATTTCAAACTACCACTTGAAAGCACAATGAAAACTGTCAACTGTGCTAATGGTTTACTCTTAAAACATTCACTGTGCATAATAGCTACTTGAGATACCATGTAAATGCTCTTGAAACAGACTGTTCTGAATGAAGGTTTGTTGTGATAGACATACATCATGACACACATTACTGTGGGCAAAATCCAGGAGTCATCCATCATGTCAAGATAAGGAACATCTTTATGTGATCTAAAGCTGCGAAGAATGTGCTGTGGGGGATAGTCTTACAGATTTATGTAACAGCTTGCATAAAGTGTCTACATGCGTGTGTGTGTGTGTGTGTGTGTGTGTGTGTGTGTGTGTATCGTGTGTGTGAACAGACAGACCTTTTGTTTTTGTCTCTTTTTTTGCGGTTCCAATTGCATAAGCATCTTCCTTGCATGCTGCTGCACTTCAGGTAAATGTGTTGTTCGTAGTTGGTAGTAAGTTTCATGAGTTCATTTCTCACATTCAAAACTAATGATCAGAGGTGGAGGTCAGTTCTTGATACCACAGAAAAACGAGCTGCGTTAACATAACATAATATACATTACATAATATATACGTAGCCCCAGTGTAAGTGCACAATGTGCAACAGCAGTTATGTTTGATTGTGTGTTTGCCTGCTTCCCTGTGTGTACTTTTGGTTTCCAGTTGAATGCATGTGTAGAAAAGCACTTGCGGTTTATTTTTAATGTGTGTGTGTGTGTGAGTGTCCCCCCCTTTTTCCATGCCATAGCAGTGATGCCGCCTCCTTTCCCCGTTTATCTGCAAGGCAACACAGTGGGATGGCACTCCTGAATCCAGGCCAAGTTAAAACTCCAAGCCTTAACCTCTGCAACTGTGGCTCCACTGAATTAGATCACAGTGTCGAGCACCTCTTCAAATGTAGTCTGGGAGGGTATGAGATGACCACAACACCTCCTTAATAGGCGATGTCATCAGATTAAACACACTTTTTTGCTGAAACAGACATATTATTGCTAATTCTGTACAATTCTTCATGCTCAGTTGCACATTGCTCATTATGAAGGGATTAGATCTTCTTTAGGTCTTTAGGTGTGTCTTTGATCAAGTGACAGATTTTCATTTTGCAATGCAGGGCTGTGTTTTTTAATATCTGGAGTATGTACAATATGCACTTCTATTTGTGAGAATGAATGATTGCTCCTTAGAAATCTGTCACACCCATCGCAAGTGTGCTGTGAGCGATTTGGCTTCGCTAACGGGTTGTTATGTGTCTGGCCTTCCTCCTCTCAGCGTGTCCGTCACCTGAACTCAAGCAGCTGGGAATGTTGTCTGACGATGGGTCTTCTCTGCAAATCGACACCTTGTAACCTAAAGCTCACCAACACCACTTGATGACAAATTATTTACAGATCATAGAGGCTGTGGACAGGCACATTTTGTTTATGATTGATACACTTAATAATCCACAATTTCTATTAAGTCTCTGAAGCAATTTTATAAATTACTTTGTTAAAAAGTTAATGGGTTTTGTAATGACACTAATTTGTGTGAAATACAGTGTTTCAGGAGCGTTTACATGTTCTTTTACACTCGGGTTTGGAATGTGTGTTAATTTGGGTGGGTGGCAATAAAACGTGTTAATAATACATGCAAAGTGTGAACTGCTCAACTGAAACAGATTCATTTTACCTGTATGATCTCCAATTACAACAAGTTCATTGTAATGCATATACGTATATATTAAGACATTATGTAAGTGCAGCATTTGTTGTTTTGTTTTTATTTTCTCTTGGAGTCCTATCTCCGTGCAGCACGACGTTCATTCATTGAGTATTTTACTTCACATAATATCCTGCATAGAACAGATTCTGTATTTCACAGCAGCAATTTAATTTTTGTTAGATTAAATTTAGATCTGATTAGATTTAATTTGCTTCCATGGAATTTATTTTCCCCAGAAGTGATGAAATAAAGAGAAGATGACTGGCCTGGTCCTGAAAATCAGGAAAACCTTTCATTTGGTTTGTTTGTTACAATGTTGCAACTTGTTAGTTTGTAGTGCTCAAAGAAGCAGCGTCTGTGGTGAATAACTGTTGGAATGCAACAGCAGTATACAGCAAGCTAAAAAAATTAAATAAACAGGGGTGGCCTGACTTGTAATTTCAAAAAACATAATCACATACCTGCCAATATAGGAACATAAAGATTTCGCGGACTAGCAAACAATCCTTTCTGATCCACAAAAGCACCACAGAGCTGGGGACGGGTTAAACGGCTGTAAAGCAACCCTCATAAAGTTCACAACCCCGGAAAACCGCAGGAAGGCAATAAACCATCAGAGAACATGCTGTTCTGCCATCTGAAAGGAGCTGAAAGGAGGCAGTCTCCCACCGTGGAAGCAGGACAGGACAGGTGTAAACTTTGAGGACGCCGCAAACTCACCCAGGGTACAATTATATGTGTTTTATTATAAGATTCAGTTATATGTTCCCAGTGTTATGATTAAGAGCTAACTGTGTAGCAGGGAGTAAACACATAGGGATTTATTTTTTTTCCTCTGGCAACAACTTTCCTCAACAACTGATACAGCAACTGGAAACGCCTGAAAAGAGACTGAGAAGTGAAATGTTGTTGTTCAATACTGTCTGTCCTGACCCTGTTTGGCCACTTTCTGTCTCACGCAATTGTGCTTATGCAACAAATGACAAGTCACAAATTTTCATTAGGTAGTTTTGATACTTATTTAAGCAAGATGAGTTGGAAATTTGGAAAGCACTGGGAAAGGGAACTTCTGCTGAGTCAGCCTGTTCTTCTTTCCACAACGCTTCCCTTGTGAATTTCTCAGAAATCAATGTGGAACCTGTAAATGCTCACAAGACTGCAAGCTGAGAGGACACTTTTAACACAATTAAACCATGAGAAAAAAGGCACCTAACAAACATGTGACACACTGCTTTATGTAATAGCAGTTTTCTTATTAAACAGAAGAAAAAATTCACTGAAAATCACGTTTTATACATATTGTATTCCTCACACCAACAAGGAAAATGTGTGACTGTGACAAAGAGGAATGACAACAACACCCGCTTCAATCTGTCTCAAATTGTACTATGGTTTATTGTGGGGGGTTTTAAACAGAGTCTGAGACAAACTTTTTTTTCCAATAATTTTATCAATAACTATAAATTCTGTTCAGCCACAACACATTCAGTTGGACTGCAAGACTCCTGCAGCAAACAAGACGCATAATTATGAGGAATTTGTTAACCTGTAAATCCATTTTTAGTACTGTATTTAATGACCTGTTGCCATTTTGATATCTCAACCATCCTCCTCTGCCAGCCTATTTATCTTTTCCATGGTAGACATTTGACATGTTAAAGCAGGAAAAGCACAGGATTAATTAATAACATCCCTTGTTCCAGGGCCCTGGTATTGTTCATGGCTGACTGACACTCAATGGAACAGAGCCATCGCTAGTGGTATTAGTTACACTTGTTCTTTTCCTGCTTTGACAAGTCAAAATGTCAAAAAGCAATTACTGACAGGAAGAACACCTCTAAACCGGTTCACTATTTACACCCTTCAGGGTTTTAGAAATATCTGGCACATCCATTCTTCATCCTGCTACAGAATCTGTCGTATGAAGGGAAGCGCTAGCCTTAGCAGAACCAACAACAAATATGACTTATTTATGAGTTACTCTTGATTTAAACACACTTTCCTGTTGCAATGTAAATATTTCCCCAAATTGTAGCATTGTAAAATCATTACAAAGCTGTTACAATATAGTTTTTGCTACCAATCGTGCTTTTAAAATACAACATGCCTTTTTCATGGACGTTATTCTGACTCATCACAGTGGGGAAATATGAAAAAAGGCCTATGTATGTTTTTTTATATATTTTCTTTTATTTTTTATTATATATATTTCTCTTTTAGTTCTGTTTTTCAAACAAATCAAAATGCGACAGAACCATGTTACATGTTACATACAAAACACAATCATTAACTGAAACAGAAACACCTGTGTAGATGGAATCCAACTGGTTGAGGAACAGCCAAACTCAGCTAACAAGGTGAGGTAGCTGAAGACAGCTGTCAAAAGGCATGCACCAGGGTAAGACTGAGCACAGCAATACGACACAAGTTAGTTATATTGCATCAGCAAGGTCTCTCCTAAGTAGAAATTTCAAGGCAAACAGGGGATTCCAGATGTGTTGTCCAAGCTCTTTTTTTTGACAAAGCACAAAGAAACGGGCAACGCTGAGGATAGTAGACGCAGTAGTCTGCCAAAGAAACTGCAGCAGATGCAAGGCACATCATGGTTATTTCCCTTCACATTTGGAGGATGCTGAAAATTATAGGCAGATACTCATTCATCGTGCAATACCATCAGAGAGGCATCTGATTGGCCCCAGATTTATTCTGCAACATGACAACGGCCCCGAACATACAGCAAAAGTCATTAAGAACTGTCTTAAGTGTAAAGAACAAGAAGTCCTCAACATCATCAAGTCTGTCTGGGATTACATGAAGAGCTAAAAGCAACTGGGTCTGCCTAAATCTACAGAAGGACTGTGGGTAGCTCTCCAAAATGTTTGAGCCAACCTACCTGCCGAGTTCCTTCAGAAACTATGTAGGGGAGAGCGGGGTATGTTGTCACACTTTTCACACCATCTAATATTTACTGAGCACCGTACATCAAAATGGTACAAATGTCATACCAAATGAAAGAATGAAATCTTGGGCAGAAGTTTTGTATTCATTACATCTTCATATCTTATTTCATTATGAAGCTGTAGACTGCTGAATAGAGAGTGTGCACTTGTGACAATTTGCAGGTAAGTTGTCACACTGGATTATCAAACAGTTAGAACACTTAATTGTGAATATAGATTTCAATTTCAAATTGTAAAAGTAAAATCAATCAACAATCACGGCTACAGAATTTGGAAAATAAATAATTTAATTTAAAACAAAAATGTTGTCAGAGCACACATTAAGTGGGACAACCTCTTTGAACTTTAAAATCAAACGTTCTCTGGAGTGCAAATAGATCTATGGTAATTGAATGTACTGCTGCAGATAACTTGGTTAAATGTATAACTTCTTAACAAAACAGATGTGGTGTTTAAACACACTAATGCAACAATGTGCATTTTTGTACGACCTACATATGTATCTCACTAATCAGACATGTGTTTAGAGTCACAGTTTTGGTACACACAAATTGCCTGGCCTGAGGTGCAAGCATCGCAGGCCCATTTTTTGCATTTCACAAACTTAAACCACGTCTTCTTTCAAATACTGTATGAAAATGGCTCCACAGAGATGAGGAGCTGTACTTCTGATTGATTTGTTCTTCAACTTCACCTGCCTGACTGCCTTGATCATTATGTCAGGTGGTGTACTACACGTTATTGTCTCCTCTACTTTGTGCAAAGTTATCATTTTGAACATTCATACCTAATAAGGTTGGAATACATAAAATGTAATTTGCAAATGTTTTACTTTTGAAGCAAAAAATAAATAAAATTGTGCTCACCTCAGATTAGAGTGACCTTGACCACATGTGAACAGGAAGTTTAACATAGAAAAAGAAGTCACACAAAGTGGCTATTTGATTTTTGACATAGAGCCTCTAGTGTTGGAGTTATGAGCAGTGTGACAACTTACACACAAGACACCTTACCCCGCTCCCCCCTACAAGTGCACCTAGAAGAATTGATGCTGTTATGAAGGCAAGGGGTGACCACACCAAATATTGATTTAATTTCAAATTTTCTTCTGTTCACTCATTTTGTATTTTGTTAATTGATAAATATAATATATTGACATGTCTATTTTTGAAAACATTCTTACTCTACATCATTTTTCAACACATACCTAAAACTGTTGCACAGCACTGTATTTTTACGGTATTTGTCAGTATTTCTTTCCCTTTTTGGTGTTTTCCCCTGCAGTGCATGTCACAACAAGGGAAGGTTTTTCCCCCATCTACATAATAATAAATAGGAAAATCACTGTATGATGGTTATTATCATCATCTGTTTTCCTATTCTGATATGCATGCCATGGTCATGACATGACTTGCTGCTGTGGCCACCCAGCCAACTCAAGCCTGCAACACATAATAAAAAATACAGGCTAAACCTGGATTTGGGAACATTGTGTTGATGTCAAGACAGTTTAATGGCTCAGACATTGGGGAAGCAATGTTACGCCTGAGCAGTCATATTTTATAATATAAAAGTCTGTGTACCACAAGGATCATCATCTATGATCATGTTTTTGATCTTATCCCATGTAACAGATCATATTCAAAGTTTTCACATGATATTAATGAAGTAAACAGTCATTGTTTATCATTTGTGTATGATTGACCCAAAGGGAAGCCTTCTATCAGCTCTTTGTAACATAAATAAATTCCCAAGGTTGTCTGAAATTCATTTCCTGCCACGTTTACGTCTTAAACTTCCTGCAGCCCACTGACAGCTCGCTTCGAATGGGCCAAAACTAGAAGAGAGGAGGAGAATTGTTTACCACACCAAGGGGAGAGTAACACAAATAGACCACGGTGGAGGAGGGGGAGCATAATCCTTCCAAAACTCCAAATAACTTTTAAATCCATATTTGCGGTAGAAAGTAATATGACCATAAACGTGCTGCAGTAAACTGTTCCATAAACTCTAAACTGCCTTGTTGTCTTTGTACATTTGTAGAGGTTGAGTGAAGCAACCACCCTCATCTTTAAGTATCTCCACAAAAATACATTTACATCTTTCATTTGTTGCTATGTTCACTTGCATTCTTATTGCTTGTGTAAAATATACAAGATGTTAAATATAGATCAAAAGCCATTCCACAATTACAGCTGCACAGCACTGTGCTGTTGTGTTTGAAACAACAGTGGGACCCTTCAGTGCATTTTAAATGAACTTGATTTCTAGCAACTACAACCTTTGAAAACTTTGTTTACATAGAACCTCACCTAGTAACCATAAACAGAATCCAATCTTGCACTAGAGTCTATTGGTTTTTTTACTTTTTCATTTCAGCTACCCCAAAAAACTATTTATATCAAACTACAAAGCACTCTTTTAGATTTCAGAAGTAGAAACTCATGGTCTGTTTAATTTAATTTAATGATTATTACACAGAAATTCTATTTTAGTGTCTTGTTATATGTTCAGCAATCAAGAAGACAATCTTGCGATCGGTGACCATTGTTATGAAGGAACATGGCTTGGGAAATTTTCAGTATTGTGCAGGTTATGCAACCATCTCCCCTTTGACCCTGTGTGTGTCACATGTTGGTGTGGGGGTCTGCGGGGGCTTTCAATTATGCGCCGGCTCTTGCTGTGCAGTGGTGTCATGAACTGGGGTATCACCGTGAATCCAAAACCAGTGGCTCCTGACCTTTTGTCTTTATGATCAAGATGTTCTAAGCTGGCAGCATTCCTAAAGTGGCTTTGATCAAAAACACAGCTGACACCATTGAGAATAAAATAAAAGGTTCTCAAGTTGTCACTCACAATAGCCAGGGCCAAAGCTGCTAAACTGCTAACTGTATTGTTTTAATTTAGCTTTCTTTAATATTCAGTTTTTCTTCAAATACAACCAAACCAGATTTACTCTGCTTTTACATATGATCATGGTAAAATAACACAACAGAATACACTTTGGATTTAATCGTTTCAGTCCAATATTCTAAAATAATAACTAGATATGAGTAAATATAATTAATCAAAGGTCAAACTCTTGATCATCCTCAGGAGTGATAAACATTTTCAATTTTACACCTTGTTTCTACAAACATGACAAACTCCAGACACTTAACCCACAGACAGACCCTACAAACATCAGTTCATCAGGTTCATCCTCCATGATAAAGTGTTGTGTCTCTGAAGCTAGTAAACAGTTTTCTCATTTGAGAGAGCAATAATGGCACATGTTTCTTCTTACATTACCGTCATCAACAATTTGCTACTCTTTTTAAGTGCTTTTTTTTAGGAAAAGACAGAGCGACTACACTTCATAACAGTATGACATATAGCTATATTCTTACATTTGTTTCATTCAGCTCTGACTTGAATGTTGGCATGATGAATGTTCTGCCATTCAGAGGACACACAAGTTGTATATGTCTGCATGAAAACCAGTCAGAGCAAATTATTCCCCTGCATGCGAACCCAACCACATTGAGGCCATACTCGCTTATTCCAGCACAACCCCTAAATTTCAATCCAAAACAGATGTTCTTTTTTTTTTCCTCATTGCATAACACTAGTAATCCAACACAAACTCTTCTCTTGGCCACCTGGTTTCAAGCAGCTTCCAATCAAAGGTTTAATTCCACACCTAAGACTCTACCCATACTTTTAATACTTAACTGTACTCTACTATTGAGAGCGATGTGGAATCACTGATGCTGTTACTCAGATATTCTATGTATCTGCCTTCTTAGAAAACTTGGCGGAAGCCAGAAATGAGTGCAAGCCTTTAGTCATTAACCAATAAATGAATGTGAACACGTCCTACACATCAGCTAGTTAGCTTTTAACCAGGGGTGAGATCAGTGGTTGATATATGATTCTAAAAGAGTGAACAAATGAAATGGGGTTATTTAAAACATTAAAACATTCAAAGTGTTGAAAAGGATAACATATTTAGTGCTTCATTCATAGATTTTTTAAAATCAAAACGGACATGTTGCAATGACATAAGTACAACCAAGTCATGTACATTACCTATACCTCTTTATAACTGAAGGGAAGAAATAAGAAGACTAATGGAAAAATCTAAATAGCAAACATGTTGTTGGCAAAGAGACAAATATGTCCTCAGAAGTATTTTCCTGATTGGGCCTCAGTTGTGGACCACGACTGAAGATTTATGGTGAATCAGTGAATCAGTGAATCAGCATGTCCACGTTTCTAAACCACTCTCAAAATAGAAAGACAGAACAAGTGTTAAAGCAAAATAGTAAATAAAGTCCTAATTGTCTTCAGGCTTTTGGAGAGCCTCTGTGGCATGTTCACCCTAGCTGTACAGCCAGATGAGTATGCATTTATGATTCCGATTGAACTGCAGCACTACTCTCTGCATTGACATGTACAAGGTGTTGGTACATGTCAGTGTACCATGTCATGTGGTATCTGGACAGGCAAGTGGACAGACTGACTCCAATTATATTGTGCAAAAGAGCCAATAAACGCCTGTAACTCTCCTCTTTGCTACATTAAACAAATCTCCTTCTCAGCCAATACACTGCACATCCCGGCTGACACTAGTTAAATGCAGAGTGCATTTCAGAGCAGCCATATTGATCAGCACCATCAGTTTCACATAGAATCTGTTGTTTTGACACAGAGCACCAGGAGAGACCACCGTTTCATGTGTGCAAGTGAGCATTGGGGAAGACACTGTGTTTACTCTAATGCTATCTGATCTGTGGTGGTGATTCTGGGCCTGAGCCGAGTCTCTCTGTTCTCACCGATAGATGGATGGGAGCCTGGTCTACGCACCAGGGAAGCCACAACATATCTAGTTACACACAGGCTGCACTGACTGGCTGCCAATCCGTCTGAAGGGAAATGCTACTAGGACATACTGTTTTTTCACTCTGGCAGATTCCAATCCACCGGCAACTAGCTATTATTACTTCACATTAGTGGTCACACTGTTTTTGACTTTGGAAAAGAAACTTTGTGTACTGACTTACTAATATTGAATATATATTGATATTTTTTTCTCAGTGAGTAAGACAGTGAGAATAGTCTTTCCTAAGTCTGAGGAATAAGCATGCTAAATTGAGAAGTACCTTTGTCTGAAGTGAGAGCCTCGTAGCTCACTGCAACATTGTGCTGAGTTTTACAAATCACATGCTGCTCGTCACACTGACCTTGTAAACACAAACAAGTATTTGTGATGAAGTTGCAGTGGAGTGTTTTCCAACTTCCAAGAATGCAAGGTTAGTTTTGCACACAAACAATGTGCTGCTTACTCTGAAATTCAAATGAGAGGAATTTCACAGTGGTTCTATTATTTCTGCACCAGAAAATAAAATCCTTCTGGGTGTTACAGCCATTTCATCTGTCTTCCCTGACTGGATTGCCAATGAATAAATCTCTCTATTGCATAGAACTCAAAACACTACCATAAATGTGAAAAAAAACTTGGGTCTGGTCTCAGTGGTATTCCCCTATTATGATTATTATTATTGCATAAGGCACTAGTAACATTCAGCAACTAAACCATTCATACATTTGTGTGATATGCTCATTTGCTTTCTGTTAGTCCTGCAAAAATGTTGCCTAGCATTCATTACACCTGCTTAAAAAACACTTGCTGTAGAGTACAGGTAGAGTATTTCCATAATATTGGAAATGTGAGCGCAGTCAATGAACAAAAGACAGTGTCAATGTATTGTATTATGTAAACATAAGGTTTATTGCAAATGTGCAGTTGTATCCAAACATCATAGTGAACAACTGTTTTCGAAGGATACTTTACAGCAACAATACCATTATCTTTACAAAAACACAGAAACTTTAGCACTAGCTACAAACGAGACTTCTCCCTGTGAAATTTTACACATGGTCCTGGTTTGCTCGGCTTCTGTTGTGTGAGAAAAAAAAAAGGCAAAGTCTTTGGTAGCTTGAAAACAACAACAGCAGCTCAGTGTGGAAATGTGTTCCTCTTACTACGGACAGGCACTGTTGTCATGCCATTGTTTAAGTTGGCATCTGAGCAAGAATCGGAGCGGATACTGGACAACACTGCTAAAAAAAATGTAATAATCAGGCGTCTGCTTGCTCACCCTCTCCACTACATTTTCCTCAGGACGTTTCATCTTTATGTACATTGTAGTTACCCTTAAATGTGAAGAGCTAGGCAAACAAGGTGGGCAGATATGCCTGTCCCCCTAGATTACAAAGAAAATATTTTTAGACCATTGTACAATGGTCCTATTTTACAAACAACTGATTTTTGTTCAGAATCACAGACAAAAACAGAAGATATAGCAGGATTAATTTCCCCCATAAGCAGCAAGCCCCAACTGCAGACAATACAACATTACATTTTATGAATCATCGCACCAAACTGAACAGTCTTCTGCAGTGGTCCACCAGCTCTAATAGGCTATACTGCATTAACCGCCACCACTGCTTTATCTTATCCTGTTGATTATTCTCATTATGCTTAAATGTACACAAACACATGAGCAATACATTGTAGGTACAGGAAAAGTCCTCATTGTGTGGCTGAAATGTGTGCCTGGGAGTCCTTGAAACTATTTTGAGGTCGGACAAATCCACATCATGGGGCTCTTCTCGTTGAGACATGGAGGACCGTCTCAGTTGGGTCTACTCTGGGTGAGCGGGGAGCAACCTCGCCCACACTTTCCAAGTTAGCACTTGCAGGGCCAGCCCGATCAACACCGCCACAGCCCCCCCTCTCTCGGGCGAATGGTGTTTGTTGGAAGGGTTCGGCTAGGCAGGGAAAGCACCCCCTGTCTGAAAGCAAGCGCTCATTGGTGTCTAGTCAGCCCTCTCTCTATTCTTAGCGCTTTTGTCTACGCAGAGAGACTACGACAAAGAGTTGGACGGTATCAGAGGACGGTCCGGACACTGCACCGGTCTGAGCCTCTTAAGTTCTGTTTTGTGCTCATCGGTGTCAACAGTTATTTTGTGTGCCATCGATCATTTACAGCCCCGATGATTCACCTTCAATGTTTTGAAGGGTTCTCGGGGGCAGTGATTTTGTAACACTTCGGTTGAAATGGAGGTCCATTACTGTTAAGAGACAGTGGCTCTGCCCGCCCCAAAGCAGAGCCACTTATACAGCAGAGCCAGTGCTGTGGATGCAGGTCTGCTGCTGCTGGTCTGGGGTCACCTGGGCGCTCTGATTGTCCAGGGGTAACAGCACGTCTGAGGGGATGCGCGACTGGAACTTCTCCAGCTGCTCTGGACTGGCCAGGTTCTTGAGCAGGTAGTTCTCCCTCTCGAGCTGGTTGTTCTTCTCCGCCAGCTCTTTGATCTGCTCTTTGAGGATCTCAACCTCCTCACGCACCGCGTACATCAGATGGTTCTTGACAAGATCCTGTGGAGACAAAGAAGAAGAGAGGGATCAGTTCACTTCTAAACAGTGAGAAATGTTAAGACTTGCGAGTCTGATCTGCATGGCTGCACGGCTGATGCATGTGCTGAAAGGATGATGGGGGTTTGCCAGGCACGTTGGCTGTCAGGCGGTATCTTCAACTGCATTTTGTCTATTTACTCGTTTGGATCTTCTGACATACTGTATACAGTACATGTTACAACTTTGACTCAAGTGTGTTTTTAATAATTCTCTGTGGCAAAGATGTTACCAGTCTCATTTTTTTGGACATCATGTCATCTCATGCACTTTGTTTTCTACTTTGTCACATGCATAAAGCATGCACTAGTTTGTGCTGCCTTCACATAACTTTGGACTTCCCAGACCATCCACAGAGAGCTGGTTTTGTCCATAATGCACTGGGGAAGCTGTGTTTTAGGTCAGTGGTTTCTATACATGTTGATGTTTCTTGTGGTCAAAGAGACCATCTAAAAAGGTCACAGGTTTGATGCTGTTAACAGACAATGTTGGTCTACTAGCAGCCAATGTAAATGACCAGTTATTGTAAATAACTTTGAGCAATAGCATTAGCTCAATGGTAAATGCTAATTGTGCATTGTAGAAGTGAGTCAAATGGGATTTGAACACCCTTTGTTTCAAAAGACATGCATGTAGTAACCTATATCTATATATCATTATCGTGCAACATATATACATGTCTTTGTCTGGTGTTTGTGTCCATTATCTCAGCTTACCATCGCCTGTTCAATCTTGTTGTCGATGGCCACAACGCTAGCACCAGAGGCACTGCAGAAGAGAAGAAAAATAGGCCATAAATGAACAGTTCAAAGCCACAACTGCAGTTAACAGAATGTCAACTCAATCCCAAATTAGTTCCAAAACAACATGTTGGTTCTTCCTGAATTCATTGGTCTAGGACAATGAAACTGGAATCTTGCAAAACAGAAAGAAAAAAAACCCCAAGCGCTATATAATTATAAAGTGCATACTGGTTGCTCTGAGCGTAAGTTTGGTCTTAAAGGTGAAGTGTGACACAGTAAAAAGCACAGATAACTGTACAAAGTCCAAAAAAACAACAGCAGAAAGAGAAGCACAGCTAGGTGGCCAGCATTTGGAGAAACTTAATTGGTAATAATAATAATAATAATAATAATAATAATAATAATAATAATAATAATAATAATATCAGACATTGCAAATAGGCGCATTTGCTTTGAAACGCTGCATGAAAACACAGGAGGCCCGCAGTAGAATGAGAATAGGCGTATGCTCCGATTCATGACTAATCAAACGCAGTATTAACACACATTTAAAAACATATGGTGACTGTGTCGGGTGTTCATTTACCTGTTGTCAAGTTTGACAGATACAACGTCTCCTCCAAGAAGCGAGGAGAAGAAAGAGATGGAAAAGTTATGCAGCTGGTAGACGGCTACCTCCATGGGTGTTTTAGCGAACATCTCCGTGCTCATGTTGAGTACCAGACTCGTTTGGATAATACTTCTCGCCACGTTTGCGACTGATTGGACACCTAAGTGTATATCCGGATTGGTTTCGTCTTTTAGTATCGATGCACTAACTCGCTGCTGCTGGAGCTGCGGTGCTGTGTCGGTGTGAGCTTCGCCGGTGTGTACAAGCGACTGTCTGATGCTATTTCTGCCACCGGCTGCTATTTGAATGGCTTGCCTTTTGACGTCATGTGACGCGCGCATATATTAGTCAAACTAGTTGGCGGGTTGGATATTATGGTGCCTTTGCTGTGCAAAAGAAAAAAATGCTTTTAGGACCTGAACCATGTGGAAATCTGATATCTCAACCTTTTGCGTAATAAAACCGGGGGGGGGGGGGGGGGGG
>NC_060168.1:18633415-18651624 GCF_021292245.1 Micropterus dolomieu
AGGGGGGTAACGCAAGTATACACTAGGACATGTACTAAAACACAAGTAGGCCTATTAACAAGGTTGCCTTAGTATATTTCTCTGGGAGGTCCCCTTTGTTTGCTGCTGGTGTGCACAAGAAAGACTAAAATGTAACACATTGAGTGATAAAATATGATGCAATGGAGTACACAACCTACAATTATGAAATGCCTGTAGGCTAAATGCATGCACTAATGCAGTGCAAAGTACACCTCACAAACAGTTCATGTATAAAACAAAACCACAGAAAACACTGACTTAAAGGTCTCATTATGGTTTATTGTTAGAAAACAATAGAACTTGAAATAACGAGCTTAGGCGAGTATTTGAATGCAGCATTAGAGCTGCCCTGCTGCTGAACTTCTCTGCTGGCTTCTGCACTTGACCCACCTACCGAAGTCCGTACTCACTGTAACAAACAACTATCAGTAACAACTAGATGAACAATTGTTACCACACTAGGTCCGCTGAAACATGTCACTCGTGTTGCTAATAAATAAAAACTTGTTTGGGCCACAGAAAGGTTGCATGTCGCGAGAATTTGTATTGATTTTCACATGAAGCGCTGATCTTATTTAACGCACGATTTTAGTTGCTATTTCTTTAAAAATATAAATCAAAATGTTTTTTTTATCCTATTTGTATTTTTGTACCAAATGAGTCAATAAACTCTTATTAATTGGGCTACTTGCATTGTAATGACAACATACGCCTTTTGTTCCCATTACTTTATTGTTGTTTGTTATGTATAGGTGGTCTGCAGAGGTACAGTAGCCTAGTTTCCATCCAAATTTCCCTTAGTCTATGTTTGAACTCTATCGGTCTCTAGTGGTGAAAACGTATAATACACCGGTCAGCAGGGGACAGTATTTACAGTGTGACAGGGGCTTTGTTCCTGGATACAGTGTTTACCGTGGAATTTTCCGTATGCCTTTTTTTCTGGCTCTACAATTGAATAATTCCAAGTTGTTTTTCTTGCTCAGAAAACATATGGAAAATTCCCCAATGACACTCCACATTTATTTATGTATCTATTTATGAAACAGCCTACTATTTAGTCTGTAATGTATTTGTTCTGTGTTCTACCACTTATAGTATCCACTCAGTGCACTGTTCTTTGGTGTATGACCTCTTGCACTTCTTTTGATCTTGCATGTGCAATGTGTGACGCAGCTGTACTAAGCCTCTTGCGAAGTGTAATAAAACAATTTGTGGTGGAAGCGGACCACAGAAGACAGAGAAAAAAACATACCTGTTTTTACGCTTTTGTTCCCACAGCATTTCTACTGACTGTGTCTGTTATTGAGCAATAGACCTTGTTTTCACAGGGGCATTCATGCAGGTTTTAATAGCTTTAATGTAATTGCTCAGCACCTCTCAGCTGTCACATTATGTGCCCTTTTGTTGTTACAATTATCTGATACAATACTGATTATAAGCCAATAAAATTTTTATTAGAGAGCTTCTGCTGTATAATATTTTTTTTTATAACAACCTGTAGAACATTACCAGCTTGTCACTATGGTCCTATGTCCAACACTAGTAACCGTATTTATATACATACAAAGAAAATTAATTATATGGGGTATATACCAAATATCATTGCTAGTGATGGACATAAGACCAACTCAGCAGATAATTTTTATAAAATTTATTTTGACAAGCTGGTAATGTTCTACAGATCATTGGTGTTTTGGAAGACCAATTATTTACCAGAAGGTCTCTAATAGAAATCTAATTGGCTTATAATAATACTATGAATACGTACAAACAAGGTCTGGATAAGTTGAGTCCCAAGTATCCATAAATGTTTATATGCACAGCATAGTGACAAATATGGTTTTCTACACAGGAAAAGAAAACATGCACTTAAAATGATAACAAATGACCCAGGGCCCCCATCCTTCTGATTTCTGCAAAGTAAACTATGGTCTGCCACGTTTCGTGGAGTAAAAGGAGTTCTGTTATGTAACGAAACAATTAGAGTGGAAAGGCTGACTTTTGGTAGGCCTAACAAGGCTAGGCAGAAAGCACATTGACTGGGTATTAGGGCCCATAGTGCCTGTCGTCTCAGATTTCATGCTGTGACAGTACAGCTGCCAGGTTTAATATCAGGCCCTGCTCTGGTGATGAGGGGCTGGTGAATTACCTTGGCTGCTGTGATAGTCCCATTTAGGAGGGGGGGAGGGGTCACAGCGATCGCCTGTGGCTCAGATGAGATGCACAGATAGAAACTACAGACAGTGGGGAGCCTTCCTTCACTGTTCAAGTAAAATATACCTAATGAGCCACATGCGGTAAGATGATGGGATTGAAAACCAGGATAACTATTCTGCCTTATCAAGAAATAAAGTCCCTCATATTTCTGTGGATCTGCTTGACCATGTTTGGCGGATGCCAAATCCAGTGAGTCATTCTAAAACTAGGCAATGGGCCACACTTTCCATCAGATGTCCCCTGTGCAAGAGCCAACCACGTTATATAATGCTGTGATTCATCTGCACCAGAAGAATGAGGCTGAGACATGCCGCCAACCTCCTTCAGCTTTTGTTATAAACAGACTTTTGGGGTTCGGATGCACCAAACTCAAGATGTACACAGCATAGCCAAATAAAAAACACTGGTTATCAAATCGACAGAGAAAAAAACATTCTATTGGTTTGATATCACTTCTTGGTAAAAAGGATGCCTTTTCTCGTGTTTTACCGTGTATGTCCCACCTGCAGTCTTACAATTAGGAATGCATGAGAGTGTGGCTTGAGAACACAGAGCCCTGCCATAGGCTGCAGCCAGAGGCTGTCTCAGAGGAAGTTGTCAGTGTGGGAAACAGGGCTGGTTACAACCAATGAATACTGAACATTCTGCAAACACTAGGACACCAAGAGGCAGAGTCATTATTATCACATCACCTATACGTCTCCTGAGCCCATGAACAGAAACCAGGCACATGGCCTTGGACTTGCTCATGAGGTTTTTCAATAAGTCTAACAGGCTGTCAATTTCTGCCCTTCTGTAATATTATCTTATGTGGTAGGTTGTATCAAATATGCAGAATATGATGACAGGACTGACATTGTAATCCAAGGGCTGGTAGAGAAATCACTCTATGCCTAGATTGAACATTGCGAAAATGGCAACAGCTGAAAATTGTAAATTGTAGCAGTTTCCAGCACTGCTTCAAATGACTATTAATGTGAACATGTCAATTGTTATCCAAGCCATTTTATGACAAATACTGCATCCACAACTCTACCTCATTTACACCCTGACACACTGCCGTTATCATCCATCTTCTCCTGAAGAGTCTTTAATATGCACATATGTCACTGACATGTGTCATGGTCTCTCACACAAGACTAACTCCCTGACAATCCTCTGCT
This sequence comes from Micropterus dolomieu, assembly GCF_021292245.1. Taxonomy (NCBI): domain Eukaryota; kingdom Metazoa; phylum Chordata; class Actinopteri; order Centrarchiformes; family Centrarchidae; genus Micropterus; species Micropterus dolomieu. The sequence goes on from NC_060168.1 coordinate 18,636,817, forward strand.
GCCCCCCTTAACTTACCGCCGATCTGGCCTCTTGAATAGACTTGGTGAGTAAGGGGGCGAGTAGCTCATAGCTCTCTCAGGATAGCTGAAGTGTTGGTAGTGACAGCAGAATCTGTGGGGCGGTTCCGCCAGGCGGAGGGCGCACACCGTCCTGGGAGAGGGTGGCATTGCCCCAGCAGGGGCAACTCCAGTGGGACGCGTCTGAGACTGTCCCATCTTCCAAATGAAGGGGTTGTTCAAGAGGCAGGAGCCCTTTGACTGTTTGCTCTCTATTCTGCCATTGTTTGTTCTCAACAACTGTGTTCTCGAAGCACAAAGAGACAATTGATCGCTGGCGATACCTCTGGATACTCAGCCATTACTGTGAGTGCCATGCTCAGACTGGCACTTGTATGATGTGTCTCCAGTCCAGTGGAACACAATGGCCCCAGAGTCACAATCAAAATGACAGTTTCCTGAAATGGTGCCAATTGTTTCATCTCTGCACTGCTGTGTGAGTGTCTGTTTCAGGTAGACAAAGCAAAAGATCTTTCTCTGAGTGTACCTGAAGGGAACAATCATCATGCCTATCTCCGTACCTCATTCAATCAGTGGTAATATGTGTAATAAAACATATACTCTAGCCATTATTCCATGATGTGAAACAAAGCTTATTCTCTATATAATGACATTATCCAGCACCAGACTCTCCAAGACACTAAAGGCAGCCAAGCAAGAGCAAACATCATGGTAAAATTGTTACACAAGTGCTTGTAATTTGCATGTAAAATCAAGCGGAGGCAGATGAATTTCTTCTGCTGTTTTTTATGTAACATTCCAGATAACGCGTGTGGTGTTTACAGTCCCCTAATCACTTATTATGATTATGTGGGTTTGTCAGTTTCAGTAAGCCTCCTTTGTCATCACAGGTGTAATTAATGTAGCGCTATTGCTGCTGGTAAAGGTGTAACAGCAAATGTAAACCATTCTCCACACAATTAATTGCAAGCAGCTTTCTACAGTAGTTTGACAGTTCTGCGTCAGTCGAGAGTGTTGACATTTGATATTGTATACAGATTGTGATGCACAGTCGAGTGTGGTGTTCCATGACAGTCATGTAAAACCAGTTTCTGCATGTTGTCTTTTAAAAGAAGCATTCTTCGTTTTGTAGCTATTGCACATTGGCATTTCTCAGTAAATAGGATTTAATGTTGTAATCTTTTTGTGCCATTGAGGTATAAATTCAGAAGACAAAAGTATAATTAACTAAATGTCATGGAGCTTCAAGTAACTCTTACCTGAACCCTTAAACTTTCAGAAATGTGAGTCAGCAATAAACCTTAACAAGAATAAGATAAGATAAGAATAAGAAAATTAGAATAATAGAATTAAGAGTTAGACAGTTTAGATTATTCAGTCAGGTGAATTTTACCACATAGCCTCTGAGTGAACAAAATGTAATTTATATTTCCTTGTAGCAGTGGAATTTCAGGCTTCTCATCTCTCATCACTGATCACAATTATTATTCGGGGTGATTTGCCTGGGACAGCCGTTCAATGGGCTTTCACCTCTGAATGGGCTCTCACAGCATCGGCAGAGGGGAATGGATGGCTTGCATTGGGCATGTTTACACCCATCATGTCAGAAGCAATTATTTCAAATTTGAGAACATTTAATCCTTTTGTATTCAGCTTAGTCATTCAAACTCAGGTGGATGGTTTTTCTTTTTCTTTCTTTTCCCCCCTTGTCCCTAATTTCATGAGGGTTTCATCAAGCCATTTTTTTCTGTAACATGTGAATTATTTAGTCCTCTTCCAGCAAGATGGCAGTGAGCTGAAACTTTCCCTTGGATGAGACCAATGGCTGTCATCATACATACTGTTTATGCCCACGTTTCTTTATAGTGTACTGCAAAACATAGCAAGCTTCTTATTTTTTCTGCCATACAAGTTGTTCTGTGTAATTACTCAGACAATTATTTTCTCACACAAATGACCAGTACTGTCTGTACAATTATGGGAAGGCACACACAGGAACTTCCAGGAGAACAACAAGAGTGATTGACAAGGCGTTTTGTCATGTTACTATGTGGTCTTTAGTAACAGCGCAATTTATTTCCCTGAAGAAAAAAAATAAATGTGACATTTGCTGTCATACCATGTCAGGATAGCAGTGATGTCATATATCCCGCATGTATGGAATTGCAGTAAAAACAGTTTCCAAGCCTGATTATGTATTAGTTTAAGGCTTTAAAAGTTACAACATTATGTCATAAACTCTGCATTACTGTGAGTCTGAGCTGCTGTGTTAAGCAACTAACCCTAACCCTAAATGTTGGTTACAGATGCCAAAGGACCAACTTTTTAATAGGCTGTACTTAGCTACAGAAAGGTTTTAATTATGATTTGCAAGGCAGGAAACATTTCTTCCCCTGCACATCCCTAAAGGCGACTGTTGCAAAATCAGAAGACACCACAAGCAGGTGTGTGTGTGGTATGTGCATGTGTGCATACGTGTTTGTGTGTGTGTGTGTGTGTGTGTGTTTGTTCACATCTGTACTTTTCAGCATCTGTGAGGAACTGTATTTATTAGTTCCTTGACAGAGAATCTCCTTTGTTTTGTAACACCTGCCTGCGTGACATGCTAAACTAAGAAGACAAGGAAGGAATGGCTTACCAGAAATAAAAATAACTGCTCTTAATTTCAGTTCATTCAAAATGGTAATCAGTCCATTTGCAGTAGCTGACACCAAAAGCAGTTTACAAGCAGTACTGCAGCAAATGGTGCTGTGAGCAGTAACAAGCTTGGGGACTTCGCAGCATCTAGCACCAGGCTGTGATTCAGTTGAAGTCAGACAGCTTCAGGCCATAATGTAAAGATTTACGTTATGGCTTTTAACGGGGAGAACGCCCTGGCTAAATTTACTGTGAAAATACTGAAATAGAGCTGAGACCCAGAGGAGTGTGTTAGGGGAATATCGCAGTGTGACAAACCTTCGTCATGCCACATTCATCTCCCAGCCCCACAATGCCCTAAACATAAATAACAGTATGGTCTAGCCCATAGGATTCCCATCTGTGCTTTAGTGCAAACATGTGTACACATGAAAACACACACACAAGATTGTCTGCTCTGAAAGATAAGGGATTAGACTCTCGGGTTTGGATGCGGTTAAGTAATCTTGCTAATGGCACTGTGCATGCTCCACAAAAGGTCAAAGGTTGTGGACTCAATTGGCCATGCATTAAATAGCAGTGAACTTTGTTATTAGCTGTGTCAAAGCCCTTTGCCTCGTTACGGGTCGCCTAGTTTACCCAGACTTTTATGAGAGAGCTGCTGGATCGCTCAAAATCTTGTCTGTCTGGTGTACTTAGGTACACACCACTAAAAATCATATCAATATAAAAATGTATATTCCTGAAATAAACAAGTATGCTGCATTTACTTGATACGAAGCATGAATAGTGATACTCAAAACACTTGTTGGCTGCCACTTTGCATGGCACCTATGATAAATACACTGTTGGCTGGATCGTTTCCCAGAACAAAAGGTTACAGAGTTCAGTGCCATCTGTCTGTATTCATCTGCCTAGGGTGGTGATAGAGCAGTGGATAAGACACAGGCTTCTTGTGTGAGAGAACCGCGTTCAATTCCTCACTGTGACACATCCACCAATGTGTCCCTGAGCAAGACACATAACCCCTAGTTGATCGAGAGGTGCGTGACCTCTGATATACTTAGCAATTGAAAGTCGCTTTGGAGGAAAGTACTGTAATGCCTATGTACTGTCGTGTACTGTATACCTCAGCTGTTGTAGTTGGTGTGGTTTTGTGTATCTATGTCTAATATGAGTTCCCTTCAGTCACGGAATGCTGACATTACACTAATGGGAACATACCGCACTAAAATGAGTGACAAACAAAAAGACTGTTGTGATGCTGAGAAATAGAAATCTACTGTATGTGCTGTGGAGCTGATTTATACATAGAATTTTTCTGAGGCGAAACAAAGAGCTATACCACGCTATCAGCTTTAAATTGGAAGGTTTTATTTAACTGTGTCATCTGTGTTGGGCTACAAAGTGCTACATGTAGAATTTAAACATCAATATGTCATTACAAAAATTTTGGCAGTGTGTGTTTATCATAAGCAAAAAGGCTACCACTGAGAAGGTTGCCAGCATCTGCGCTTGAGTAAATAGATCTGCTAAATGATGGCTGAGCATTGTAGGCATACCATTGACCTGCTGTACAGTGAACAGACTGTATGAGCTTTTTGAAGAGAGCAAATGACAGAGAAAATCATAAGCATATGAAAGCAACACAGTGAGGGATGCCAATAAGCACTTGTATCTTAATGACAAATAATATGGAATTTTACTGGTTTGTTGTCCTGGGAAAAATATATAAAATCTCCTTGTGCGGTCTCGCTCCTTGAACACATATATATTTGTTCCCTCTTTCTTTTCATACCTTTTTTTTCTCTCTAAAGTATCCCTCACTCTAGTATTACCACCTTCTTCTTTTCAATCTATTCCTCTCTCTCAATCTCTCCCTCTTTCTATCTCCCCACTTTCCTCATCTTTTTTCCATCCATGTGGCTGGCGGAGCTTGCAGCTGTGTGACCCAAGTCACCAGCAACTGGGACAGCACTGGAGGGAGGGGGGCCCTGGATGAGCCATCCCCTGGTGTGTGTTTGTGTGCTTGCTTATGTTCTTTGCTTGCCAATGTGTATGTCGATGCATGCATGCTCATGCACGCCCGGCCTTGTCAGCGCGATCTAGATTTAACTGGATGATAGGCACCCCGCTAACTCTCTCTGTCAGTGTCATCCAAACACTGAATCGTTCCCACAGACTCCAGCAGGCTTCTCCGCTGAGCATTAAAGCTAACCCTCTGTCACCTGCGAGATGACGATGGAGCAATGATTAATTTCCCATGGATAAATTGAGAGATGAGTCATTGGCGGTCATTGCTGAGGGACAGCGCTTTAACAGCTTAAACGACATACATATACATACAATACAATTGTGAGTCATTAGCAAACTTAGTTAGTTAGTTAGTTTAACATTAAACTTTTGGTTACTTTAAAATTAAACTTCATCTAGGTAATCACAGGTATGTGTGAATATTTGATCTGTTAACTGGTTGCCTGTCAGATTTATCACATGACTCACTAGGCAGACAAAAGCTGTTGATCTCAAAGATTAGTCACTTAATCAACTGAATCAGTGTTCTGATGAAGGAATAGATCAAATAGGCCGTTTGCAAAGTGATTTCATGGTACCTCAGAAAAGGTTTTTTATATATTTTTAAAATACAAAAATACATACGTATATTTTGATATACTTAAAATTGGGGTATTTTCTTTGCTCATCCCATCCATGTTATAACTATTGTTTGCAAAAAACCTAAGCACTGACTTTATATGCTTTAATCTTACCATACATTTCCTGAATCCTTTTGTGATAGACATTTACATTTTGTGCCATCTGTCTTTCTGCCTGACATCTCCAGCGCTTCATAATACTGTCCAAGTATTATGATGGATCATGCTGGTGAAATGCAGTAATCAGTCTATCTGAAGTAGTTGTAAAAGAAAACTTAAAATTGCTTTCTGCAATTGGTGTTTCCCTCTCCTATTCCCAGTTGTCCCCACCTTCCATCCCCGTTATCTTGCAGGTGTTGTCCTTTCTCTGTGCTGTCTGTTTGTGCCCCCCCATCCCCACGTCTGCCCCTCTGTCCGGCCCGGTGACAAATCAATACATAATTAAATAAATAATAAAACAGACAAAGGAGTATATTAATACTCTCTTGTTACATTATCTGTGGAATGTTGTCTGTGGCCTCCACATCACAGATGAAAGTGACCAGGGATATTACTCATATTAGCTTGGGGAAGTTTCATCAGCCTGCCATCCACTGATCTCTACAAGCCAAACAAATCATATTGTTCCGCGGGGTCCTTCCACAGGAATGACTCAGATCATAATTCAATCAGATTTCCACACAGAATCCTCTGACACAAGCAAGGGAACCCTCAGTCTAAACAGCGATGTCAGAATAACATGCAGTTGATCTACTTGGTTGTATATGTGTAGCAACTTAATTAAAAAAACAGGCTGAAACTTATACAAATACTGGGGGGGGGGTGAGACCAAAGAACACTAAAAACATCTATTCTTTCAAGGGTAACATTTATATAATATCTTGATTATATAGGTGCATATACCGGCAACTTAACTAGCAGGAATAGGCATTTGAATAGAAACCGGATATTTACCACTTCTCACTTACTGAATGTATTCTTCAGATCTTTAATGTGCACTCCAGGGATCTTCTGTGTTTTAACTTGGGGCAACGCTATTGAAAACTTGGAGTGATTGCTACGACAAAGCATAGGTGCAGGGCATCAAGCTAGACTGTGTTCGTGTGTAAATCTGCACATAAATTTAGCCAAGCTAAGGTCCCCAAGCTAAGCCAAGCTTGGGGACCTGATACAACTCAAATTGCAGCTGTGAAGTGGTGGAACAGGGACTCACATATATTCAACACCTCATATAACTCTCCCTTCCAAATAGCATCACAAATTAAAGCCATTTTGTTGGAGTCTGAAAAACCACAGGGGCAATAGGTCTGTGTTGTCACACAGATGTACAGCGCAGATCACATGCAAACTGAGAGAGGGGCTAAGAACACGGTGTACACAATGTTTCCTCAGCCTGTCTGCGTGGTGAGGATCCCCTACTGACAGAGGACAGGCCGAGACAGAAGAGGACAGGACCAGATGTGCGGGCCCCATTCTACCAAGTCTTAAAAAGAAATATGTTACAGTTTAATAGAAGAAAGTTTCAAGAAATGTTAACGAGAAAGTGCAATTAAGGCAGCCACATCTCCTGAAGATAAAACAAAATGTATATCCAGATGTTGGCCACCCGCGTGAAGACTGTAAAACAAATACATTCTGGCTATAAACACACCCATTACATCATCATTCTCGCTGCTTAATTCTGGAAAGTTAATGAGGATGTATCAGTGTTAATTACATGCACTTTAAAAAATAAAAACGTAATAGAAGTAATTGCAGCCTTGAGGATGTTTTATCTGTTTTGTTAAATCTCTGATAAGGTCCTAATCTCTTTAAGTATTTGCCCTATTACATGGTTGAATAATAAAATAACATAACATCCCATTATCCAATATGTTATAATTATAATAATTAGGTTTTTACAATACCCTTCATGTTCATAAAATATAAAATGATTTGTATGTTCAAAAGTATACTCATATGTTTCTATGGAAGAACTGATCGCTAACACTGTATGTAGATAAACCTTCTTCTTTTATAATAGTCACTAAAACAACTTAATCTTGTCCTTCTGAAATACTCCATTAGTGTGGACGTCAGTGTATTTATCTTTACTTTATGTTCAGCCATGTTTAGCACGGCTGCTCGTTCCTCGCATGGTGCATTTTTTTATGGTTTATTCCCACATCTGCCCTGAATCAATGTACTTTATGCGTGTCAGGAAAAGAAGAATCCGCAATTGATGGCATGCAGTTATTTAGAAAACTATAGCGCTCCCTACAATTAGTGTGTAACAGTATATGTGTCACTGCACGGACAGTTTATATGTGTCTGATTCAGCTGTGGAGATGCCTGCGTGGCTTTTGCGTATGTCTGGTATCAGTTCACCAGGATTCAAAGTGTAAAACACAAGCACTATTTCAGGATGTGACTCAGCCAGGGGAAGGATCGGCATCAAAAGCTGATATGTGATCCAAATAAACCGGGAACACACTGATATCCAGCACAGTGCAATGGTGAGCTGAGAGTTTGTTTGGGAGTTTACAGGAACCCCAGCCTATCCTGCCTTCAAAAAGCAAAGAAGCCTGTTCCTCTGACAAAGACGCAAGTCTTGTAAGCTTCACTGATTGGCCATTTGAGGGTTGTTGGTTTTTTTCCTTTGGTCACGGCCCATTTGTAGACGTGCAGCAGGGTTGAGGCGATGGGAACAGATAAGAACTTGACTTCAGGATATTTGGTGACATTACTGAAGTGAGAAAATCTGACAAATGTGTTGTGAGGTGAAGTCTTACCTTGCATAGACAAAAGAAACAAAAATCATCCATAGTATCACAACACAATGCATTCACTGAGTGTGAAGAGTCATTTCCATCAGTGTGTTTTTTAGGCTACTTTCAGCAGTAAGTGATACGGTGAGAAACAAATAAGGAGATCATGTCTCCTCAAAAACACTTCTCATTGGGCATGCTGACTTGTAACGTAGGCAAATGTTTGAATTAAGTGAGGTGGTTGTGCTGTAAAATCACACTAATGGTGTAATTACTTAGCAAAAATACAACGGTTTTGAATAATTGCAAAATTGTTGTCAGGTTGGGACAAGCTTCATAGCGAAACTTTTGTTTGCTGCTTTAAAATACAAACGCATGCAACTGTGATGGATTGCCACTGAGTGTATATTTAAATCCAATATTCATTTCACCTCAGTCTGAGTTCAACCATCCATCCATCGTCAACCGCTTATCCTTCGTACAGGGTCGCGGGGTCTGAGTTCAACAAATAACACAATTTGAGGATTTTGCAGCAGATGATTGGCTGACAGAAAAGTTAAGGTTCAAGCTCTCTTCTAAGAAACAAACAGGAAATACGTCCACTTGAAGCGCCTCTTGAACTCGGAGTCGGTCAGAGTACATGAGACAGATTGTCTTTTTGAGATGTCGTTTTCCTGGTCTCATAGCTGCACAGAAGAGTGAGTAAACACGATCTGCCATCCCAGTCATTGTATAAAGGCTCGGGTAAACAATGTAGGCTGTAAATTGGCCTGCCTCCAGCATGTACCAACAGGGTCCAAAGTTCACATATGAAACCACAGAACACCCTCATATCTGATTTGCACGCAGCACGTACCAAACTGGTACACGGGAACACTCCCACACAAGTAAAGGTGTACATTTGAGCATGGACGCGAACAGCAGTGAGAGATTTATACCCATGTATGCATGTCAAAAGGACACAAACAGATCTACATCCTGTAGATGCTTGGACACGCATACTCAGAAATGGACATGCATATGCACACAAGTATGAAAGCACGCGCACACACACACACAAATTCAAGCAAGAGTGCATAAGTACATGGGTAAAACCAACTACACACTCTCTTTTGTCTCTGACGTTTAGATTTACAGTGTTTGGCAGGCGACCGCTCACATTCTTAAGACTCTGAAATAGAGAGATCTTTTACGCACTTGACACCTTTCATGAGTGAGTGAGCTCTTTTTGCACAGGATTAAATACAGTTTTGAAAGAAATGTGTTGGAGATTTAAAGTTTAAGACTGCTAGGTCCAGGGATCCAGAAATGCTTGAGATCTTCTGCAATGAAAGCTGAGCGTGAGGTAAAATCTCTAATCAGATCTGGTCTATCTGCAAGGAGAAGTGCGTAAGTGCCCTTCATTGTTTTGGAGATTGGCAGATTTAGCTGCCAAGACGCTGTCACTTTATCTTCATACTCAAATCACAGAGTTCAGGCACTGAGGGACGAGGTTCCCATCAGCATGGTAATGCCTCGGCTTTCTGCCAGCACAGATAGGGGACGATGAGATTGCAAATTTGATATTGAGGTCGGCTTATGTACAGTACAGCACAAAAAATACAAACATGTTCCCTGGAAAGCAATTAAAACAACCCAGAGAAGACATTAGAAAGGGAAAGAGACTGGGAGAGGTTATGGAGGTCAAACATCCAGGCACTGCACTCCGGAGCAGCGTACTGATCCTGGAGTGTCTTTGGCTTCAAGAGTGTGCTGCAGTACGTCATGAAATGGGAGAAATATGCCAAGCTGCCAGAATTATTGCACACAAGAAACGGTATGTGCCAGCATGTTTGTCCGAATGTCTTAATGTATTTTCTGCAATCAAACCATCGCCGTCATTCGACAACAAGATATTAATGTTCACATTTCTGGGATCACTGGTGATCCATGTCAGAGAAATACTGCACAGATCTTGTGGCCTTTCTTTTCTCAGGAACGCCCTGATCACAATCACACATGGAAGGTTATGGGCCTTGCTCAAGGAGACCTCAGTGGTGGTGAATAAGGGAGGGCAGGCACTGATTGTTTTACTTTCCACACCCAGATATATTGTGCTGGTCTGGGGATTGAACCAGCAACCTTCCAGTCAGAGGCTCACTTCTCTAACCTTTAGGCCTCCACTACCTGAAGGTGTGGGTGTGGTGGTTCAATGTAAGACTTCTTGACAACTCTAGGTGATCTTATTTTTTTATTATTTGACGTATCTGGCCTTCTTTGTTATAATGGTAAATTAAAATCATAATAAATCATAAATGAAACTAATTTGAGCTATTTTGAGGAACTACTCCAGGATTCGCAGAACTGAAACTCAGAAATCTGGTATTTCACAGGTTCCCACACCCACTGGATGACTCCTGATCTACACACAGACACCACAATTGCACGCACAAAGTCAAAAACAGCAAATCATTATCTTTGTTTTCCATCCCATGTGATTGATGGTCTTCTTCACGCCAGTTTAATGACAATGGTGTTCTTTCTGTGCATAGACTGTAATTATAGATCAACCGCAAAGGAAGGAGCACAGAGTGGCGCCTGCGAGGCAGCTGCCACCCTTTACAACATAGACCCCCCTAAACAGATCATAATAGTAACAGTAACAGTATGTACCCCTTGGTTCTTTTAAATATTGTTTATTAGAGTGGCAAACATGTCTTGCTAGTGAGTGGTTGATTTGGCCATGTAACTTTTGTATCTTGTCTGCCACCTTGTGCACAGTAATTTGTCCTGCCGTCTGTGTCATCGGCTCTTTTGTTTGGTTTCTCTCGTGCCCTCTCTCATCTTCTCTCTCTGTGCTGCACGCCTCCTCCTCTAACCTTGTTATTCCTGTCCTTTCAGGCTCAGTCGCTGAGCAGTAAATCCAATCTGACTTGCATGCTTCAGGACAGCCTAACCCTGACTCGAGGTAATTATCCCGTCTCTGACCTGTCCCGTCATATTCCTGATTGTTGTCTGGCGCACACTCACCTACTTTTGACACAGGTGTGCTGACGGCGCTCTGCATATGTAACTGTGAACTGCATATGGGTACATGGATATGGAAGGTAAGGAGGGGTAATGGCGAAACAACAACAGCCTTGCGCACAATTAACTTTGACTCTTGTGTTGACTCTGCAAGTGTACCATGTCTGGGCTGTATCCCAAATAAAGGGTGAACACACAGTGATGCTGCCCGGTCATGCCCTTCCATCCTTTTGTTCTTGAACTGTAGGAACATCTACCTATCTATCTGTTTCAGTGCTGAAAGCAAAGTAGAAACTAGGCAGTCACGCACTCACCATGTAGCAGCTTGTAGGTGTTTTCTTATGTAGACTGCTTAGAAGAAACTGCAGATGGGCTTTTGTTCGACATCGCCTACATACTGACATACGTATGTGTATCAATGAGCATATATCATAAATAATATACTGTAGATCACATAAATTCCCTATGTTTTCGAGCAGATTAAACACTTCTTGACACGTCCATGGAAGTCAAGGAAGTGCTGTAAGATATGCATATTTCCTTTTAGTGTAAGGACACAGCAAAGCACATTTTGAGGCAATATTTGGCTAAAAGGACGCCATGACTACACAATATTACTCATAACCTCCTTGTTGTTTTCTATTGTCCCCCAGCGCTTGTATCAAAGCTATCTGAATGAAAAGAAAAACAACAGTCAGGACAAAGATGCAGAACCATGGGGCAGACAGACACGCAAATTAGCACAATTACAAGAATCCATGGTATCGCCTTTCATCAGTTCACCAGATACTGTGTGTCTGAGCTCTGCAGCCTGAGGACGGCCCCTTGCTTTGTATCAAAGGCTGAGCAGCGAGCTACCAAACACCAAAACAGGAAAATGCAAAAATGAGGAAGAGAAAAGGAAAGGAGAAGGAGGGAGGGAGGGAGGGAGGAAGGAGAGGGCTTTCACAGCTGTTGTTAGGTAGTGTTTCCTCTGATAGGAGGCTTTGGCTGTACTCCCAGTTCTCTATACAAACTGTCAAAAAACATGGTTACCTTGAGATATGGTGGGGTGGGGGGTTTGTTTGCACAAGGGAATGAGAGATAGAGTCTTAACATGACAAACACATCAAATCTAAATGGTGAAATGACACCCTGTCTGCTTTAGTTTTACCCAACATTTCATTTGACCTGTCCCTCTGGTGGGTTAGGTCAGTGATACACTCTTGTGAAGTTGGAACACAAATTTTCAAGGTACAAAACAGACACTATCATTAAGCATTGCATTATAACCCTAGGATAAAACATAAGTAATAGTTAGGTAGGCCAGATCAAAACCCCCCACCTGTATTTATAAGATGACACATCTTAGAGCTTGTTCAGTAGGATGTTGCGCTGCACAGGAGTAAGAGTGCAGACACCTGCAAAACGTATTAGCCTCTTATCATGGGATCAAGATGACAAGCAGAATCTAAGTCTTAAGTCTGTCCTTCTGCACGTCTCATTGTGTTTGTGACAGCAGGTGCCATGTGCTGTTTAGATTATTACTGCAGGGGCAACAGTTTTTGGAATACACTATGTATTCTGTTGTTGTCACCATTATGGTCTTGGCCAGTGTGGAAACCAGTTTTAAACATGAAGCAGTTTTGAACAAAGAAAGTGACGACAGAACAAATAAGTGAACATGTGATGTAACTAAGATGCTAAGGCCTTGGCTTAAGTACTAGTGAGTTTGGATCCCTATACCCACAGGAACAATGTCAAAGAATAATAAATATATAATAATAATAAATTCAAGATATCTGCAATAGCCTTTTGGAGTTGCTGTTTTCACATACCAAAGATTCCCAAAAGTTACACTTGGAGTAATTAAATATACTAGCTGAGTGGTGACCATCCAATTCAAACCATTGCATTTGTTTCCATCTGTTTCAATAAAATGCAAATTCCAGTCAAGATGCCAACATGAGACGGAAAATGAGAGACCAAAAAGACAGGCCCCGGGAGAGGTTTTCAATAAAATGGCCTAGATATTATTGAAGAAAACACTCACGGGGCCAAGTACTGCCTCCTCTGAATCTGATATCTCCTAGAAAGCTTATTTAAATATGAATGGGAGGAAGTCTCCTGCTTGACTTCAAGTTTTCTTTTAAATCCACCCTTTGCTGGCTGCCATAGAATAATAGCAAGTGACTTGTTTTTATTCAGGGTGTTTCTCTGAATGTCCCGCTGATATGAGCTACAATAGCATCCTTTCCCTCCAGAGGGCTAGGAAGTGGGGCTCATAAACAAAAAGAGCACTAGAAATACACCAAACCACTAAATGCAACAGATAACGACACATTACTTCCAATTCAAAATGATGATTTTACTGATAAAACTCTGAAAGGAAGCATGGCAAGATTGCAAGCATTTTGCCAACATTTCCACACTGTTGTGTCTGTCTGTTTGTTATGTAACCTCTGGTGAGAACAGGGCTCCGTCTTGGAATCAGAAGGAGCACTCGGCCATTACACTAGACCTACAGATTATTCATGGTTGGAGTGTCAGAACATTCACCTATTGACCTCACGCACTCAAGACTAAGCTCAGCACCTACATGTTAACTGCAAACTGGATTTAACCTCATGGGCGTAGGTGTGAGACCGCAGTGTGGTTTGGTCTATATTTTTCATCATCGATCATTTAATTATCATTATCATTTAATCATTTAGTGTCAAGTCAGAAACACTGGAGATTACTGGATTCTGTTTTATTAAAACATTTTTTTTCAAACTGCATAATATTTATTAGCTAAATGTGGCACATACTTTGATGACATTGTCTCTTGCTGTTTGTTTTATGTATGTAGGAAAGTCTGATTTTGAAATTGAAAACTAAGCCCTAAATACCAGACCTAGATTTGCTGTAAAGTGGCTCTACCTGGACAGATATTTCTTTCTTGTCTTTCTTTCAGATGCAATGAACCCACATAGCATACAGCGCTAAAGAAGCTACAACAGTTGTTTTTAACTTACATTCTGGCTGAACAATCCTACAACTCATCAACACTCTAAAGAAAACGAAAAGTTTTACAACAGTATTTATTCTGTATTGATTCCCTCCCACGGACCATTGTCTGGCATTAGAGAGTATCCTATAGCCAAGCATCACTTAAATTATGCTAAACAAGCCAGAGCAACACAGATGGAAATCTGTTGGAGAAGGAGCGAAAAGCGTCATGCACCTCACAGATGACTTTGATTTCCTGTTGAATTCCTGTAGATGTGAGCCACCTCTTTAGCAGCATGGAAAAGGATTAATAGGTGAACTGTTCCTTAAAAAGCACTGAAGATTAAAATATGGTCCCTTTTTTAAAAACATATAACCCATTCATTGTTTAAAGTGCATCCATGTTTTTCTTTTCTTCTGAATCAATTTCATCTGTACTGCTAGAAAGTATTCTCTTGACTTGTTTAGGGTGACCTTTGCAGAGCACCGAGCTGTGACTTTATAGGTGATTGCAAGTCTTGACCCCTGCTAACTTCCTCACTGTTGGCTCACAAGTACTAAAAAGGTTGTGACCTCGAGTGTTACATAAATTCCCCTTATTTCATTCTCTCTGCTAGAGCGGCAGAGGCTCCTCTTACCCTTATATGACACCTTGTATTCAGGCTCACAATAAATAGGTCTTTGTGTGCATTGCAGGCCCCTGAAAGACTTGTGTCAGGGATGTGGATGGCAGCCTGGATGGAATCTGGTGTGCGCGTGGTGTGTGCGTGGTGTGC
>NC_060168.1:18651724-18691724 GCF_021292245.1 Micropterus dolomieu
TAGTGTGTTCTCGCATCCTTAACCATGTTATTGTAGTTAATTAATAAATCCTTCAGACTGAGGTAATGGACTTGGAGACTGGATTTTTTCCATCTGCGCTCTGCTTTCCTGCATTCCCTTTTGAGGCTGCGAATGCTGTCATTTATCCAGGGTTGTTTACTAGCTTTAGATGTAGGCCTAACCTTTAGAGGAGCAGTAATATTTAGTGACAACAAGCAGATATGATTGAAGTGATCAACCAGATTGTTGGTGTTGGAATCAGACAGGTGTTGGCTTTGGCTCTGAAAGAATGCGCAAAACTTTGAAACACTTTGTTCATTAAAGATGCGAGAACACACGGAGCTTGGTGAGGCGGCATGAGTAACAGGCGAATCGCAGCTAAAAACAATACATCTGTGGTCAGATATGGTCATGTCCACCAATTCCACAGAGGAAATGCTGACACCCAGGGTAAAAACCAAGTCCAGTGTATGACCACGGTTATGTGTTTGCCCTTTGACATGTTGTTTGAAGTTAAAAGATTAAACTTTTTTTAAAGAATATTTAAAAAGTCAGTTGCATTAACATTGGTGGGGTCATCAACATGAATATTAAAATCGCCACAAAAAACAATTCTGTCATAATTTAAAACCAGAGTAGATAAAAATTCAGGAAGTTCTGATAAAAATCCTCCAGGCGGTTTTGGGGGGCGATAAATTATTACAAATATGATAGGTTGCAGCCCTCCAACTTTAAGAGTGAGAACTTCAAAGGAGTTAAATTCATCACAGCGTACTTGATGACATTTTAAATTTTTCCTATACACGCTCACTAGCCCACCACCACGACCACTGACCCTCGGTTGACTAAAACAATCATATTGAGGCGGACACAGTCAGCTAGCTGGCTATAGTCATTCATTTGCAACCAGGATTCAGTTAAAAACATAAAATCTAGATTTGCAGACAAGATGAAAATCATTTAAGATAAAAGTCTTACTTGAAAGTGATCTCACATTGAAGAGAGCCATTTTAAATGAGTTTGTTCTGGGTGCTGGAGTTGGTGCAGTTGTCCTAATCCTTAAGAGATTACTATTATTTCTGTGTGGGATGTGCACATTTCGGTTTACTGGTCTATGCGTGATGATGACAGGAATAGAAGTCTTTGGAACAGCGCTGGGAGCAGACGGCTTTACATGCCAGCAGGTGGAGACAGTTGTTAGTGGCAGTGAGGCAGAGTTCTGTTCAGTGACCGGCGGTGCGTCCAGGTGTGCTCCATGAATGATTAGTCATTCACGTAAATCATGTGTGGACTGCACCACATGCTGTATGTGAGCAGCTAACATTTCTGAGCCCCGTTTGTTTGGGTGAAGTCTGTCTGTCTTAAAAAGAGACATTCTTTGCCAGAAAATATTAAA
Organism: Micropterus dolomieu; assembly: GCF_021292245.1. NCBI lineage: Eukaryota > Metazoa > Chordata > Actinopteri > Centrarchiformes > Centrarchidae > Micropterus > Micropterus dolomieu. Next base: position 18,653,121 of record NC_060168.1, read on the forward strand.
ATTATTTGCCAGAAAATATTAAAATTATGTAATAAAATATCTGTCCATATTTGCAGATCTAATGACCTATTGACATGCATTTAATATTACATTTCTGATATACTATATGTATAATAGAGATGTACCACATATTGCATCTTTTCATTTACTGTGAAAAATATATATACATGTATACATATACATGTTCCATGTATTTGCCAAACACTGTATATCTAAATGCAAACTTTTCACCATACATTTTAGTATTTATAATTATATATATTTTTAATATAGGTATCATTGTGAAATTTCACAATGGTTTTCTATTTCACAGAACCAGCTGAATGACACCAAGTCATGTCCCCATGATATTATCACCCAAACCCCCCGGAGTAATTTTTTAGAGGCAGATAGCATTATCGAGGACACATGGCCTGCATTTAGAACAGGCATTGTGAACCTCTGCGTAACTGAGTGATCCAGCACCGTGGGCAGAGATGTTGACTGATGCTGTGATGCTCAGTGGGGACCTGCTTGAAATAATCCTGAACTTACCTAAATTGTGTATACCCACAGGAGGAGAACAACTGCCAACCATTACCATTGCCATTAACACAAATAGCCCGTGGCCTTCAGCTGTATAGTAAGAAATGAAAAGGTTTAATTCCTTACAGCTTCTGCACCTGAGGATTACTGGATTTAATTCTACAATAATGCAGCACATCCCCTCCTGTGCCACGCCAGGGTTTTGTGTCCAAATGCCCTTTCATGGCTTTAAATGTAAATGTTCCATAGCAGAGTTGGGTATCATTTAAGATTTTACGATACCAGTACCAAAACCAGTACCCTTAAAGTGACACCGATTGCAATAGAGTACTTCATTTGATACCTTTGCGTAAAATACCACCTGTTGAAGCCATAGTAGTTGAGTGGTAGCCTATTGTTATTTTTATTGTTGTTATGGACAAGCAAGGTTATCTGTTTTATTTTTCTCTTGTTTCAAAAAACTGTTACATAAAAGTATTGGGAAACTGTATCACATACTCATCATCCTAATTAGGTCATCCTCACGGGTAGAATTATACAGAGAAAGGCTACAACTTGTGAAAGAGGAGTAAAATAGTTTAGTGACCAAATGAGTAGTGGGAAACGAATATACGTTTGTTGAATGTAAACAAATGAAAATTATTTCGTTAACTTTCGATCAATAAACTGAATTGAAAGATCTCCGCAAGTGTTTTTTTTTTTTCTTTATTGGTGAGTCGCAAACCTCCTCCTTCAGACAGTACCAAGTATAAAACAAGTAAGGAGACAGTTGGTCTACGCCACCACTTATTCCCCACTTACAATGATGTCCTTTCATCACTCCCCAGGAAACTAAACAAGCATTTCTTCTTGGCCTTAGGTGAAGTTGCCAACGATGGTCATTCAGACTTGGCCGTGGGTGGCTCTAACATCCATAACTATGACCTGGGTGACTGAGAACCTTCACAGATACCTCGATACTGGACTGTTTCGGTCGATACCTTAAATGTATGGAGTAGTGATAACCCATTCCTAGTGAGTTTAGGCATTTTTCAAGTGTACAGATTTGGAAAATTTGGAAATTGTTTGTGAGATCATTACCTATGTTTGAAGATGTGTGAAATGGTGGACTGTTTTTTTTATTTCGTCCTGCCTCAGTGGAGACATTATGATAAAATATCCTTGCTCAGAGTAGTCCTTTCTTCTCTCTTCTCTTCTGTATGCAATGAGATATGTTACACCCAATGATCGCACACTGTATTAGTGGCTTTCTGTAGAGTGTGTAGAGGTTATAGTAGTTTGAGAGGGAGCTGAATCGAAGATGACAGCGACCTCCGGTTGTCCTCTGTCACCACTTGTTCTACTTATAAACACAGCAGAGGAGGAGGAGGCTATTCAGCAGTGATATCTTCTTTCCTTAATTCACTGTGATAAATGATTCCTAATCTCTCTCTCTCTCTCTCTCTCTCTCTCTCTCTCTCTCTCTCTCTCTCTCTCTCTCTCTCTCTCTCTCTCTCTGGCTGACCTCTGCTGCCAAACTGCAATGTAAGGATTTCCACATACATGCATAAGCATTCACAATTCCCCTTCCTGCTCCTCTCCTGTGCCTCCCCACCTCCCCTCCGCCTTTCCCGCTTATTGTGTACCTCTCTTTCTTATTCAGATCCATTCCCCACACACATACACACACCCCGCCTACATACATGATCTAAATCTTTCCTTTGTAGTTTCTAATCATCTCCCTGGCAGGCCCTATCTGTTCTCCATGCTCTGCTGCCAGTTTCCAGACAGATTATCTGTTAACGTGTCCTCTGCTGTGTTGATGGGAATGTTAATTATTAGGTTTATAGAGAGAAGAAACAATTTGTCACAAGCATATGGTAGTAAATTAGAAGGTTGCGTACGTTTTTTCTAGTGACCCGCGCTAATTGCTTAACCTTACAGTCAGCCAATTCAGCTGCCACAACAAGCTGACCAATCATCCTCATTGAACTGACACTCTTCTGAATCTCCGGAGGCAAAGCTGGCTCTAATCAACACGTCTTGTACATTTACATTGATGAATAATGGCCTGTTTCTGTGGTTTTACAGAATATTGAGCCATAAGTGAGGTGATAAACTGGGCTGTTATCTGTTATATAATTGCAGTCTGAGCTCTCTGTATAGTCTACATTCCGCGCAATCAAATGATTATACTTTCATAATTACAGTTGCATAAATGTATTTGGAGGGACTCTAATTTCACGTTCCACATTCAACAGTTTGTAATTTCCCTCCTCATTTTGAGATATAAAAATGTTTGATTAGTGACGTTGTGTCACCAACATCATAAATCAGTGTATGTTATATTCGTACATGTTTTGACCACACTGTATTCATGAATTTTAAGGCAAGAATGATTTGCACGCCCATAGACTAGAGACATAGAGAGCCATTGGGTGCCTAACTATTGGTTTTAAATGGAATATCACCTCGGATAGACTTTGTGTAAAGAATGATTTGGTATGGCATGACTTGCTGACAAAAATTAGAGCTTTTACTAAAATAGAGGGCAAGAGAGTCCCTCCCTAAACTGACTTGACATCTTTTCACAGTGATTGCCAAGCTAAACCTGAGAGTGCTGAAAGCTGTAATGCTGAGATGTAGGATCATATAATAAAGTCAGATACATTAACTCCATAAAACCCAATAGGACTCGTGCTGTAGTCAGTCAGATTATCACTTTATTTTAAGGATCCCCTGACCCTGGAATTAAGGAGATGACCGCTTGATTAAAAAGAAGTTACAGTAAGGCAGGTTGAAAAGTGTAGATCGAAGTGACGTTTCTTGTACAATATTTGATATAAAACTTCCATGTGATCTGAGTTTAACTCTAATTGAATGTTATAAATGAAAGATGAGAGCACTTTATAAAGAGAGGCTCTGGAGGATCTAGTGGTCTCGCTGCCCATCCCTGAAGACTGGTCAGATCAGCTGTCATCATAGCAAGCAGGCTTTGACAATGATCTTGAGCCAGCTCCTCTGTCCTCAGAGGCTGGACAAGCACTCCAGCATTCTGGCCCTCCTCCGCCTCCACCTCCATAGGGGTTTTTTCACAGACAAAATAAAGACTCTTACTGTTGCATCATGGCTTTTTCAGATCCCGTGGTTAAATTCCTCGACCGAAGAGAGAGGAAAAGCCTATCCTCAGAAAATCCTAACAAAAGTCAACCCACGTATCCCATGCAGCCTAAGAATCCTGGGAAAATACAAGCAGCCCACCACCTCATCTCTGCCACCCCCCGGCATTCTGAGCGGAGCTGAGGACGTGATCTCAGATAAAACACTTTCATTGTAGCTGTGTGTTTGTGTATTTGGTTATCAGAAAAATGCCATACACCACTCTGAATGTGGCTGGGTGTTGTCTGTCTTTCATAGGTGCTGAAATATAAAACTATGGCGATGATGATTGTGTTTGTTTGTGTCGAGATAATGAAGTGGAGCCTTTATGATAACATTTTATCACAGCACTGCTGCCTGTGTGACTACATAATCTCACCCTTTACACATTAACTTCTAAATTCAGAGACCCAAGTGGATTGGTTAAAGGTGCAATATGTAAGAACTGAGGATACTCTCCACCTGTCAAATTTATGCGAGACCAACGGAGGCCAGTTTAATGACAGGGAATACATTACGGAGGTGATTTACAGTGCCTCTGACTAGGACTCTAGACGCAACGGGTTCAGGCCTCAAGTGAGAGAGGAGCTAGAGGAGGTTGGGCACAAGATAGGCAGTGACAACGTGTAGAGTCAGAATATTTGCACATCTAACTTTGGTTTATTTTGACCAAACGAGAGTTGGTGATTGTTGGAACAGTGGAAAGACTAGCCAAGGTGGTGTTGATTTTTATTTTGTTTCTGTCCAATTTTAATTAAGTGTGTTTTACGATTTACAAGTTTATAACGCAATTAGTTCGGAGAAAGAATGAGACTTCAGAAGGTGTACGGTTGTTTGTTTTAGTTTAATAAGAAAAACAGGAATAGTAATACAAATATTTCCTTTCTTGACATCTTGTTGATTTTATTTAGTTACTAAAATAGCTAAGAGAGATTGTGTAACATAGCGAACTCGCTGTTCTCACACATCTCCCAGCTGAGACCACAGGGGCAGGCCTGAGCTATACATCGGTAGATATCAGTAGATTTCTCTGCAACATAATCATAAATGCCATCCATCAATAAATTGAAATTATGAACGTGATGTTTCAGGAACGCCATGAGAGAGAACATCTGTTTGGACACAAGGATGAATTGGTTCGAATTTGGTTGTCAAGGGTCAAGGTCACTGTGACCTCAAAATAGGATTTTAGCCAAAATATAAGAATAAATTGGGCATTTCCAGATTTCTCATACATGTTGACTGGCATGGCACAATGAGCATGGCACCACATTTTTGTGTAGCTATACTCCATCTTTACATAGTAATCAAGTACATGTGTACCTTTACATCTGTGATAAATATGTATAGTGATAACTTCCATTTAGCCAAAAAATACACTTTATAGACTAAGTCTTTATTCAATTTTTCAACATTTTTGGTGATTTTGAGCTTAAAGGTTCAGTGTGTACGTTTTTGTGACATGTAGTGGTGAGGATTGCGAATTGCAATCAGTGGCTCATGGTGCATTCACGTGCTCCTTGGATAGTCCCATTTCTCAAGTTGTGAAGTCGTTTTTCCGACTTCAATGTGTGTTCATGTGCTCTCAAGTTTGACTGTGGAGTCAACGTGGACATAAAACTGTAATCATTACATAAAACTGCAGACATCAAAGAGAAGAGGACCGGCTTTAGCTAGCTAACCTTAGGTAACAATAGGGATAACACTGCTGGAAAAAAAAACTACCTGGAGAGAATTAGCAACTGCTCTATTCCTGAGGTAAAGGATGGGGATCACATTCCAAAGTCACCTGTATTATCCAAATTAGAATTTCTCAATTAATCTTATCTTGTGTAAGTGAGTGTGCTGTCAATACTTATCCAACCAACTAGGTGCTCAAGTAACAAGACTGAATAATCTCAGCAAGACTGTTGACTAACTGGAAGAATCTTTTAGTGATTGTACAATAAACACAGCATATACACTCTACAAGAAGGTTGAATGTGTGTCTGTTATCCAATGAGAGAGTATGAGACATTGACAGTGCTGAGTATTTGTATTTATGTGGTTTCATTTTAAAATGATAGCATGTCTTTCTTGGGAACAAAAAGGCAAAATAAGTGTCTTGTTATAATAAACTTATCAAGGTGAATCAATTTGAAAGGAACAAAACAGATTTCCCTCCCAGTATTTGCTTCTCCGGTAATGGCTTGCAGTTGTTTGCAGCCTCCCTTGGTGTATGAAAGTTTGATGTGATATTCGGATAATGTTTTCACACATTTCTTCACCAGCCTCTTTTTTTCCATGACTGGGTTTTAAATATCCCCTGGTGTAATGAGTTACTTTTATTCTTATATTTCTAGGGTAGCGTTTTTATGTTTACCAATCACTGCCAACCCACGAGATGTAAATCCATTCTCCATCTCTCACACTGAAGTCTGCTGACAAGGGAGATGCTAATAATTAATGACATTTTTTGAAATCTCTTTCAAGATGCTCTAGGAAGCTGCACAACGGGGGGAAAGGAAGAGCATAAAATGGATTGGTGCTTGTAGCAAAAACTAAAAATTCAGCGAATCAAATGGGAGTTTTTTTTTTAAGCTAGAGAATCAAATTGGAGGGTTTATTCCACCAAAAACATCTCTGTGACCCATTTTGGATTCCAGCTCATAATGAAGAGACTCCATTATAAAGAGGACTTTGTACCCAAAAACAGAATACATGAAATATGTTGTTACAGGAAAAGGTAGTGATATTCTAATTGAAAGAATTAAAATATCTCCTGCACAGGAAAAATAAATTCACTTGTTTAGTGGTGAAAAGCAGGAATCATATCCACTAAACCCCTAAATAGGATGAGGCTAAAATTAGCTGATGTCAGTAGTGGCAATGTCTACATGACATGGTTGACCTACTGTCTATAGATGACCATTGATTAGCCACCTGCCTTTCCTTATCTTTAAGTATATATTCAAGGTCAATATTTAGGGCTGAAACGATTCATCGATTAAATCAATTAATAAAATGCATCAATGCAAATTCTTTGCATCGAGGCTCCATTTAATCTATGTAACTATACATGACTAACACGACGTGATTATGATGGCGCTGTTTGATTATTTCAAGCTAAAAGAAAACAACTCTAATGTTACAGTCCGTCTACCGTAAAACGAAACTTATGTCACCTAACCGCAACAGCACAACAGCACCTGATCAGAAAGCACCCGGTGTTATGCCAGTGGACCACAGACAAGGTATTAACAGCAACTTTAGCATTTAACTGAAATCATGATTGATTGTTGAGTTGAAGGCTAGCCAAAGTAAGCCACAATCCTCAGCTGAAAATGTACACACGTGCATTTGTTGTTCTCCTGATTGGGCCGTGAGTTTGGGTTTTAACGTCACAGTCATGAGTCGGAGAACTGCACATTAGTATAACTTGTATAGCACTCGGGTGATGTTTGTGTTGGTAAAGCAGTTGTCTGGATGTTGGTCTGTTGATGTTGGTCTGATGTTTGCTGTATGACACACTTTGAATTTCTGAAAGGACTAATAAATATCTATCATCTATCAATGCACACAGCTGATCCAGTTACCGGGGTGGGACCAAGCAAAAGTACTTCTTGAACGATGCATCAATGAATCAATGAAATAATCTATAGAAGCTTTGAATACTAAAATCATCGTTAGCCGCAGCCCTACCAATATTGAAAATGACATTCATCAAAATCAAGTCTATAAAGAAGCAATGTTTTATACCAAAAAAGATAAGACATAATTTAACTCTCACACTTCATGCTGCTTCATGCACAAGACAGTATGTGCATGAAGCATTTAATTTAGCTAAAAACAGTCCTGCCATTAAAGTTGAATCCTGGAGGGACTGATGAAGGAGAGTGTAGTAGACATGGGAGAGTGATGCAGCCCGGAGGATAGCGAAGAGATGAAACAGATGGAGGGAGATGCAGACTAGCCGGGATGACACTGATAGGAAAACAGGGGGTGGGGGTGGTAAGGGACAGTTTGGTACACAGTGGGTGCCCCCATAAGCCCAGTGTGCTCAGCAGCAATTACACTGTATACACACACACACAGACATGCAAAGCTGTGGCCTTTGTACTCCTAAGGAGAGGCCTGTTTCATAATGGATTTCGCAGGACATGGCTGCTGTCAGCCAGAGTATATTGAATTTCAGCAGCAAACAGCAACAACAGCTCCTATAGCCCTGCTATTCAATATTGCTGTGGAATAGAGCATAGCCCTTTTTATCAGTTTCTCTGCTCTTCAGGACTATGTATTTTCTTTTTACTGCTATTGGTGACATGTTTATGTAACTCTTCTGTTTAGTAAACACTGTAGTTTGCAACAAGCCTTTGTGGGCGTGTGTGGGGGGGGGGCTTGTTTCACAAGATTCATGGGGTCCAAAAACTGGGATTCTTCTATGCTTGTGAAGTATTCCTATTCCTATTAAGGTGTTACAACAATGATTACAGAGGACAATACGATGAAATAACATTTTCACAAATAGGTTTTGCTGCTTTCTGTTACTGGTTGATTCCATAATCTGCAACATACATCTGGTTTATGAAAGTTTTTACATTTTACACATTTTACATTAAGGCATCTGTATTTTAAGAGATTAAGTACACATTTATGAGCTAATGTGGGATGTGATTACACATTTTTCTAATTTTCCTGGGATTCCATTTAAGGCGAAATCCAAGTGGACGTCTGTGCCTAAACTCTTTAATATTTAAACAATTTCCATAATAACTAATCATGATAAATTATCAGCAGATTCATCATTGTCACACACAGTTCAAATAATTACAGACATAGGGAGTTACTTTATGAATTGATTCATGAATTGTGTTATGAATAATTTTACTGGTATATTGTTAATTATTTCTGTTAATATATAGTTAATCTCTTATGAGAACTGTCGATGGCTCTCCCTCTTTAAATTCATGACAGCTTATCTCCATATCTATTCTCCAGTGTTTTTCTGCTCCTGACTTGAATCAAAAAACATTTCTCATTTATATTATGTATACACACTTTATTTTTGCATGTACTGTGTATATTTGTTTCATACCTTTATAAGGTTGCTGTCAGCTCTCATAAAGCCTTAGTAGAGTTCCTCAGTAGGAACAAGGAAATGTACCCTATAAAGACTCTTAAAGGGAATAGCTGCCATTGATATTGACTCCATTCTATGTCAGCTTCTAAAGGCAGTTTACAGTCTGTGGCATAATCTCAGTTGGAATATCATGTGTGTGTTTTTCCAGGAGGCACTAGATGGCACTATGGATATATAATCTTAGTGCCTCTCTCTCTCTCTCTCTCTCTCTCTCTCTCTCTCTCTCTCTCTCTCTCTCATACACAGACAAAATAACAATGATTGTGTTGTGTCACATAATAAGGACAATTAGAAAGCATTTTCATATGTTTTATAGAGGGAAATTAAAATCTGTAACCATCTGTGTGTGGGGGTGGGTGGGGGGTGCCATTGTTCCCAATCTAGCACCTTGTTTCTGTATTTGATTTACTCTGTGAGCATAACCGCATCGCTGATTTGCTGGTTTAGTTCTGTAAAATGTAGGCAATATTTTACAAATGGATGTTTAACCCGGGTATGATATTACCAAACCTAAGGTTGTGTGCGTATGTTTCTCAGGACAGAATCAGTGTTTGTGTCTGCTATTGATCACTTTAGGCATATTCTTCCAAGGCTAAGGGCTGTGTCTCGTAAACGTGCATATTGTGTTATGCACTTAATCTGCTCCATGTTTGGGATTAGCCCCCTCGTCCACACAGAGGATGCCCTCTCCTCTCCTTCATGCATCCCATTTTATGCTCTCTCCTGTGTTTTCTTCTCTTCTTTTACATATAAATCTCACTTTCATCCCCAGGACTGTCCTCATCCATTGCCCCTCTCCTCATCATCCCCCCCACTCCTTCTCTCCCCTCCTCTCTCCTATATGGCTCCCCTCAGTAATAATCAATGCAATCTAGCAGGCCCCGGCTTGATGCAGCTATAAGCATTCTGAGCTTCAATATGTCCCAAAAAAAGCAGCGCCTGGCCAAATTGAAAATGTGCTGAAAAATCTATCTGATGAACAATTGTGCTGGAATATGATAAAAAGCGCATCTTTGGCTGATGGAGGCTCATGGAATGGATACTACACACTGACTCATGGTCAGAAGCATTTGCTCAGCAAGCTTAAATCTTGATAGTATTCAGCAGGGCTATTCAATTAAACATTCAATTGAGCCAGAGGTTAAAACCAGGAAGTGTAGATGGGCTAGACATTTTAAGCACCCGATTTAAAACCTTTTATGAGCTTTTGGAAATGACACATTTTAAACTAATGCAAGTGAATGTAGTACAAAATAGAAAATAAAAAGTGCTTGCCAGTCAAGGCAGGTTTAAACTGACCGGTTTCACAGACATATACACTTCCCTACTTGTGTCTGTCAATAGCTAGATGTTTAAAAAAGCTAGGCATGGTCGGAACTCACATGTGTAAAGACTACTTGTGATTAGCTTTGATTAACTAGCTTTGATTGCAAGGTTTTAACGTTAAGGTTCAGAAATCTACTTGCCCAAAGTAAATTTCTACTTGCCCCCATACAAATTGTTTTATTTATTAACAGTTCTCAAATAATGAAACTAAAGTTAATTTTCATGTATAATCTTTATAAATAAAAAAGTAAATGAATCAGAACTAGGACAAAGGGTGTCAGAGATGCAAACCAACAAACATTCTTGCACATCAAGAGACGGGCTCTTAACTGTGAGTGATAAATTATCATAAACTTTGTCTTTGCCTGCTGCCATTTTCTCACAAATTGGGATGGGCATCATTTGGATTTTATTGATACACTCTTATTTATGCTCCTCATTGGTTTGTATCCTTAACTATTTCATCACTTAATAATTGCCTAAAAAGTTTATTATTTTAAAAAAGAATAAATTCAGAACAAAAAACACAATGGATGAGTGACAGAGCAGATTCAAATATTGCGTTCTTTATGCTTATTAAACAGGTGTATTGATGGAGTATTTACTTGTGAAGGTTTTATTGCACTTACTTACAGTAACGAGCATACATGTGTAATTTGCACTGATTTGCTCAATGACAATATTTGTGCATGGGTGCTTGTATACATGGAGGCTCTCTGCTGAGACACAGAGGAGGTGAGCAGCTGTAGACTGATGGCTCACTCGTTGGCTACTTCCATACGCTCTATATGTAGTTTACTTATTTTGTCATATAGCGGATTTGTGTATGCTGGCCGCCAATTGAATAGGCCAAGTATAAGAGATTTGATTGCATTAAAATCTAAAACCCACCTGTGGTGTGTTTCAGTAAAATTTCATACAATGTATCTTTTACGTTCTGGTATAGCAAGAGGTGCACTTTAAAGGAAACATTCATTAAGGCCACGACTGCGGGAAAAGCATGGTATTGTTATGCTAAAGGTCCAATTGCTATTGTATTGCTTATCCTATTTTGTGCAGGGACTGCATTTTTTTCATCAACACAGAACAGAAAGACCCATGGCTAAGTTGAGTCAATGAGGTATGAGTTAGGTAGTATAGTCCTTGACAACCTCAATAATGTTTTTTGGCAGGATGTTTTTTGTTTTGCACCCGACAAGATCATTACGATACCTGCAACTAAGGATGTGCCAGTCAGGTACTCTGCATCGGTCTAGCCACAAATATGTCAGATATCATGTCAGCTGTGTGACTGTATTTTCTATTAAATAAGTGATTAAGCAAATTTTCTTTCTGGGAGAAGGAGTGTTTAAGGTTTCAGCACCACAAACTTGATAAAACACATAAATATCATGCAAAGGAATATGACAAAGTTAAAGCAACAAGCGTGATGCAGATCCAACACTATTGGAACCATTGAAGATGTGTGAGAGCATTTTCCTCCAGATAGCAATAGAACAAAATTGATAACACAGAAAATTGTGAAATTTATTATGGATGACCCTTTTCCGTGGTTGAAAACATTGTGTTTCAACTCTTAATTGAACATCTGAAGCCTCGCTACACGCTGCCAAACCAACAGGAAACAGCTGGCCCACATCTGTTCACTTTAGTTAGTGGATTCCTTTCAAAACACTTGGAAAATGTTGGTAAATTTAACAGCTGACATATGGATCTCAAACATGTTTCCTGTGACGTAACTATGTCTGACAGCACACTGCCTGTGTATTGCAAAATATGTTTTGCATTCAACATCTCAAGAGAAAATTGTCTGTCATTTCTAGTGTGTAGCAGTGTGGCTGTAGGCCATTTTGGTCAGAATGAAAATTTGAAAGACACTCATGCTATCTCAAAAGAGGCAGCCTACTGACTTTGGCGATCCCCTGACCTTTCTCTCTAGCGCCACCAGATGGTTGACTTTTCCTTTCTGTGAAATGCCATGACAACTATTAAAGAGGTCATAGTATGCTTTTAGGCTTTTTCCCTTTCCTTTATTGTGTTATACAGTATCTCACAAAAGTGAGTACACCCCTCACATTTGTGTAAATATTTGATAATATCTTTTGTAAATATTTGATTATGTGACAACACTGAAGAAATGACACTTTGCAACAATGTAAAGTAGTGAGTGTACAGCTTTCATAACAGTGTAAATTTGCTGTCCCCTCAAAATAACACATCACACAGCCATTAATGTCTAAACCGCTGGCAACAAAACTGAGTACACCCCTAAGTGAAAATGTCCAAATTGGGCCCAGTTAGCTGTTTTCCCACCCGGGTGTCATGTGACTCGTTAGTGTTACAAAGTCTCAGGTGTGAATGGGGAGTTAAATTTGGTGTCATTGCTCTCACACTCCCTCATACTGGTCACTGGAAGTTCAACATGGCACCTCATGGCAAAGAACTCTTTGAGGATCTGAAAAAAAGAGTTGTTACTCTACGTCAAGATTTCCTAGGCTATAAGAAGATTGCCAAGACCCTGAAACTGAAGGCCAGTGCAGACTACATGACTTTCAGCTTCGGCCGTTGCCCGTACCATTCACACTACACAACTTGCCGTTGAGTGATGGGAGTCTTGAAGTCGTTGTGGCGTTGGCGATGTGTCAGAAATGTGTCGGGAAGCCGTTGTTATGCATCATTGAATAGTTCACACATAACGACTGGCGACCGCCGAGCTGAGGGGTGTACTCAGTTTTGTGATATACTGTTTATCTTTTTTTGTGCATGTAATAGTTTTTCAAAGTGAAAAAGCCAAAATCCACCCCAAAGGGAGTTACCATCTCCCACAGAAAACACTGCTCCTGAACTGTCTGAAAACAGCTCGATTGTAGTCCAGCATTTACTTCTGTAAACTATCTACGTCACTATTGCTCAACTAGCGCCTAGTGTGGCACGCTAAGCTGCAGCACACACAGTGACCACACGTCTGCCCGCTGCCTTCCCTCACCCCCACCCTCCCTACCGAACAGTGCACAGTTAAAATGTTACCATGTAGTTACCGAAGCGGCTTTGTTTCGGATCACACTACCTTGCTTCTCAGGAACCGCCCTACTCACTCTTCTGATTGGCTAGCAGTCCTTACCTAGGTGCTGCGCATGTACATCTCCCAACAAAGATTTCATAGAAGTGAGATGCCTCACTCGGTAGCTAAAACGGAGCGTTCAATACACAGGGGTGAAAAGAGGTGCTGCAGCAATGTGCAGTATATGGTGTTTTTTGAAAATGAAACCATTTAAAACTATTCTGGTTCAACAACTTAATAAAATTATGAACCTGAAAATGAGCATAATATGACCTCTTAAAATGCATTCCCATGTATGTATTTAATTCCAGCCGTAAAATGAAGGTTGTGTTGCACAATGCTACATAGTAAACAACAATCACTAACTATATGCCACTAACCAACATACAGTTCTATAGTCTACATAGAATTATCTTTATAGTGAATAAGGGAATGTTACCAAAAAAAGTTACTAAACTGCTGTATATCATATACGTATGTTGTGCACAGTTTGTGATTGACCTGCTGATTCCCATAGTATCATGTCATTTCACAACAAACTGGTCATCCATACTGTACTTGCCAAAAGTGTTGGGTTTTGCCTGTCAGTGACCTTTTCTCAAACAGAGCTAACAGATCAATTGCAGAGGATGCTCTATTAGCTTTAAACAAGCACACTGTTATCAACTCCAATGTTTATCCACACTAATTAGAGCACTTCATAGTCAAGAGAGTTGTCTGTGTTTGCATGTGTGTGTAGACTGATGGTGCCCATTAAGCCCACAACAAGGCTACTAGAACTGACACAACAACAGAGGAACGGCTTAGCCACTCTCCACAGAAAGACGAAAAATCAGTAATTGATTTTATTTTAGTCAATGATGACTCACCAGAAGGAACTTTATACTCCAGATTAGTAACAGAGAGGCTTGTTAGTGATTTATAAAGTCTGCTGGCTATTAGAAGCATACTTGAGGCAGCTGCACTCTTCAAGGTGTCTTGGAGAAAAGTTGCCAGCCCAGCGATACTTACAAGATGAGATTATTGGGAAAAGGCCTTGGAGAAAAACTATGACACGGCAACTTCTCGAATGAAAATAGCACTTAATGTAAGGCTCCACTTGGTGGGATTTTTAATGCAAGCACAGAAGTCAATCCCCTCAATAAAAAAGCCATACAGTAGATGTGGTTAATGGAAACTTAAAAGTGAATTTAAAAAGCAGAGAATGCTCAACAGCAATAATGGTTAAACCCTTTCATTGTAGGTACAAGGAGTGTGTGGTTTGCTGATGTTCAATTCCCAACTCAGCTTTTAGGATTCACCTTGTTTCTCTTATGGTCTAGGACATTCGATCAATAGTTGTGATCGTGAACAAATCCCAAATCCAGACACAAGAGAACCCAGATTAGGCCCTGTGATCCAATCGTTCTGTCTTTGAGATAGGGCTCTTTGTGGTCACAAATAGTAATTAGACCATTCTAGAAGATAAGTATATAAATTAAACATTGTCTAAGGTAACCCTAGATATTATTATTTTTATAGTCACAGGTGCTATGAATCTTTGATAAATCATTTTAATTCAATTGAAAGCAAAGGAAATTGTTCAGTTGATGTGTTTACAAAGTGTATATTATTATTTTGTGCTATATTTCTATATCAGCTTGTACTTTCAGTTTTAACCTTTAACTAAAAAGATCAATTTGCTGTTTCTTTGTGAAGCATAACCTACTTAGTATCTGTGGGCCTGTAGTGTCCTTGATTACAGTAACGTAATCATGGTTTCATAGCACCACAGAGGCACTGTGTCACAGACAATCTTCCCAAGATGGCTATAACCTGAAGTATGCCAAAACCATTGTACCTGTGGAGGAGCTTTACTGTCCCATTGTGTGATGTGGAGCAGGAACACATCGGTATTAATGGGGAGTAATGGCATCGACAATTCCAACATGCTACTCAGCGTCATTGGTATGTTAAGACTAACAGCCCAATTCTAGCCACTGGTGTGGAAAAAAACAGGCCTTGGGCTCTGGGAAAATGAATGAGAACATGTTCTTATATTCTTTCATCCATTTTGTAGCCTATACACAATTTAGTCTATCACTTGAAGCAATTAATGCCAAGTGGGCAGATGGTTCAAGTGATAAATTTATTTTAAGGCATACAAGACAGCACTTTCTAAAAAGCAGCAGCATTTGAATCAAATATGAATTTACTGTCCTGAAAGACCCCTTTTCAATATCCCTCCATGGCAGAGGTCTTTGGTAGGCTACTTTCCATTTGGTTTGCTGTAGTTTGGATGGACAGATGAGGCTTTTATGCTGGATCTGAGACATAAAGTGATGTGTCTGTCTGTATAGTACTGGCCTGTGCATTTCTGAGCATCCATTCACCACATGTCTGCGCAAATACATGTGGGCTTGGACATGCGTGTGTGTAACTACCACTTCAAACGTGCCGTAGTAGTAGCTGCAGCCTTTTTCAAAAGGCCCTTTGATAATGGATGTAGGATCTCCTGCTTGGGGTGTTTGGCTGCTCTCCTCATGCTTGCTACGAAGGACAGTCCGTTTATTCATGTCCTTTCCCAGAGTCCCAGCAGCCCAGCTTCCCACCGCTCCCTCAAAGAACATGAACAAAGGGCATATTCTGTCACAAGAGTGGAGGGGAGAGAAAAAGTGTGTGTGTGTGTGTGTGTGTGTGTGTGTGTGTGTGCGCGCGCGCGAGTGAGAGAGTACATTAAACCTGAAGTGTAGAGATACTCTGTGCATGCATCAAATTGAATGGCCCTTGTGTGTTAGCATCTTTTAGCCTGTGTGTGTGTGTTTGTGTGTGTGTGTGTGTGTGTGCTTGTCTGTGATGTGCTTATGTGGCATCCCCTGACTCAAGGGGAATACCCACCAGATATAATGCCACTGTTCACTCTAAAACTTTGTTCCGCACAAAGGGCGCGTTTCATGCTCGGCTCTTTAGAAACTTATACATCAAAAATGCAACTGGGTGGGTAATGGGTTGCATTGTGACAGATTCGCTTGGGGCTTTTTGTCCTTGGTTTGACTCATGGGAACCAGGTACTGTTGTGACTTGTGAGTCTCATGTTTCTCCTGGCAGTCATAGTGTAAAATCCCACATTATGACCTCATATATGCGGGTCATTTTAGCATCAGTCTTGATTGCTGCATGTCCCAAAGGGGAGATTTTTTTTGCCCCTCAGTCCCGACACTTAAGCTGAAACTACAGACAATCTCTTACCACTCAGTAGATATTCTCACGTACTCCCAGGCCACTTCGATGCCTTTCTTGAAACCACTCCATCTTCTTGAAGCAGTAGAATAATGCACTCTCATGTCCATTCTCAGAGTGTCCCTCCCAAAGTGTGTTAGTCACTTCTAACAGTTTCATGTAAACATTAGATAGATTTGCAGTGATTTCAGTCTAGACAGTATTTATGGGTATGCCTATCTCTATATCAAGTGGGTCCCAAGTAAAGATTTGATTTGATTAATAAACCTGTATTTTCTCTGTTAATCGATTACCTGTTTTGTCCAAAGAATGTCAGAAAATAGTAAAGAAAAAATGCTGTCACAGTTTCCCAAAACCCAAGTGATGCCTTAAAATTACCTTTTTTCGTTCGACCTACAGGTCAAAACCCAAAGATATTCGGTTTGTTGTCATAGAAGTCTAAGAAAACCAGCAAAAATTCCCATTTGAAAAAGTGGAACCAATGACTGTTCATTTTTGCTTACAAAATACTTGCAGATTAGTTATCTGTCTGATGATTAACTGACTAATCTTTTCAGCTCTAACATGGGTGCCTCGACATCTATGGTAATACCACATGGAGACTTTGGGAACTGTGACTGGCCAATTTTGGGATTTTTGTTTTTCATCTTTCTTGTTTCTTCGTGTGAGTGAAAAAAGCAAAAGGCTAATTGAACAAAGGCTTAGAAATATCCTTAAATAACGCTCGACAAGTTCTGTCATCTAACAAAGCCGTTTCCACTGCAAACCTTTTTCTAACTTCAATCTTTGCCATCTCAAAGTGAATGAAAGAATGGAAAGATAATTACTTCTGCTATTAATGATTACCCTGGGCGATATGGACCAAAAAGTCATATCCCGGTACTGGCAGAATTCCGGTAGAAAATATATATCGGTATTTTCTGCTAAGTAAGCTGGGGGGGGGGTCTGTTTTAGCAGCCCATGTGTAATTTAGCTTGTATCTTATTTCACCATTTTAATTATACTTGATTTTCCATCTTAAGTGTCACTCACTTATTGAATCTGCCTCCTTCAGTTCTCTTCACACTCACAGACCTAACATTGTCTGCTGCAAACACGTCAGCGTACCCCGCTTCTTTCCAACTCTCCCTGTATGCCTGATCCGGTGGCTTTCTTCATCAGTTGTAGGGTACATTGTATAAAGTCGCAGACTATCTTCCACCTGCAGCGGTGCCGGATGTTGAGGAGGCGTGTTGACGACGTAGCCTATCAAGACAAAACCAATGTGGTAGCTAACGAATGAGAGAAACACTGACTGAACCGTTATTTTTTTTCTTTTTAAAAGCCAGGTCTTCAGCTCTGTGTTGGTATAAACAGTATTGTATTATTTTATATCTCTTTTGAAATTATATCGGTATACCTCATTATACCGATATACCGCCCAGCCCTACCCTGTACTGATTTCAGTAGTTAGATAAGGCAAACCTTCACATCACTAGTCTATATAAAAATGTTAATTAAAGTATATAATTGCAGTTTCTTTGGTGGGGGGGGGGGGGTGATCAGGCCTGAATATATATGGTGTTTTGACAATTAATGGGTGAAATCCTTAGCTTAACTAGAAATGATTCCCTTGGCTGGAGGCATTTTGGTTGGACCTTTATACACATTGACATAGGAGCATAAATTCATCTTATATCCCGGGGGCATCAGCCTTTGCTGACCCACATTGCCCTAAAAGTCTGTCTCTATTGTTCTGTCTAATCTGTTGTTAATAGAACAACTCTGGCCTTTGCCTCTTGGGACCTTAGGGACAAAAAAAGAGGTTAAACTTTACTTGTGGCCTCTTAAGAGACATGTTCATGTTCGGAAACCCAGACTGAACCTGAAATTGCAGGGAAAACATCTGTTTAAAGGGAAGAATTTATCCTTTAACTTCTACCTAACTTAATACGACCATACTGAGATCCCAACTGTACTAGGATGATTTCAACTGAACTTTTGTTAACACATTCAAAGACATGGGACACGAGCTTGTCCCTACAATTTATGCCCATTTTGAAGGCGACAGTACACTACCGCTTTCCCATTTCTCAGTCCATTTACTGAATTCCTTTCTTTAAATATTAATTTTGGTACACTCTTTGGTATTTGGCATTCCAGAAGCCTCTTTATCTGTGCTGTGGCAGAAATGAAATGTAAGCTTGTTCTAAATTTATGTAATAAATCCTAAAACCTTGACTCATTGTAGCTAATTTAACAGTGCAATACTTTTCAATCTAGTTGAGAAGTCCATGCTGCGTTCACAATTTGGATCAAATTATCCAAAGCATTGTGACGTGCGTCGTTGTCTATGTATGGATACATGCATGCTCCAGCAAACACACTGTCTCTCCCTCCCTCTCTTTGTGCCAGGGATTAGCGGTAGCCGTTCCAGAACCCCATCACGTCTTCTTTCTGCCTACATGTCCGTACTGCTTGGCCCTCCTCCCTCCATCCAAGGCTCTATGCCTCATTCTGACCTTTCACAGGCTGCGTGCCCATGGATAAAGGAAGAAAATTACACTGAAATGAGCCTGAAAACATGCTCAAGCACCCCTCCACAAAGCCAGCCATCTGTAATCTTCTACTTGGCATTGTTCGACACTGTGGCGCCCTCACTTTTTCATGTCTCTTTTTTTTGTCTCCCTGCTGTTTTCACAACACCACACTATAAAATTTAAATGTGGGTCACTTGTGACTCTCTTTCACACAAGTCGTTTCGCTAGAGGTTGGAGTAAGTCGTTTGAATAGCTGTCATATTCCGGAAGAAGTGAAGAAAATATTCACATTAATCCCTCTACCTCAGCGAGTGAGTGTAAATTGGGGGATTTTTCAAGGACATGCAGTACAGCATTCGTATTCATGCGTGGTGATCAAATGTAAACGATTACCCATAGGAGTCATTGGCAGCAGTAACATTTCCTCTCACTCCCAGATTTTAGGTCCCGTTTTTAGAACACTTTTTTTTTTCCTGGGTGTGCAGGACTGCAGTTTCAACATCAAAGCCAGAGCAACAGTAGGTTTTGGCTCAGTAATGCAATAAGAGCTGATATGATTTTGCAGTATACAGCTCATCTTCCCTGAATCAGAAAATTGTCGTGTAATTACTGCTGCATTTGCTATTTGATTTTTTAGCATTTCCAAAGGGCACTTTCAAGATGCACAATATAGGATTTTGAACTTAACTGTAAAAGTAATATATATATATATATATATATATGTGTGTGTGTGTGTGTGTACATGTTTTTGCTTGACAGTAAATATACAGTACATATCTTACAAGAAACATACAAAAAGCTATATACAGCAACACAACTCAAGTTGGTTTGAGACTGGAACACCAATTACAACAACATGTACACATTTTAGCAGTGGCAACAGTATGTAATAGTGGGACTGCACTCCATCTATTGGGCTTTTAATGATTGATAAAACAGCTGAAGACAAGCCGATGATGCATTATTTATTGATTTGTCTTTGTTCAGTGAGCCTGTCTTCATTGCCTCTTCCCCCGTGATGAAACACTCAATGCCTTCCTCTGCTCCAGCAACAAATCAATGACAGTCTTCCTGATCAAAGTGTGGGACACATCCCTAACACAACATCAGGCTACATATAAAATATTTAGATGGCGCAGAGAAAGACAGTAGAACAGAGAACAGAGAACAGAGCAAAACGGGAGCTGCTGGAAGCACTGCAGAAGGAACATAGAGAGAGAGGAAAGAGATGACTCCCACTCAGCAACCTTCTGCTCCTGGTGGTGTGTTTGATGTAGCCTTGTATATACTGTTGGGAAGGGTTTCTTTTATTGTCAATTATGTTCCACTCTTCTCCCCTTTTCCTTTTGAACATATTGCCCTCTTATACTTACTTTTCATCTCTCTCAATAATGTTAGACATCTGTCCATCCCATAATCTGACTCTCATGCTCAGTGTGACGATGGCTCCCTAAACCATGTGTTCTCTCCCTTCTTTCCTTTATTTAGGTCTAGTCCTGTGCTATTTCTTAAATAGCACACTCACATTTGAGTTTTTCAGAAGATAAGAAACCAGTGATTTATCTTGCTGCACAAATTCTGGTTTGCACATCAAAAAGGAGGAGGGCTATTAGATGTTCTTTACAAATAAGAAGCTTATTAATAATGTAATAGAACTGAGCCAATGTTAGCATGTTGCATTCGGGCTATGCTTTCATCTGTGTGATGAGATACTGTTCACTGGAGCTCCCATACTGAGGAAATAAACAATGAATCATTTCAAAAGCACGCTAAATTTACATGAAATTAATATTACATTTTAAAATAAATGTGAAAATCCTGTTATGTTATTTTTTTTGTCAATATGGTGATATGTGGTTACTACAGTTCTATGAAACCTGATTGTTAGGTGAATAAAGAATTTTTGTAGGATCTTTTCATTGCACTTCATTAGAAGAAGAGAGACTCTAAACAACGTAGCAGGGTTAGGATTCATAAATTGGAGCACATAGTGAACATGTGTTTGATTTTGACAAGATAATCCAGCAGTTGAAGGTTAGCCGGTGGCATTTCTTTTGAGAAAGATCCTATTTGAAAGATTCAATATGAAACTAATCTAGTGCTACAGCCCAGCAACTAACAAGGCCATTGCTCCGCTCTGAGTGGCACCTGATGAGCTGAGCTCCGGCTTAATGATAACCCGACACAGCAGTAGATGAAGTACAGCTGGTGGCTCAGAGATGCCGATCCAGCTGGGTTACCTGCAAAATAAAACATCGGCTGACCCAGCAAGGTTATATGCTAAACACTTGTTGCGCTGCCAGTTTAACCATGGTTCAGTCTTCCTCCCCAACCTGCACAACATTTCTAGAATACCACTGACTAGATGATTGAAGTTTAGTTTGCTAAATGAGACTGAAGATTCATTTTCTGAGGTTTGTTTTTCCAACACGCAATGGAGACATAAAAAGACATTTCTGAGAAACCACATTCTCCACAACCCCCCAAAGTGACTGCAATGACTTTAGGAACAGAATGAGAGAAATGCTGGTCTGGGTCATGAGTATGGTTAAAAAAATAGTGTCTATTAAGACTGATGACTAATTGACTGAAAGAAATTATGAGGGAGTTGTTGACTTTTTTTTAAGTTGATAGGCATTGACAGGAAGGTGTTAACTTACTGAATCTGGCAGTTTGATAGAAGTTAAAGGCAGCTGAAGTGACTTAGCTACTAGATTGTTAGAGTTGACGTACTTCTTATGTCATTTAAAATTGAATTTTACAGGCTTGAAAGATCAAACCACAGAGGAAGTCAGCTGAGATCTGATCAGAAATGTTTTAATACTGACTCAAGAGTCACATCCATGAGTAATAAGTCCCTTTTCCACTTCACAGTACCACCTCGACTCGACTTTGTTTGGTTTTCCATCGTGGAAAAGTTGTACCTGTACTTGCTCCCAGGTGGTTTTTTTTCGTATCACCTCTGTTGAGGTTCCAAGCGGGGGAAGCCTGCAGCAACCCGCGGGAGGAGCGTGTGAGGCCAGCCAGCCGCCCGCTCACAGAGCCCTCTGCTCCCACAGTCACACAGACCGCTGCATCAACAATGGCAGAGGAAAACACAGTTGTAAGGTTTTCCTACCGCTTATCTGTCTTTACATTCTGAGGAATGTTGAAACTTTTTAACTTAAATAAAGAGCTGTGTGGATCGCTGGTGTGTGTGTCGCATTGAACATTATGTCACGGCAGTTGTGTGTGGCGCCGCTATGACGACCCGCTACATTGAGGGGTACTATCTCTGGGTACTGTCTGCAATGGAAAACGGAGCACGGCCAAACTGAGTCGAGTAGAGTCGAGGCGAAGCAAATTTAGCTGGTACTGGTAATGGAAAAGCGCAGATAGTTGGCAGCTAGCGTGCTAGATATTGGCACAGGAACTGTCTTTTTACTATACGCATTCCTTTCACATTTATGTCACTGTTAAATGTTGCAAAGGAATGGTGGAACCCACTGTAAATGACGAAGAATAAGGTTTTAAATGTTTCCTGTAATGCTTTGTCTTTATTTCATGTTTCCTGTTTAACCGGAAGTTTATTTTGAAAGGACACTATACACATGTAAGAAACTTATTTTCTGTCTGTAAGTTTCTGTTTAGCTCTTACGTTGGTCTATACATTGCTCACTGCAAGGAAGTTCAATAAAAGACAATAGACCATCAGTCATGGCTGACCTTTTTTCGACTGGATAGCTACACCCAGCATAGACAGTGTAAAATAACATGAATGCACTGAAAATTACATACATATTTTATGGGATATTCTTAACAATAAATAATATGAATTTGTAATTGTTTACCAACGTATTTAAAGAAAAATTATTTAGTGCATTAAATATATGAAATTATACTAATTTGAGGAGCACTTCTGTAAACTGATGCTTCATTCTTCGAGCTGATGAAAGAAAAATGCTCAGCAATAATGATGCCCCTGTGAGAGTTTCAACAGGGAGAGAGGAAAAACTGCTTGATAGAAAAGCCATTGGTGAACCATAGAAATGTATGCATTCTGCAGTGGGTTCAAAACAATACTATTTGTGCCGCATGATTAGACTTATTTGTTCCAAGGAAGTCCTCTGACTGACGCATCAGATTCTTATAAGATCTGTCACAAGTGTTATTATCTTATTGTTGAAGTGAACATCTGCCCACGCAGTAACTTTCCATATTCCAAGAGAATCTGTGTGGTAGGTGCAGTGTGTTTGAGAGGCTGATGCTATAATAAATAGTATTTTTTTTTGAGCAGCATTAAAGCTCCTCTTCCAACCAACCCCTCAAGGTCATACTGCTGCAAGCGAGAATTACAGATATTGCAGCGGATTTTCTCATCAATATTAAAACTGTGTATCAAAACTATAATAATTCTTCACAAATTTAGATCAAGGCTGACATTACTTGTCATAAGTCATATGTCATAGTTGTTGGCTTTCTCAGGGCACTCTGCTACTTATAAAATAAAGACCAGCTCAGCAGCTGTGCATGTTATTAGCTCAGCCGCCATGCTAAATATGACACTTCCATGAAAGGGTTACTGCAGTTCTGCTGCTGTGCGGCTGAATTCAGCAATGCTTACAGATTTTGAGCCTGACTTTGAGCCAACTCTGTAAAGTTGGAGGTTCTTAGTTAAAAGGCAAGCCCTGTCCTCTGAGTACAGATGCTACAGAGAGCCTTGGAGCTGATAATTAAAAGTGCATCCGACTGAGGAAAAAAGTCGACAGTCATTAAGGTGAGAGGTTCAGCCTTATTGAACAGTCTACATAGGGACTGAGACCCTGCTGTAGCTGGCACCCCATTACAGAGGTTGGTTATGAGCCACGAGTGCACACCACAGTCCAAGTTCATTAAATCACTGAGTCCCTCACATTAATTTCACAATGCTAAACTTGTAATGCAATTTAGTGCAAATGTCAAACTGAAGTGCCATATGCGCCCGCCTCACACTTATTCATATGGTGCCAGTTTTTCAAAAATGCACAGGATGAAATGCTGAGGGCATTACTACTGCTCTAAGACAGCTCTTTTTTTCATGCATGCTCAGAATAACATTTCAAATAAATCTCTGATAAACTTATTTTCAGAAAATTTTCAAGAAAATAAGCCTCTGTAGGCTTGTAATTTAGTCTGTAAAGGTACGTATGAGTACCCAACAATCTAATTTCACAACATTGCATCATATTAATATAGACCCATAAATTCCTTCATCATTGCTCATGTTAATATGTATTACAGAGCGTTGTTAGAGTCTAGGAAAGACAGGTGGGGATGTCTTTTACTTGCATTTAAATATCCGCTCCACTCAAAAATGTGTTTTTCTTAAGTTTATGTCCCCTAAGATGTCAGACCTTGACTTTACCGATTTATATCTATGCAAGGTTTGTCACTAGAGAGGTGTTTTCACATTCCACTACTGAATGAGATGTCTGTACGCTTCCCTAAAATCTGAGATTCAAAAGTTGATTAAATTGGGACCCACCTCGTCCACCTGCGATTTGTAGATATAAGATGTCTGAAATACTCTGTAATTCCAGAATGTGTTATAAAATGGTAAGAGTATGCGGAGAAGGAGCAAAACTCCGGTATTTGTCCTCTATAAATTAATGAATACGTAATAATTCATAATAGTGTTGGTAATTTCTTTTAAAAACAATGTGAACTACCTTTGTTTTATAGGCCTGTTTAAACAGTGGTTTTAACAGTCTATAAATACCCACATTGACTTGTGGCAATACTGATTCACATAGTATAAATATCCAGGTATTTCGCTTAATGTATCATTTACATTTAAACATCATTTTGAAAACCTCATCACCAAACTGCAGCAAAAACTCAAATAACACAAACAAATAGAATTCTCAAGATCGACACTCTCACTACCCCTGGACAATTCAAGACGTTGATTTCAAAAAAGTTGCACTTGTTTTCAGTGAGTTATTGTCCTCTTTTTGTTTAACTCTGTGTATTTCTCTGTAACTCAGCATCATTGCAAATGAGGGAAACCACAATAGTTTGAGCTTAAATAAAGAAAAACATAAAAACAGCTTAGTGGGGTTCAAGAAAGACCTGTTACTGCTTTACTCATGCTGGGAAAAACGCTGATTGTTGACGTACAATGTTTATATTCTGTCACGAGTGAGGTCATACCAGGAAATGTGACGAGGATGTGTGAGTTTCCCTGGCAATACAAAAGTGGCCCCTCTGTGTGGTGGTGTAGCTGATGATGAGCATTTGTGGGTGTGTGCATGTGTGTATGTGTGTGCTGAGTTAATCCTGGAAGAGGCAGCCAACGCCCTTTCTCATAAAATGGTTGCCCCAAGACTTGAAAGGTTTTGTGTTTCCGAAAAAGTTCCCACCAAAGCTATTTCCAGCTATACTCTTTTCACATCGTGTCACCCAAAACATAGATGCAGCAAATTCGCTTTCTTGTGATGTGTTTCACAGGGGTAAATATTATCAAACATATGTTAAGTTGGTGGTGAACTAAAGGAAATAATTCACTTTAGTGCTTATCTTGAGGAATATTGATAATGTTTGTGGCTTTTGGTCTGTTTGTTCCATCAAAGCCTCCAAAGTTAATTTACTCTTATTTGAAAATGAATGAGTTGACCGAGCACAGCCTCTGTTAGGGCATGATAATTGAATATAGTGAACTAGTCATCACTCTTGTCCTTTGTGTTTTTATTTGAGTCAAACTATGTCAGTGGTTTTCAAAACTCATTAGCCTGTGTACATTAAAACTACTGACATTTGTTGTGCTGCTGCTGAGCAGCCAACAGTACAGGACTGTGGTTGTACTGGGCGCATCCCAGTGTCCACCCGCAGGACACAGTAGCTGTGGGTACTGTAAAAGCATAAGAGTGCTTAGCTGACTTTTCTTGAATAGGTTAAGATAAAAATAAATACATATCACACAATCTGGGCTATAAATCAATAACAATGTTGATGATAAGTGTTTGTTGACTAGTGTCTGTAAATCAAGTAAGGCTTGTCTGCACTTTCATGGTGGATTTTTATGGATAAACCTGACTTGACTTGATAAACATGTTGACATGGCCAGAGTATCAGGGTCGGAGAGATCTAACACTTCACAAACACACTCTTAAAATTGTATGGTTACGTCTTATCTGTTTGTTTGCCAAACCATTTTGTGGTCAGAAAGGCCTTTTTTACACATCAAAGGCTTGTTGCTGCTCAACACATGTTGTTCGTACAGGGTTAGCTTTATTGTATCACAATAGTCATGGGTTAATATGAAGAAGAAGAAAAAAACGTAAATTTTCTGACACCACTTTAGAGTTTTACTTTTGAAGCAGTGCTACTGCCAGACTGCAAGCAAAGTTGGATAGTTAAGGTATAACCTGTGGGCAAATGACACAAAAACACAAAACAAGATGAAGAAAGGATGAGTTTTTTGATTGGCTCAATTATTGCATTGTGCACCATTCGCATCATTACATCGGAGCTTTTAACCGCATAGATCCCTTCACTTATCCCTCTTATGCTATTACCCAAAAATCCATCTTTTATCTGTCAGGTTTGTTGGTTGGAAAATATAGCAACAAGCCGAACTGTGACGTAAAACACTGTCTGTCTCCTACCAGAGCTTATTTAGGATCGGTGAGGGAGGGACAGAATTCCTGAGTTACATTCACAGGTTGGATATTTCTGTATCTCTGGGCGTCTTCCTGATTGTCTTCCTGACTCCCACAGGAAGATAATTGTGGGTTTGCACCATCATTTTTGTAGCAGCTCAAAACTAAAGTGAAAGGAAAAAGAGAAAAGCAAGTAGAAAGCAGTCCCTGTCAGGTTGGTAGCGAATCATTGTCCCAAATAATAGTGTTAAAGTATGCTGGGGTCTTGCTCACAAGTGAGGGTAAAATGAAAGCGTGAGTTCGACAGGTGAATTGGTGCACCGTCAGCAGTAATTCAGGCATTGTACTGGACCAATGCAGTTGAAGGAACTGAGCCTGAAGGTGCAGCTCTTGATTTACCAGTCATCTATGTTCGAACTCTCACTCACTTTAATCATGGGCTTTGTGTAATGACCAAAAGAACAAGACTGCAGAAACAAGCAGATGAAATGAGGTAGCTCCGTAGAGTGACTGGGCTCACCCTTGGACTTGGGTAAGGATCCGAGATATCCAGAGGGAGCTTGGAGTAAAGCCACTGTTCCTTCACGTCAAAAGGAGTCAGTTGACATGGTCTGGACTACTGTTAAGGGTGCCTTCTGAGTGCCCTTTGGAGGTTTTCCTGGCATATCCAACTAGTAGGAGACCCCAGGCTAGAGCCAGAACCAGTGGTGGATTAGTAATCTGGCATACCGGGTGTTTTTTCCCGTGGACCGACGCACCATGGTGGTATGGCAACAAATATATATTAATTTCTAACGATTGGTCGATAAAGCAGGGGCCACAGCTAATTGGTTCATTTTCTATTATGACACTGGGTTGGCCCAATAACATCTCTCACTGGGCCAGCTCCATCCCTCCCCCTATATCTTTACCGCATCATGTTTCAGATGCCATGGCTCTGGCTCAGAGGCAGTAGCTATTATGTAGCAACAGGTGGAAGGAGGAGAGCCTGCTCTAGACCTTTCTTCACCTACAGTGTGTTCAAACTGTTTAGTGCTGCTGTCAAGTAAGCATGCATGTTCATGTGGTAAACGCCAGTGCACATGCAGAGAAGTCAGCTGTAGTTCAAACTCCCTAAACAAACAAGAACACCCTTGATTTCATTGCCCTATCACATACACAGGTATATTACTCCTCTCTGAACAGGTATAAAACAAAAATGTGAAATATTATTCATTAACCTTTAGACAATAGACATTTATGCAATAGTGGTCTTGTTTATATTGTACAGCTTTTTGCACATCTTCGTCTGGGAATTCCAACACTTCTGGATCTGAATTTATAATCATGTTAAACCCGCCCAATTAATTATAATAATCTCTCCCTCTGTCCCCATGCCATTGCCTAGTCAAGCCAGGTTGTTGACGTAGCAGTGGAGGCGACAGATAGAGAGGAACAACAAGGTAGACTACTTGAGTATGGATGTTGTGTACTCCACAGCCACTTCTGATCACCAGGGAATCAGTCAAGAGTGAGTGAGTACTTTGGGTAACTTGCACTGGTACACACGTCCACGGCACTTACTGTTCAGCTTTGTAGTGGTTTGGTGGAATAGTACTGTACGTGTATTTAAGGGACCCAAAGTGCCAGGGCTGGAGAAGTTCTATATTTCACCTAGATTGGGAACTCCTTGGAAACCCCCAGAAGGAGCTGGAAGACATTGCCTGCATCCACTTCAACCCGGAGCCTGATAAACTGTGGAAAATGGATGGGTGGATGAAAGTCATCAATCAGTAATGCATTCCAGGAGTGGCTTTGTAATGATATAAATTACCATATAGATTGTAGAGCTGAGAGGTTTTCTCATAAATACTTTTATCACAGAACCAACACATTTAACCTGGGTCCAGTTCTGATGTTGCTGCGATGACAATCTTTGATCAAATTGGATGCTTATACCTTCTTTCAATCACTTCTTGTCAAACTACTTACATCTTATTTAGTTATTAACTTTCTACATTGCCTTTCAAACTTTCTATAGCTCCCAGAGAATGATTGTGATTGTGTCACTTTCATCAGTGATGGGTTTGTGGACTTGTGAATAGGTTTAAATTTAGCTCCTTAACCACATATATTAGTGAACATTCTGGCTCATCAGTGATCCCAGGAATTCCTCCTACTAAAATGTGTCTTATAATTGGATTTCACTCTGGTCTGTTAAGGGAGGTGATATTGGGGTTTCCTCACACCAGCATAGGTGCAAATGAACTGCTCTGCAAAGGCCCTGAAACTTTTACTGTTGAGTTTTAGCTGAAAAGTATTCCACTAACAAAGTATAGCATCAGACCCTATTTATGGTTGTTATTTGTATAGATTTAACAGTGAAGTAAAATTTGTAATTTAGTCATTAAAAAGTGCAATTTGTCATTATTCTCAAAGGCAAAACTACGTAGTGGAACTGTTTGCAGGGTAGAAAAACATATTGTATTCTTCTATATATTTGTGCAAGGCAGTAAGATTTGATGTGTGGGCCTATTACTGGTGACTGCATTTTCTTTTTGTAACTGCTAACTGATATTACAGCTCAACTATTCTCAGTTGTCATTATTTAGCATTAACAGATGGTTAATTTATGCCAGTAGACACTAATCTCACATTTACATAGACATTAGACATTAACTGACACTAACATTCAGAGGGAGTGAAAATGAGTGCAGTGCCAATGACTACTATTTATCAGAATGAAACCTAGATCTTTGGATACAAAATAAAACAAGATACCAGTGGCGGCTGGTGAAAAATA
This sequence comes from Micropterus dolomieu, assembly GCF_021292245.1. Lineage (NCBI taxonomy): Eukaryota > Metazoa > Chordata > Actinopteri > Centrarchiformes > Centrarchidae > Micropterus > Micropterus dolomieu. Next base: position 18,682,429 of record NC_060168.1, read on the forward strand.
TTTTAGGTTAGTTTTCAGTAACAGTCCCAATACAATTTAACACAAACTGCAAGATACCATTGCTTTGTGAAATAGTAAGAAATTATTTAATGCCAATATTAAAAAGTTTCTTACACAAAAACATAAACAGTGAACATAAACCGAGAAAGTGGCATGAAAAGAAAATGCTCAAGTAAAGTACAAATCCCTCTAATTTGTAACTTAAGTAGGCCTACTACTGTCCACCACTGGAAATAACCACATCTTAACACTTCAGAACTGCCTAGTAAACTATACAGCTTACCTCTGTGGCCAACCGCTGTTGTTCTCCTTGTTGATGTAACGTTACCATAGCACAAGCACCAACTGGCAGTGGGTGGAAATGTCAATTATCTCATCTGCCTGAATAGCAAAATATTCAGCATTTTTTACTTCCTCCAGAATGTAATCTTTAAGAACTGACAATCCTGTGGCCTTCGTCCAGCTGTGTAGCATGTTAACTCTACCTAGCATGGCTAGCTTCACCGTATTATCCATATGTGCCCTTATACACTCATGTTTCTTAATCTTCTCAGATAAATGTATCGTGTCGTTTACTCCTGTAACAGTCCACGTTGTATCCATCCCCGCCGTTGTAAAAAGCAAGCATGGGAAGTAAAATACGCCATTTACATGATTGCATCCAGCTCGCCAAGGCTGAAAGCCTGTGTCTTGAGTTCCGCATTCATCATTGTCAACAATGTTACGTGTCCCTCTACCACCAACTGACTCTGCTTAGGGCAAAAAAAGTTTGCCCTTCAGGCATCAGATTTGAGGATGCTGATTGGCTCAATTTATGTTGCTATGGGCATACCTTTTGTCAGCTATTGGCTGTGCTGCTGTACTGCCTTGGTGATGTTTCTAGCGCCCCTGAAGTGCATTTTTCATGATCACTCTTTTTTTCCCAGAAGAGATCAATTAGCAGGAAGCTAATTTCCCCCCAAACATAATTATTTAGCCTATATTTTATATATTACACAGTATTGTGCATTTTAAACACATATGTGCTTAAAAAAGTAATTACTGTTTATCTCAAAAATGTTTATTTTAAAAAGAAAAATCAAAACACTTTCCACCACCAGGGAGGGCAGCACTCTAGCGCCCTCTATTGGCCAGCTGCCACTGCATCCATCCATCCATCCATCCATCCATCCATCCGTCGTCAACCGCTTATCCTGCGTACAGGGTCACGGGGGGCTGGAGCCAATCCCAGCTGACATTCGGCGAAGGGCGGGGTACACCCTGGACAGGTCGCCAGTCCATCGCAGCCGCCACTGCAAGATCCAAAAATATAGGCACCCGTTAAGGTGGATTACACGATTCTGGAGAAATCCAATACCATGACAAATAGCATGATATAGAGCAAGAAACTACACAGCGAGTAATGTAACTAATGTTAGCTAGGTTGTGGGTTAGCATACTGTCATTACAGTTGCTGCAGCTAGGCTAATGTGCAGGAATTTTAATTAAAAGGTTTTCCCTTTATTTCTATTTCTGTCTTTTTGTCAGTGACTACTTACTTGGCATTCAGAGATGAAAACTTGTTGCACCACTTTGTCATCCATTGACATGCCTGTTCTCTTATTGGCCCTTATTAGGCACTCATTGTGGTGAGTTTTGGTACATTGATGCGCATCATCGATTAAGAGACAGTGATGTTGGATGACAGGAGAAGAGATTGGCAGCATGCAGCCACTTTGTTCATAATTAGCCATGGTTTTGTTAGCACACCCCATGTTAATTAGCTAATATGCTAAATAATGGGCTGTATTGAAAATTAATGAATGCTTTCAGAGTGATTTATAACCATCATTTATTATTTAGTGTGCAGCAAATAAACCTAATTGAAAAATTTGAATTAAGTGATCACACAAATGTACCCTGGGTATTGTAAGAATAGCTTGTAACTCTGATTATTTTAGTCCCACAGACACCGTGAAATCAATTTGTAACTCAGCTTCAAATTTAAATCATGCTGAGTCATAAATAACAGTAAATAATGTATTTTACCAAAGTACAAATAATAAACCTGACATGTCACTCTTATTGGTTTTATCATGTTTCCTTTGTGTGTTTAACTGTCTTCAGGTCATTGATGTTTTTGAAAAAACATGGATGACCTTCTACGAGATCCAAGTAATGTCAAAGCAACCAAAAAAGCTCAAGCATAGCAAAAAGGTTTTTAGTTTTTAGTGAATACTACAAAATCCCAAGTATCCAAGTATTAAGCGTGAGAATCTAAAGGTATTTTCAATACAGCTGCTCAGCACAGTCTCTCTTGCCAAGTCTTACTCTCTGCCAGTCGTGGATGACTCACTGGAATCCCTCCTGAACCGGCTGGGAACAATAGCTTATTAGGAACCAAATGAGGGTCTGTGTGTTCTGTTTGCTCAGATTATTTCATGCAGACAAAAAAAGTAACACTGCACCTGGCTGGCCATCACGTAAACGGTGCACTGATTGTCCACGGTGGGACTTCACTTTAATTCCTAATATAAGATATTGAGACATTCCATGAAGTGTGGCATGCCAGAAGTGGTGACCAAATACTTTAATGGATGTTAATTCTTTTTGTCTGTGTATTGTGTTTTTGAATAGGTTTGTGTGTTATGTTTTGAAAATATAAAGTGTTTAGAAATGTTTATTTCTTTCTTTTAGTTGTCACTCATGTTGAATCCAGAAGTGTAGACTACGGTTACCATGTCACCATGGCTGGATTAACAGTTGACTGTTAACAAAAAGCCTCAGCAAAAAACATTAATACTAAGACCAAATGTGAAAAGAACTTTATAATAATAATGATAAGAAAGCAATTGACTGTGTGTGCATTTTTCAGGATCACTCTTTATTCTCAAATAAAATTTGTAGAGTAGAGAGTAGAGAGTGGGACAGCGACCTTATATATGAATGGCTAGTTCTTGGCAACATGACATGACATAATACGTTACTTCATATGTCTGTTGTCTCTATATAGGCTTAGCTGTTGGAAGGATTATTTATGGAATCCCCACCTCTATCACCTACGATATAGCACAGTGTGTGTGTGTGTGTGACATTGGAACGTTCAGCATGTGCATCTGCTGCACTCTATTGCTAGTCATCGCTGTCCTCCACAGCCTACTGTGAAATTATTGTCTGTTTTTGACTCAAAAATGGGGTTTCATGCTAATCTGACTTGTTTTTCTCATTACACTACCCCCATCCCCCCCCCCAACCCTTACCATCCCTGTTTCGTCTCATTAGCCTTCGTCTGGTTTTCACCTCCCTTCATTCTCAACCTTTTCTCTCATTTGTCTCTATCCCTCCCCACCACCATCTCTCTTGCTCTCCTTCTCTCTCTCTCTTTCTCCTTCTCCAGCCCCTCGTCGTCCACAGTGGTTCTGCTCACTGCTAACTAGGCTGCCTCCAAGTCCACAGGTATGTTCCCTCCCCTCTCCTCTTCCTCCCCATCCTCCACCTCATGCTCTATTTTTAACTCCACTCCGATGGATCCTTCCCCACAATTCTGCCTGACCAACCCCAACTCACATCTCTGTCAGCACCTCTCTACCACTCCAGCCAAGTGGTAGGAGACTGTAGACCAATACCTGTTTCTTAATTTACGCCCATTCTAGCTTTTTGATTATGCTGTTGTTGTTGTTGTTGTTGTTGTTGTTGAAGAAGCAGTGCCTCAACTTAATTTTGACTATCTATGAGAAGTGAGTGGCACGGTGCACTCTTTGTTTCTATAACAACATTAGATGCTCTTTTCAGTTGGTGACAAATCCTCTCTTTTACATCATATTATAGCTATAAAAGAATTGGATTAGATAGGAAGCATGTGTAAAATTAGAAGGAGGAATTAAGGGAGTGAGTTGTGGTAGAGGATAGGAGGGATAAACAGGAGGGAGGGTATGACCAAGGCCATGATTAGGGATCAAACCCACAATGTTTAAAGTACATGTAATGCATCAAAAACTGCTGAGAGCCTTAAATTACTGGCTAACACTGATGTATGTTATCTGCTGATATCTTCATTCATGTCTTAAATGGTTTGCTTTGTTAAGCTGCCACCTTGCCTCGCATTGGAGCCTGGCAGCCATCTCTGCCCGCTAACTGAATGGAAACATAATGCACTTGTTGGACTGTAGAGCTGAAGTCCAGGGCCTCCTCAGCCTCTTGTCTTTTAAGACTGCTTAACTGGCATTTCCCGCTGCATATCCTCTTGACAGAAGCTTACAGCACATAACCTCCTCCAGCGAGCGGATGAGTACCACACGCTCAAAGCTCTCTGTGTTTGTGTGGAAAAAGCAGGTTGACTCTTATTATTATGGATTTAGTGGGTGTGCAGCTCTCTTGTGTGAACAATTGTTGAAGTTATTTACGCTCCTGTTATGGATAAAGAATAGCTTTAAATGGACTGTTAGCATAGCCCTGGTAGCTACTTTCCTTTTGATGTTTATTGTCCTACGGCAGAGACTTTTGTACATCATTTATTTCCTTTTGCAAAAGATCTACATAACAAAGGATCACCTTATTCCTGTGCAAACAAATTGTGTGATTAGAATGATACGACTTACAGACACATACAACAGCTCTATAGGTTTCCAGGTGGCACGGTTGTTTTAACTTGTGACTTCATCACATCAGTGGAGGGGATCTAATGTAAGTTAATTCATGCAACATTGATTCCCAGTGATATACTTTCTATTTAGTGGTTGCTGCCCTTAGGCTTGTAAGGCTTAATGGAGGACAAAAAAAACAAAAAAAAACAGTGAAACAAATGAACAACGAACTAGGGGTTTTGTTCCCATGGTTACACTGTTTGTCTTTGATGTGAAACATTTACATTTAATATAAACTTGATCAAGGTTGTCTTTGATACAAAAGGGAGGAGGGATAGTGAGAGAAACAGTCTAGATTGAGGCTCATTTAAAGTCATTGAAGCCAAGCTTTTGCCTATTTGCAAGCATTGTTTGCTTTTAATAATAGCCCCTCAAGAACAGATTACACTTTAAATACCTGCCGACTTAAAAGATGAATTTCCATTTTCTGTTGTGTCATTCAGACAATTGAGATGGCAGGCCGTGACTAAGGTAAACAACATTGTGTCAGGCCTTAACCACACGGTCTGACTCTTCAATGATCCTGTCTCTGTTCCCAGACGTGGGATTTAAGGACAGACTTGCCTTGCAGAATTCCTCCCTGATTTTCCCATGCAGAACCTACACAGGTTGACGGCTATGCGAGAATCCATTTGTCAAACTCATAGTCCTTCACGGCTATAGACAGCTGCTGCCAATGGGGGGCTTTTGAGTTATTATGTGCCCTACCAAAAGTAGTATGCAGCATCAGGCTTCAGAACTATTTTACACAAAATACACAGATTAACTTCCCTGCCTGCCTACTGTCGAGGCATATTGCACACTCTCCAAGTACTCAGTCTTTGCGTGTCAATGAGGCACACTCTGCAGCAGATGCAATAGGCCAAGCAGTGGCATGCTGAGATAATGTACCTGTGTACATTAATTAATGCTGCCAAAGTTGTGATGTTCCATGCAGCACTGAGTCTGGGCTTTGAATGAACAGCAATCATTTCAGTGCACTCCCATGCTTTGGCATAGCATTTACAGCGCTTTCAAATTTTAATAATTGCTCAGCTGTAGCATGTCATACAACTATGCCCTTTACTAATCCAGTGTAGAATGCTTGCAGCAAGTCAACCCCCTCACTTTTCCCAATGTTGTGTCTCTATGCTTACTGATCAATACAGCAGAAATGCCACTATTAAGCAGACTTAAGCACTTTCGATGACTTTTGACAGATTTTGTCTTGGACATATTTTAGGTGAAAGCAGGAGACCTAAGTAGCTGCATTAGCAGGAGTTTGTAAATTGGCTCACATTTATTAGCCACAAGGGTCTCTCTGTCTCTCTTTCTGCTCCACTTCTGCTTCCCCCTTCTCTGCTCTCCATCTTTTTCCTCTGAGATCTGTTTCTCACTCATCTTCATTTACACCCTTATTTTGGGCCTGGCAAAAGCATAAGTATATTATTAATACTAGAGATGCATGTTTGAGTTTTTTGCCCTTTTCTCTTCCCTGCTTATTGCATTTCATTTCCCTTCCTCTCCTCTTGTCTCATCCCTCCTCCACCCCTCTGGTGTATGCCTTCTGACAGCCGAGCTACCCTGCAGCCTGCGTTGGCCAGGTATAGTACTAGATGAAAGGTTTGCAGCCAGAGCTCTCTTTCAAACATGCCTTCTGCTGCATCACTGCTCTCCATGGGCACTCATTTGTCCCTGCCAGGCAGATGGAGAGAAAGAGGGCAGGGGAAGGAGAATAAAGTGGGGAAGTAAGGTTAAAAGAGTGAAGGAGAGAGTGAGATCTTGAGGTTTTGTCTTACTCCAGATCCGGAAGTTGCACCCGGCCCATGCATGATCAAAGAAGTTCCACGTCCAGGTGAGTGTAGCTATGGGAAGCGATGTGCCCCTGCTTTCACTCTAGTTTGAAGGTCCTCGTATATATATCCTTACTTAGTCTGGAGGCAGCCATGGGACATTTAGGCGTTTTTGAAGGTGTTCCTGAACATGTTTTCATCCTGCAATGTCTTGGAGTCACACTGAGGCCTGAGTTCAGTTGAAGAACATCTTGTACCCTCAACAACATCCTTTTGAACTTTATCCCTCAAGGTGAAATTTAAATGGCTTGTTAAGCCTCAGTGCCCAATCATATATTTAGTCTGGATTTGTTTTATCAGTTTGCTACAGTGTAAACAAGCTGCTCTCTCTCACATTGAAACATGGATAAAAGAGCAGAACATCAACTCTGACAAAGAGAAGTTTGATTTTAAGAAAAACAAGTTCTTTCCAGAAAATAACATGTAGAGGTGGATTCACTTGTTATAGCATTTTTTTGGGGGGGGATAAATTCTAAATTCCTACTTTTCATACTAATCAATACGACACGCTGAGTCTCCACGTGAAATGATATTGGCTTGCCATGCGGGGAAAAATGTCTTGCCAGTGCTCCACTATGTGGCCAAGTTCCAGAGTTACCATTTCATTCTACTCAAAATAGTGTGCTGCCTCAGCTCCCAAACAGTTTGACAAGCCGTTACTAGACCAAATCAAAACACAGCATCATGCTTGCAAGTCCAAACAGACATGTATTGGTTCTGTCAGAAAAGTCATTTCCTAGGAATAATTGAAAACTTGAAGCGTAAAAGAGATATTGTGTTGCCCGCCAGAATGCAAACGATTTCTTTCTGTTAAACAACCACCCCTGATAGCGTTCTCCTCTGTGATTGGAGGGAGGACAAGCAGGTTCTATGGTATACCTACATACATCTTTTCTGAAGACAAGCTAGATAATGCACTGTAGGTCTGAGCTGAGAGATTTAGCCTCTGGTTGCTGCAGTGATAGGAGACACTGAGGGGAGGCAGTGCGGGCAGTAAAACAACTGACAGTTGGTCATTATGAAAGACGCAGGTGGGCAAGAAATCAATCATGCCGAGGCTGGCCTGGACCTGCCAGATGCCTGACGTATGCTTGATGAAGATCTCTGCTGTTCCTCTCAGGGAGGAGGAGGAGGAGGAGGAGGAGGAGGAGGAGGAGGAGGAGGAGGAGGAGGAATGAAAGGGGAAAGAGGAGCGAGGGAATTAAGATGAGCTGGATGATGAGCAGGAGGCATGAAGGAAGAGCTACAGAGGAGGAGTTGTAAAGACCGTAATGAATCACTGAGTCAGAGAATCAGCAGGAAAGAAGCAGAAGGATTGAGGTACTGTATATGTTGATGAATAGATATGGATGGAAATTTAAGGAAACAGGAGGAGGTCAGCATTTCATTCAGTAGAAGAAAAGACAAAAGGGGAAGTAAAGATAAGGAAGGGCAAGCCAAGTGAACAAGGATCGAAACATTTTTGCTGTCATTTGATGTGGCTACAGCGACTGTAACAGCACTTTAATAACACTGCGAGGAGGTTTTAGAGCCAGCCGGAGTCTGTGTTTTGACAACACCTTTATAGGCTATTTCATGGTGTCTGCTCAAACGGTATGAGAAAATATCTCAAGTGTGAAATGTCACTGCATTATTGGCCCACACTCAATAGCCGGGAGCACTTCATTAAATTGTTTTGTCAATTTTCTACTCATTTAAAGAAAATGTATATATCAAGGGAAATTTTCTACTCCTGGATAACGTCTGGGTTGTAAATGCAGTTTTAAAGGTCAGCCAAAGTCCAATGAGATTCATTTCAAACAAGCTGTGCTGCTGTAAGGACTGTAATCAAAAGGCATTCATTTGATCACTCACACAGCTTAGTCTGTGCAGTATGACTACTTTATGGTTTATGCGTGAAATGAAGGGTCAGAAAGTACACCTGTTTTTGCAGTTTTCTTTGTCAACTGAACCACCATGTCCGCAAGTCTAGGTAGCACAATACAAAACACATCCTTTCCTAACTATTATCCTCTGTTGCAATCTATCACAGCAGACTGTGAATATTTTTATCAATTTATAATATAGAGAATGCATTGTTGAGTGCATATCTGTGCGGGACCCTTTACTTTTATATAGTAGAATGAAGTGAAACTGCAGCAAATGGAAGGGGAATGAAGAGTTGCAGCAAGCAACAATCCTGTGGCAAATGGGTAAACATACAGAGCATTAAAAGTACTCATCCATTGTCAGCCCAAGCATTCCACAGCAAGGCCACCAGACAGCATATGAGCAAACAACATGTTTTAGATTAGTGTTCAGGCTGCAGGGTGGAACAGAAAAGGACTTACCTAAGCCTTGCTACTCATATGCACATGGTGCCGGTGTCCTCAAACATCATTCTACCAAACAGACCCAACCGCTTTTTTTTTTTTTTGCATTCTTCAGAGTTGGCTCCATGCTTGCAGAGGCACTCTGATTAGCAGTAAATTTGCATAATTATTGATTCTTTCTTCACACATATTCTTTGATGTGACTAGGTCGGAACACACCACAACCTGGTAGGTACTCAGGACACCCAAAAGGGAGGAGTGCAGGTCAAGCGAAAAAACAAGACACATAAACAATACACACACAAACTCATGCACCGATATTGTACATGTCAAGAGAAAAGGCCTTGAACAGAGAGTTGCCTGACATCTCTTAAAAAATGCACAAGGTCATTTGCTGCTGAACCAAGTATTTTGCAATTTGAAGTAAGTGAGTAGGACATGCAATCAGTGCTCAAAATGAATAATAAATTGGGGAAAAGATTGCGGGTGTTTTCAGTTGCTTATCCCTGTGGTCTAAAGTATGCATAAAT
>NC_060168.1:18694224-18703721 GCF_021292245.1 Micropterus dolomieu
AGAAAACATGAACTTGACATGATGGAAACGAGTTTTTAAAGCTGGATTTCACTCCAGATTTATTTTAAATGTCTCAGAGGGCCATGTTAAGATAAAAGCCTAGCAGATGAAGTTACATAAGTATTGGTTTGGCTTACAAAGAGAATGCTTGGTGTTGGATAGCGTTGCCGTTCTGCGCTGCTGTGTGCTGGCTGCTTTGGATTTATTCTTTTTACAAACAAAGTTGTCCATCTGCTCTTTTCCAGTTTCATTTTTTAACTTCTCTTGTATGGCTCTTGTGCTAATTTTTTTTCTTTTTGATGGCGCTGTGGTCATAATGGTATTTTGATAAAGTATCTCTCCTGAAAGTTTCAAGTTAAATTAATATTACAATATTTCAATAGTTTAAATATATATATATATATATATACATACATATATATATAATATACATTTGTAAAAAAAAAAAAAATTTTAAAAAAGTACACGTGCTGTACTGGAAGCCTGTCTAAAAATGTACAGACTGTTTCAAGCTGGAGTCTCCATGAGACATCCAACTATTTTTGACAAATTGGCTGTGTGCGTTAGTACTCTTCTAATCCTAATGAGGTGGCCCAAACCCCTAATTGCATCTGAGTTCTATTGTCCCAATATTATCTAATATAAATGATGGTGTATATGTTACTGTCTATATAAGCACTGTAATTATGATAAATAGTGTTGAGTGGCTTTAAAAGCTATTAAAAGCTATCTGTTTATACCCATCAATGTGTGCTATAAAGGTTCAGCTGCAAAGGTCAAATAAAGTTAAAATGATCATTTTGTCTGAATATATTTCAGTCCTTTTAAATTTAAATTCTTCTCATTGCTTGTGTTGCATGGTGTTGAACAATAGTGTCTCTTTTATTTCACAGATGGGTTTTATGCTATGAATGACAAACATGCACTAACAGGTGGAAGGTGGACACTTTATTTCCATTCCATTTTTTTCTCTCTCTCTGTTGGTACAAAGAAACACAGTAGTAGTCACTAGATTTGTCTGGGCGTCTGTGGACAGCCTCTGTTCGGCTCCAGCCTGTCTTGGTGTGGAGCCAGAGGGAGAAGAAGACAATGTGAATGTGATAAGAAAGTCTGGGCATTCCCTCCGCTGAGCACCCATAAACACACATGTGTGCACGCACACAGCCGCTGCCATTCGAAGGACACAGCGTTATTTCATCAGACAGGGGTCACTATGTCTTCAGTCACTGCCAGCTCCAGTCTAGTGTTCTCATACCAACAATAAATGTGTCCTGTCACCATGAGACAATGATCTGACCTGTTCCCTGTCTAATTACTGTATGTACAACCACACATTTAGGCATCCCTTTAATATCTATATCAAACTAAGTCCTGAAATGAACTGTATGGATTCAGCCATTCTACGTAAGGCAGTATGTCTACAGTAACAGAGCTGACTCTTTGGGAACATGTAGCTACATTAGTTTACATCCAGCTAAGTGACCAGTTAAAGTTGCATACAATGTTTAACTGTGACTTTAAGGGCTTCAGAGGGTAAAGCACACCCTGAAGGTCAAAATGCCAACATTGAACAACCCACAATGCAACCAGTTCTCTACATGAAAAAGTTTTGAAGCTGAAGCTGAAGTCACATAAATTGTGTTTTTGTCTATGTAGGTGGCAGTTAAAAGAGAATGTCTGCAGCCTGACTCTATTGGTTAAAAGATTTGAGGCGGTGAGACTAATGGAAAGTTGATGGAGCAATGCCACACACAGCAACTTGTTTGTTTATGCCCCCTTTAGTGTTTCATTGATCTGTTTATGAGGAAATCAAATGTAAATGAAGAAAAGGATGGCCTAGAGGATGCTATCTTTAACTACATTCAAAATTACTGCCAACCTGTGGCATTTTATCACACTAAAATAATGGGAAATTGTTTGACTATTATTGTTCTGCTCTGTGAGGCGCAGTTTGATTACTGGTACATTTACTGGTACTGGTACGTTTGTTGCCAAATGAGACTGAGGTGGCTCAAAATGTTCACAGTACCATAGTACATCTCCCAGCTTTCTCGCTAGGTTAACAATATTTGATTGTAATCAAAGAAATTAATTCATTGCAATTCAGTAAAACTGGAGTAAAATAAAATGATCACCCCGGCTACTGAGAAGTTTATACGTTAGCGCGCCACAATAGTAAAGATATGCATGCAGACATCAGGTCACTCTCTTGAGATTCCAAAATTCCTATCCTCTGAAGGGAACAAAGATTTCAGTGTGTCTGCAGTGGGTGTTTTTCCCAATCACTTCATGTTGCTGCAGTACACAGACAGACTGGTGCTGTACAATAAGTCCCTGATGAGCTGTGGGCTGAAGGCTGGGAGAGGGAAGAGGAAGAGAGGAGCTGATGCATTTCCTCTGGACACACACTGTTTGGTGGTGTTGGTGATTTGTCATGCAAGTGTGCACTTCTAAGTGTGTGTGTTTGTGTGTGTGTGTCCAAACATTGTTAAGGACTGGCGCTGATGTTAATTTGATATGTAATATGCCCCATGCCTGGGCCACAGTAGCACAATAGTGAGGCCGAGTCTCCAGTGGCCAGTGTGTTTACTGACCACAACAGCCTTAGCTGCCCAGCCTGTCCTCATTCTGTCACAAACCCTTTGTCTTTTACAAGTATTCATCACACTTTTCATCATGTCTTGTTTCCTAAGGCAACCTTTTTTATTTAAATACAGTAATACAAATCCTGGTTCAATACAATTACCACAGGTACAGTAAAATCAGTGACCTCAGGTGATTGTACTCTAGGCTGATATAAAATGAGGAAGGAAGAAAACAGTCACACAAAAATGTTCAGGTTGTAATCAACTCTGCTGTAAAGAAAGACAGTAACAGCAGACAAACAGACAGAGAGCACACATACTCATATGGACAACCAGTGTTTTAACTGATTGTGTAAATTTGTAATAAACGTGTGCTCTTAAAAAACTAGTGAGCATTGTGTGCCAGTCACATACATAAAATTTTACAAATCTGTTACCATTGGTGTCATTTACACTAGGGTCGCTGGGGACATGTCCCCATCACTTTTTGAAAGCAAAATTGGTTAAATATGTTCTGAAAAATAGCTTGGAACAAGAATCTTATTTGCACAATAAGAAAACATGCAAAGACATTTAATTATAGAAGAAACAAATGTGCACTGTCCAAGAAAGTAACTGATAAAAAGCTACTGATTACTGCATTATATTCCATTTTATTGTTGTATTCTGAATTGTCACCTGACACCTAAATTTTGTGCTGCCATTAATAGAAATAAAGACATTTACTCCATAAATTGGCGCCGAAAATGTCTCTAGAATGCAGGAAATTAAGAGTTTAATGCTCAAAATCTTCTAGAGGAGGACCCCTGGGACCCTCCACTCAAATATTTCATCAACGAATATTTCGAGAAACAGTGTTAAAATATTGTCTCATCTTGTTCTCGTGACAAAATCTTTTATTGCACCCCTATTCTCAGACCTTATGTCACCATCTCTTTTCAACACAAAGTGACCCCTTGCTGTTACATACAGTCGGCCTACTGCTTATATTGTTTCACCATGTGTACACAAATCTAGCCTAAGTAGTGAATGTGTGTTCGTGGGGATGCATGGTAAGGTGGGCTGGCATGGCTACAGTGCCAGGGCTGAATTTTTGTCCCAGTCTGCCCCTGACTAGAAGTGTCCCAGCAACATTGGCCAAAGTAAACAAATTGTTTTGTTTAAGAATAATTTCAGGTGCTGTGACAGTTGAAGCTTCCAAATGCAGAATTGATATTCCCAACCGAAGTCCAACACTTCCAAAAAGGTAAATCATATTTGTCAGCCACCTCAAGAGGAATTGGTTATTATGTAAATCTATACTCTGTATTGCATTGATATTTGGTATCTAGGCTCTGACCTCATCACTCCCCCCAATTAAGTGCCCAACTCAGCAAAGCAGGGAGTGGGGAATAGAGATTATGACGTCCTCCCAAGGGGAACATGGATGTGGGCTTAGACGAAAAAGAGCTGCAGTGACAGCAGCAGGAGCAGCAAGTGACCGTGTGACATAGCAAGACATAGCTTTCGGGTGCAGTATGGCAGCAGACATGGCAGCAAAAGAGTTAACTAAGCACTGATGATTGAGTAAACCTGCATTATCATAATGGCATGTTAGATTGATTGTGTGCTGTAAGAAAAGTGAGTCATGTCAGTGTAATGGCAGACTGGAGTTGACTTTTCTTGTTTTTTATTTATTGCTTTTTTAATGACATGCTACAACTCGTATAATTTTGTAATGTTGTATACGTGCTGCTGCTGTTGTTGGTGTAATCCCATGGGAGTATGGTGTAATAGCCAGCTAGTACTGCAGTGGCAAGTGAGTCTCAGTGGCTCAAGCTAGAGTGAGAGACTAAAAAAAAGAATGTAATTGGGCTCCTATCAAAATGTCAATAGCAATCTTCTGACCAGTCACAGCACAGCAGCAAGTGGTTGCTTTGCACAAGTTTTGAGTAAACATACATTAGTACTGTCCAGCCCGTAAATTGCTGAGTTCATTTAGAGTGCTGGACGCTGAAGCCGCCTTCAGAGGAGACGACTACCAGTCACAAAATTCAGATGTCCACGTGGTCAGTGAGGATCTCTGAGTGTAGACAGCAGTGACGGATGCCTGGGGCTGGATCCAGGCTAAGTCTGTGCAGTCAATCAGCCAACCACTCTGTTAGGCTAAAGGGTAAAAGACCTATTAAAATCCAAAATATTCCTGCTGGGAATTAAAGTTCAAAATTCACTTGTAGCTTGCTCCAACCATGTACTCAAGAAAAACTGTTCTTTTTATAAATTCTAATGTATGAGTGTAGATGGAAAAAAATGTTATCCATTAATCATTAATAATAAAAAATCATCTTTTGCATTGTTCACCAAGGAAAAAAGCAACTGCTCATATGTATTTGTGACAACAGGCAAATCTAACCATACCAAATTACTTCAGTTTGTTTGTAAAATAATATTGTTGTTCCAGAGTAAAACATAACTATAGTTAAGATTCACACTCTTTGAGTTGCCACACATTTTTGTTATTCTGCGATTCTACTAAAATATCGTTACACGTGTTTGTCTGGTAACACCACCTTGGATTCACAGTGACAAGATTTTCCATCATATCTTGATAGAAAAACAAGCACAGCAGATAAAGAGATGACAGACTTGAACATACAGTGCAGAAGAGATCAGCAGAATGATTTGCACACTGGGAGGCCAACATTGCTGCATACAGGAAGACAGGGTTTGGCAAAGACAGGGGGTCCGCAAACAGTTATCAAGACAAGAAAAGGCATGCATGCGTTTGTAGATATATTTAATAGGCAGATAAATATAGTAAACAGTAAGCTTAAAGAAATAGACAGGCTCTCAGACGATTTGTGCTGGCTCTTGTTGACAGTCGTAGAGCACACCTGCTTGTCAGGCCACACCCTGTCTGGCACTGTTTACCCACAGTAGCCAACCTACCGTGTCACGCCCTCTTGCCACTGATTCTTTTTACACTGTAGGTTAATTTGACTCAGTGGTGAACTATTAGATACATGTTTTTCATATTAGTGTCAGGCAATAATCCTGCCTGCTTTGATCTCTTAAAACTTCCAATGATGCCTCAAAGGTGACTTCAATAAAGGTTGGTTTATTGGAACTATGTGTCAAGGCTACTTTGATAAGGCCTTTGATAAGAGATGATGCTTTTTTGGTATTTGACATGACCAACAGTGATAAGACATTTGGTAACAGTAGGGAATAACTCTTCAAAGCATCCTTTGAACTTAGCTTTTAAACACTGTTTATGCAGCACCAGTTTGTTGAAATGTCAAATACACTTTGAGTGTCAGTATGTGATCAGTTATGAGTAATATTTACATCAATATTACATTCCTCTGACTGTTTCCTGCATCTGTCTGTTATTAGGGGGCGCCGACGGTGCATGGGGCCCTAATGCAGGGATCAATGCGCGGGGGAGAAGTGTTATTACAAGCAGTGTTAGGTGGAGGACAGGCTGGCAGAGAGTAGCAACAACACGCTAGAGAAATCTGCTGTAAAGCTCTGCAAAGCCCCCTTAACCTCTGCACTGTTTCCCAGAACACACACACACACACCAAAACAGGAGAACACACACCTGCAGACCATAGACACCCACCCACCACCTCAGAACAAAGCGATGGTGATTCTCTCATATATTTTTTGTATAGTATCGTACATGCCTCCAGAATGTGGGACATCCTATAGAATCCTGTATAGGAATATTGCAAAAAGAATTTGGGATGTATAAACCATTAAGTAGGCTAATGGACAAACTGTAGGAGTAGTATTGCACACACAATAAAACACACATACATTACTTTGCACACATAAACATGCACAGTAATTAATCCAGGAAATTAAAGTGTGATATCGCCATTATTATAAACCACTTTTGTCCAAATTAAAATCTATGAATATTCTAATTGCCGCCTTTGGGCCTTTTTGCAGTTGAACATGGGTATTACCTCCCTGTTGTATTTATTGATAGTAATGAATAAGGTAGGACTTTCAATATCTGAAGCCCCCTTTATTACCCAGGGTTGCATCAGTTTCCAAGATAAGAAAATGAAGAGGAATTGTGGCCATTAATTCATTCCTCATCCAGGCTTGGAAAACATCTGTCATCATCTCTAACTGCCTCTGTTATTAAACCGTTTGGTATGGTTACGAAGTAACTTCATTCCATAAAATCGATAGTTGTTCACTGAAGTTGCCCACAGATTTAAATTTCATTATCCAATGAACTACATGAACCAGTGTGACGCGCAGTCTGATGCTAACGCACACATTAAACTAGTTCTAAGACGACACAGCAGTGCGTTACAGTAACGTGCACAGCTTGAAGCCTCTCTATCTGCTGGCTTTTGCTTTTTGTAGTGTATGGGTAGGAGGAGCCGCTTTCCTGTGATTGTCTGACTGCTCTGTTTCTCCCCCCTCCCCCCCTCGCTCTCTCGCTCTCTCGCTCTCTCTCCTCCCCCCCTTCTCTCTCACTCTCTCGCGCGCGCGCTCTCAGTGTTTCTCGTTCCCTCTCTCATTTTTCCAAAGTTGAAGATACCGCTTGCCTGGGAGCTGTCGCCAGCGGAGCGGTGCATCCCACTGACAGAACGCACCGGGCTGGTATTTTGCGCTGCGCCAAGTGGAACAGACTTGGCGGAGAAGGAGTCTTATCCCGACTAGGTTCAAACCCCCTCTGTTCGTCCCATCCGGCGTTTCTTTCAACTTCATTTCGGGCTACTTTCAAGATGACAGAAGAAAAGAGTGTTCGGCATGTAAAGCTGGTAGGTGTCTGAAACCCCTCCCCTCCGCGCAGAGAGGTGTCTGGCTCGGTCTGGTCTGGCTCTGTGGGGTTCAGGTTTGTGGCAGCGCACAGACGCGCTGGGGTGAGAGAGGTGCCCGGGACTAGAAACGCGAACCAGTGGTTATTTTTTCCGCCATCCATTGGGATTTTCTTGATGTGTTCTCTGTAAGCTTTCTCCTGAATGGACCAGAATCTGAACATTGCTAAAGCAGGCTGCTGGTATAATGCTCCAACGTTCACACTTTATGGAAAGGGCTCCTCTTGTGTTGTCATGTCTAAAGACACGCGGACCCAAACTGATGTTATTCCATATATGGGCAGACTTGTGCTGTTGTTTTAGTAAGAGACCATATTTGACAGCAGTAATTCTGTGTAGATATTTGTGCTGAGAGTGAAGCACTGTGTGTTCCCCACACCAGGATCATTTCCAGTCATTTTAGTGAAATTAAATACGTTGTACTTTGTAACTCCCATAAGACCATGATTGCTGTGCAGATGATTGCAGACTTGTTATTAGAATGATTCAGCAGATAGATTCATGTGTTGCTGTCATGCAAAGCATGTGGAACAGTTTCGATAAGCATGTGTGTCCCTCTGCATATTTGAGTGTTTTTACAGGCTCATTGTGGAGCTGTAGGCTCTCTGCACCATGAAACACAGATATCTTGGTTATTTACATTCAATCTCATTTGTGTTAGGAATGATATATAGACAATGGTTCTTAAGGCACCCCCAGTAAGTCCAGCTTGTTCTACATTCTTTCAATAGCAAAGTAGTAACCTTGTTGAGTTCTTGGAACATTTTTGTAGTATCACTGTAATATTACTGTAATGCTCTTAGTGGGAGTTATGATGTGATTTTTGTGCAATATCTTTTTAACATTAATTAATTGTAGATTTGATTTTCACTTTTCACATCTTAGGATTGCTGAAGAGCTGACAAGTCTCCCTGAATAATTCTAGTTTGACATAATTGCATATGTTGCTTTTTACGGAGAAGGCTTTCCTTTCTAATTTCAACTTATCCGAAGCAATGAACACTGCCACTGGGTAGCACTGAAGTAAGCCGGTGCCCCAGAAATTAATACCCTGTCAAACTGTGATGAAATGCACAAAGTCAGGAGAGTGTTGAAGTGTCACCTCACATAATTCAGCTCAGGAGGTGCTGAATGCCAAACACTGAACTCAACTATGTTCTGATGATCCTGCTGAGCTCAGCTCACAGTATGAGGGAACGTGCGTGTTGTTAGGCTGCTCTGATGAACATCTGCCAGCCAGTAAATCTTCTGTAGTTTGTTGCTTTTTATGTGGGTCTAACCTGTACTTAAATCAGTGCCTCTTTGCTGAGTCTTAAGTCGTGTTTCCAGATCGATACACTCTCTCTTTCTGTGTGTGTGCCTGTGCCATCTGTTTGAGCAAAGCAAAACCATAATAAGGGGGACTAAGAGCACAAACCCAATCAGCCCCTGTGCACATCCCGTAAGTGCACTATAGTAGTAGTAGTTTAGTGGAGGGGGGTGAACTGTCTTGTACCATTACACAACATGGCTCATCAGGCCGATTACACATCGGCACACTCATATGCTTCCATCTCAAATAGACAAGGACAGGGTCAGTGCTCCAGGCTGCCCCTTATAACTTCAAAAACCATACGTTCTCTTTCCTGTCTATCTTTAGGGTTGCTTTCCTGTGGTCTCTGTCATCCTCCCTCCCTCCTTTTCCAAGTCTCTCGTCATACTACTTCCCTACCTCCTTTTCCAAGTCTCTCATTTCTCTCTCTCTTGGTTTATCCATGCATCAATCATCTGTCTCTGTCTCTCTCCTTCCATCCCACTGTCTAAGTCTCTCTCTTCTCTCCCTCTGAGGAATGGGGCGTGACGTTCCTTGTCAGTAAGGTACATTGCAAAGCTCACTGTTTTGTGTCTGCTTTTCCTGCTATTAACCTATTTTGTTTGGTGTGTTGTGCCTGAAGTTCTGTCTTTTCACAGAGAACAGCAGATACATTTAACATTGTTCATTAACACAACATTTTAACGCTGTATGTCATGTAACTGGTTTGGATTGCAAAAGGCTTAATGTTATTGCCGTCACACAATGCAATTTTGTGTATGTGTGTGTGTGTGTGTG
>NC_060168.1:18703821-18736678 GCF_021292245.1 Micropterus dolomieu
GGGGGGTGAACTGTCTTGTACCATTACACAACATGGCTCATCAGGCCGATTACACATCGGCACACTCATATGCTTCCATCTCAAATAGACAAGGACAGGGTCAGTGCTCCAGGCTGCCCCTTATAACTTCAAAAACCATACGTTCTCTTTCCTGTCTATCTTTAGGGTTGCTTTCCTGTGGTCTCTGTCATCCTCCCTCCCTCCTTTTCCAAGTCTCTCGTCATACTACTTCCCTACCTCCTTTTCCAAGTCTCTCATTTCTCTCTCTCTTGGTTTATCCATGCATCAATCATCTGTCTCTGTCTCTCTCCTTCCATCCCACTGTCTAAGTCTCTCTCTTCTCTCCCTCTGAGGAATGGGGCGTGACGTTCCTTGTCAGTAAGGTACATTGCAAAGCTCACTGTTTTGTGTCTGCTTTTCCTGCTATTAACCTATTTTGTTTGGTGTGTTGTGCCTGAAGTTCTGTCTTTTCACAGAGAACAGCAGATACATTTAACATTGTTCATTAACACAACATTTTAACGCTGTATGTCATGTAACTGGTTTGGATTGCAAAAGGCTTAATGTTATTGCCGTCACACAATGCAATTTTGTGTATGTGTGTGTGTGTGTGTGCGCGTATGCATGTGTAGGGAGGAAAAGTTACAACCAGAACCTTTTTCTTTAATGCAGAATTGTGAAAAGAAGTTAGAATGATAAGCAAAATGCAGTGAGTGAGTGCAACAATCTGAACGTAAGAGGGTGTTAATAACATGCCACAGCAGTTACACCACTTAATAGAAGAAAACAGCAGCAGACATGTAATTGCCGTCATTTTGTCCTTACTTCCCACAGTGCTGCTTGTCTAAAAAAATATCTCTGATTGCCCTCTGGCCATTTGTACATTACGTGGCTTGTGAGATTTAGCTGATTAATAAGATGTCTGCAAGTACTTATCAGATCATAAATTATATTGTGTTCCTCACCTTTACTCAAGTCCTCAAAAGCCCTTGAAGATTTTTAAATATGTCTAGTGTTGAGCAGCTTAGAAATAAGACAACTTAGGCAGACCTGTACTGATTTGACTTTTTTTTTCCCATCTTCATTTCAGAGGTGACACAAGTCATACATTTAATTCCAAATGGTATTAAATGTCTTGAAAGTCTTCCATGAAACTTTGAAATGACTAATCAATTGGTTGTCAACTATTAAATTAATCAACTATTTGATTAACTATTTTGATTAGAAGTATTTTTTTTATGGAAAAAAGTCAGCTTGTTAAATGTGAATATTTTCTGCTTTCTATGTTCCTCTGTGAAAGTAAACTCAATATTTTTGGGTTGTGGACAAGACATTTGAGTACGTCACGTTGAGCTTTGGGAAATACGGATATGTTTCACCATTTTATTATAAACCAAAATAATCAACAGATTAATCAGCAATGTAAATACTCATTAGTTGCAGCCCTACTTTGAAACAGACAATCTGAAGTTCCTACTGCTGTCAGTAATATTTGTATTAGTACATAACATCATCTGACCCTCATGACAACCTCCCAACCCACCCTCCAAAGGCCAGACACGACCCCAGTGTGTGTTCATCGAGGTGGTCACTTTAATGCAGCTGGCGCACATACTGAGAGAAGCCATGAATCTGCACTCCCGATGTTTTCAAATCTCTGCCTTCTGCTCCATGCCTTAACATTCCTTGCAGTGTCCCAGCTTTATGAAACAAATCTAGACCAAAGCAATTGTACAAATGCTTCTCTACGGTTCACATAAATCATCTCAACGAACGAACAAACAGTCCCTTAAATAAACCATGTGCTCCTGAGTTTTTACCCTTGGCCATATTTTTTGTGCACATATGGATAGTATAGATGAGCTGAGAAAACCCTTTTGTATTGGCAAATGTTGGGCCTTAATCAGCTGAAGAAGGCTTTGGTTTTAATATGGTGTTTGGTTTCAGTGTTTGTGTTGTTGTAGGATGAAATGCCACTATTTGTATGTTTCATAATAGCAATAATACCCAAGAGAACATGCTTTTATGGTGGGAACAATAGTGATGTGTTGGGAGTACTGAAGCATAATAACTGTATTGAATGCTCTTCACGCTGCCGTGAGTTGTATAAAGCAGCAGCCGATGCGTGTGTACTGACAGAAAGCTCTTTTTCAAAAGATATCTACATATCTAAGTATCAAAAATGCAACAACACAGGGATCCGAAACAAGCTTCAAATTAACCTCAAGAGTTGGCACAGCAGCAAAGAAGAAAGCGTGGCTAGCTACTGTATGTTAAATAGGAGGTGTCAAAACAGGTGGAACAGTAGTAACATTCCTGGGCCCTATCCAGCAACTGTTTTAGAAGAGGCCAATACCCCCCCCAATATCAGATTGAACTTTCTTACTGCCGCAGACTGCGTCACACATAGTTGGCATTAACTGGCAACCCAGTTGAGCCTTGAGTGGCTGACAGTCGTGCACATGGGTAAATGCCTTCATGTTGTTCATATTAGTTAAATAAAGACAATCGACCTTGTTTGCAGTGAAAAAGATTACTCACTTTTATATAGTCACAGTTACGAATAGAATGACGGAGGTGAAATGTGTGCAATGTATATGTGAAAGCTGGGGTAATTAGTTAGGCATAAAAACTGAATGTGACTAACAGATTGCCAAGTCTTCCTGGGGAGCATTCGTTAATAGGGGAAATGGATTCAATGTGATATAGAATTGATCAAGGGAATGGATGTGGGAGTCGAGGCAGACATTGCATGGATGGATGTATGGTGTGACAGATTGCCTCCTGTTTTTGTCTCCAGACTCCTTTGATCTCTTCATTGCGCTGAGTGCAATGAAGGTCGCTGCCAAGAGAGGCATTGCCTGTCTCCCTAGATATATTTCGCACTGCATGTGGATCAGCAAAGAGTAGTCATGCATGCCATCACATTGCTTAACTTTGTCCTTCTGGCCAAAAACAATATTAATATGATTTTATGGTTATGCTGGTTGGGCGTTAAAGAAACATCTACATTACTGCTGTTTCAACTCAAGTTCAGACAGGGACTAAGCAGTTGCACCCAGCTGGTCATCTGGCATGCAATGCCATCTGAGCAGAACAGAGTGCAAAGAAATAAGGAATAGTGAAATGATGAAGAAAATCTTATGCTCTCTGCTGTTAAACCAAAGACTCGTTTTATGTTTTTGGATGTCTCAGCTTTTATAGTTGTACTTAAATGTGAAGGCTTGTGTACTAAACTATTAGCCTTCTAAAGCAGGCCTATATGTTTCACTTTACTTTCTGTGGTCTGGCAAGGATCAATAGACTTTGCTTTGGCCGGAGGCATCATAGACCTAAATTAGGCTGCTTTGCATTCAATTTGGTCAGTATTTAACCACATCCCATAGTTTGCTGATTGGTCCGGCTTCCAGCTGTTTCTCTCAGCCGATTCTTGGTGGATGTTTTCCAGACTGATACCTCAAAGCATAAACTGAGCTTGCAAGATTTTGGCTACAAATCTATATGTTAGGAATGAAAATGGACTGTGGGCATATTTTGAAAGGAAACTTGGGACCAGAGGTTAACAGACTCACTTCAGTACCACCCTTGGCCCCTAAGATGATATAGAGCTCCATCTGCTTAGTAATTCTAAACATATTATAAGCCAAATTATATATACTGTGCCAGGAATGGATCACATGATGCGAAGCATTGCTTATTAAGTTATAACTTTACATGTGTGGAGGCCAGTGTTGCTTAGATGACAAACTAGTTGTGGCAGAGAACATGGTCCAGTCTCTTAAGGGAAACCAGTGAAAGCCAATAGGCTGCAGGCGGAGGTCCAGGCTTTTGTTCAGGGATATAGGGTCCACTGATTCCAGATTCAACAACCCACTCACTTAGGAAAGAGAAATTTGGAACTCAATAATCTGAAACACATGAAGACCCAAATATACTAAAAGAATGGAGGAGGATAAGCAGTGCTGTATTTCACTCCTGTCTTTACATTTCTCCCTCTGCTGGCAGTTTCCTTCCTTGTCTTTATTTTTTCCGTCTCCCTGACATTGTCATCTACCAACAGTGCAAACCTTTTCAGTTGACATTAATGACAGTGTGATGTACACAAGTGTTGTACATATGGATAACAGATTACATACACAGTTCCTGAACAGTAAATAAATGATCTTGTGGAGCATGTCTGCAACAGATCTTTGCTACATAGATCAGTCACAATAACAGGTGAATTGTTTAGACATTTTTACTCCATTAAAGGTTTATTGGATGTGTATAGGCTGAATGTCCTGAGAGTTTGGATAACATTACACAGCATTAAATTGCGTTGGAATCCCATGAGGCTAAAAATCAAATTGTCTGCCATTGCTCCTGCTACAGCTTAGGTCTATTGGCTTGAGGGTGGTGCCATTTGAAACTTAATTAGCCAGGGAGCTCTCCAGATTGCACCTTATTGGACAGATACATTGGCCACAATAACAATCTCTTATTTTAAAGCGGCATTCACACCAAGGACATTTAGAAGATGTTGATTCTGAGGCTTTTCCTCCAATGTTTGCACATTTGTTTTGGGAGGTCAGGAAAAATATTATTTGAATTCAGATGACACTGAATAAATGTACTCACATTATTTGAAATGTCTCAGTTAGTTAGCCGGAGCGTACATTTTGAAAAGAGGTACAGATGCTTAGTTCAATAAGGAGAGATCAATTTTAAATTAGTATTGATATTTGCAATGAGCACATAACAACTTTATCCAGTTGTTTGTTAGGGATTGTATGGTGATGTAGGAAATATGTAATTGTGAGAAGCTTTGAAATCATGTGAAAGCAGAGATGAGACAATTGAAATGTATCAGTAGAATATTAAAACTTGTAAACATGCAAAAATATGTTTTATGATGAATCCACTTTAGAGTCCTCTTGTTTGTAAAACATTACTTGATTGAAATTGAACAGCTTTAACCAAACGACCAAATACAGAAATGTAGTCGAACTGTAGGTGTGAATGCAGCCTTAGATTGTCCTTTTGCTTTGACATGTGCGAAACACAGACAAACCTCAAAACACTGAGGTCCACATCCTTAGAATCCACCCAGACTGGAAGAAAGAGGGGGCTTTTCCACCCCAGCCTAACAGCAGCAGCTGAGCTGAGGTGGCGGCCAACCTCCCAACACGCTAGTTCACAGCCAGCTGCCTGTGTATACTCCTTCAGCCACGCACATGTTTCCCATGATCTCACCTGCTGGCACCAGGAACTTGAGATCAGGCCCAGCTCTGCCGTCATCATACCTACCCCAGAAGCCTCTCTGTCGGGTAGAGTGTCGCACCCCTTCTCTCTGGGATGCAGGAGGCATGGAGGTGCTAAGCTCTCCCCGGGGATGTATAAAATATTGTACATACGTAGTTAAACATCATGGATCAATGGATTATCTGAGGATGTTATGGGAGATTCTACAAAATGTGTAACATAAAGTAGTACTCAAGAATAACATTGCCAACTTGCTTCAGACGTCACTGCTTTAGAAGATTGTTTTCTTAAAGGTTTGTAACTATAGTGGAAACCTGTTACTAACGCTCCGTCTATTTCTGGGCCATTTAACAGAGGCGTGCAGCTTGCTATAACGAACATCTCTATACTAATGCCAGCTCAGGCTAGCATGTAGTTGTGATAAAAATAGTGAGATTGGTCTTGGAAAACGGTGGCAGAGAGAGAGGGAGTGAAAGAGGAAGAAATAACTATAAAGAGACAGATCGAGAGGGTAGGTGTAAACAGGAGGAGGCGTGAAAAAAGATTTTTGAGCTTCAAGGGTGTTTGGAGGATTCTGGGAGGGGGGTTAATAGCCACACAGAACACAGAACAAGGACAAAGGGTCATTGGGGTAGAGGAGGAAGAAAAGAAACATGGCTCATTCCCCGACTTACTCATGCACTCAGATACAGACACATACATACTTTCATCATACACACTCATCCACCCAGCAGGCATCTTTAAGGAATGCCTTCTCTCTAAAAGCACCTCTTTTCCTCTCTTGCTGGTTGATAGGATAGTTACAGTGATCTCTAGGAATCTCTCATATTCTCCTAAGACCCACTGCTAAACTTAAATCATCTGTCAGTGCCTGCAGGAGGTTATATTGTAACACTATTAGTTCCTGAAAATATGAAATTGCTCTACTGAACACGACCATTTTATCCAGACTTGTCATTACTTTGAGAGGGAGTTCTCGTGAACCTGCCTTGGACTGAGCTCAGGGGTTGTGTGTGTGTGTGTGTGTGTGTGTGTGTGTGTGTGTGTTCTTTTTACAGTCTCCAGGGCATTGGTTCAGTTCAATATTGATATAGCAGTCGGCATTGTTAACCTTCACAATTATTCTCTTTGGTTTTGCTGTGCCCTGGGGAATGGCTATTTTTAAATTTTGGGCAGCTATTGTTTAACTAACAACCTATTGATTTATGTCAGCTTCAGATGCAGGGCCACAGTGAGGGGGAGTGTGTTTTTGTTGTCTCTGTTCACAAACACATTATTCAAAATGTTTTAGAGAGTATGTAAGTGCTAACTCCATATTAGCCCAAGTGAATGCAGCCCTTTTTTTGATATGGGCTTTCACATTAGAATTTTGGATGCATAAATCTACATATTTCTGTGATGTTGCCTGTGTTTTTCTCTTTGTCTTAAGTTTAGAGTGACTACTCTACACTGCAAATGAGCGTGTTTCCAATGATAATGTGTTGCATATAATTGTGACATCATTATTGCTGCAGCAGAAATCAGCAAGTTCAGTGCTGGCTTCGGACAGCTGTGTGTTGTAGTGCGGTTGCCTCTCTCAGGATGTACACACAGGCAACCTACAGAATGTCTCTTATTAATATTTTTGAGGTTAGAGGGGAAAAAAACAAAATCCCTCAAACAGCTGTCTATTGTCTTTTGAAGTATCGCGTCTCTTACCACTGATGATAACACGATTTCCTATCTCGAGAAGGAACAAATGATTGTTTATCATTCCTAAATAAAACTAATCGAACAAATGGAGCTACGAGCTGCTGACATTTGGACGCATGGAGCCTACTGAGCCAATCGAACAGCAGCCAAGGAAAACAATGGCTCACACTCTCCCCCCTTGAAGGAAATGCCAAACATTACAGCGCTGTATAAATAGAAGGCTCTGACTTTGTAGAGCCAGAGCGCGAGATAGAGGACAGGAACCCCCTCCCTGGGGTCACACCAATGGCAAGGTCTCCCACCTCTCCTCTCTTTCTCTTTATTCCTCTTTTTGTTTTTCTCTCTCTGGGTGTGTGATCTATTTTTGAGGTGATTTCTCACGACCTCCTTGTGTTTTTTTTTCATCACCATGGATTTACATCTGTATTTTTTTTATCTCTTTCCCTCTAACACACACTTTCCTTGACACCCAGGTCATAATGAATAAATGAAAAGCCTAGTAACACATTGCAAACACCCCGTGCTTTATTAATGGCACCATCTACTACAGTCGAAGTGGCAAATGGGCCTCCTGGATAGATTATGTTTTGGGCGACTGTGCGGTCTTTGACCCGAGGGGAATGTTGTGCACGGAGCAGGAAAGCATGTGTTTAATGGCTTCTGGTCAAGCAGCCTATTCTCACTGCTGACCACTCAGTGCAGTTCAGCTTTGTTTAACAGTTTTGGGAAATTTCTCTTTGCATCTGGATAATGCAGCCAATGTGAGTCCAGGCGCCCCCCCCCCCCCCCCCCCCACACACACACACACACACACACACACACACACACACACACACACCTCTATTGAGAAAGGGAATTGTCCCCAAAAAACGAGGTTAGCTGCTCCGACTATGTGTAATCTGTACTTTTTGTATCAGGCGTACAAAAGTATTTCCCTTGGCGATGTTTTGGAAGATTGAACCCCAGCTGCCGGTGTATTTAGGAAACAGCATGCAAACGAGGTAGCACGCACACATATACACAAAGACACACATGTTCACCACCAAGACATTCTCTCTTTGACTCTTTGTCTTCCTTTATCTCAGTCTTATCACCACCCACACTAGCAGAATCTGTAGCCGCAAGTGTGTCGGTTTTTCACACAAAATTACTGCAGTGAGGAGGAAAAGTGTCCAAACTCCTGTCATTTCCAAGTAGACAAATTTATTGTACTTCAGTCGATGTTTCTTAGTAAGGACAGCTGTCACATGAGAGGTCAGGATTGTTGATGCCTTTCAGACCTTAGTATTGATCTGGGTATCTGCCTCTTCTAGAATCAATAACACCAGGTTGGACAAGATCATTTGCTAATACAGTTTGGCAAGCTACTTATAAAGTGGTGGCCACCTTGCAGATCACGTAGCCTGCTCATTTAGAGCACAAATCCAGTGCATTTAAAGATGTCAGCTGTTTTTCGCAATGTGAAAACTTTTCAGGAATATGTCGTCAATCTTCATACAGAGGGCTATTGTTTTCTTGAAAGTCTTTCCAGTCTAATATAGGTGTACAGAGGCCGGGAATGCAATTTCCCACTGAAAAGAACTTCTTTTTGGTAACTGAAAGTGCCGTTTATGTGGTGCGAAGATTGCTTTTTGCACACGATGTGGGGTTTATTTGCATATATATAGAGAATACAGTAAAAGGTAAGCCATTAACTTGGCGCCTCTTGTACACATACACACTCACAGTCAAATGAATATATAGAAAAATAGAAGCTCAACTGGTGTCATCTGTCAATACAAGCGAGTTTGTTTTGTGCAAGGCAAGACAATAGATTTCTGAAGTTCTGCATAGTGTTCTTTTTCATTCTATCATCTTATTTTATGTCATTTTAGTTTTATCAGTGCATGTAGGGGAATGGTTTTTCTCCAAAATATATTAAATAAATATACATATAAAATATATATTGCTATTGCAGAGTTTTGTGGAGCGTAGTTATAGAAAATAAAACAGAATCAGTGCTCTTGGACAATGTTCAAGGTGAACTGGCTTTGAAAATATTAGTCAGTGTTCTTTGAGTATGAGAGCAAACTCAATTTAAAAAAGCTTCAGTAGCCAAATTGAGGATAAAAGTACATCTCAGAATTTTAAACTGCAGGTAGCAAAGTAAAGGAGATAGAGAGCCAGAACAAGATCTTGAGATTGAGGGAGGGAGGGAGGGATTGAATTACCTAAAACAAACGATTTTGAATCAATCTCTTCTTGCCCTGGTCAGTTTTAAACTAGTAATGTCTCTAAGTCCTGTAAGTGTGCTGCAGGAAAGGAAATATTTGAATAGAGGAATTACGTAGTACTGGCTAAGGGTTAGATAGTGCTGTGACCACAGTGGCTAGTGTTAGCCACTGAGCTTGAAGCCTGCTTCCCAATTACATGTTTGCCTTTGCTGACAGTTAGTTAGTTACTCAGTTCTCCTTTGCTCTTCATCCTTTCCTCCCTCCAGCATGCTCAGCTGCGTCTAAATATCTAATAAGCTGTTCTGCCAACTTCTGATCCCTGGTTTGTTCTCACCTGGGCAAATGCACATGAATAATGGAAGCGGCATGAAGTGAGGCAGGGGCATGGTTGCTACTCAGTGTTGTGTTGAGCCCTGATAAGGCTCTCCACCGCAGCAAAAGAGCCTCAGAGAGCCGATGAGACGACGTCTGACAGTATTAACTTTATTACCCACAGGCTGCCAAGCTGTAACAGGCAGAAGTATTAAGTAGAGGGTGAAAGAGAGGAGGTGTGTTCTACTCACTGTCATAACCCTGTGAAAATCTCATTTAATTCTGCCTTCATGTATAAATGTATTAAACCAATTAGCAAGTCTGGCTTGGCCTTGTGCTTGACAAGAATTGATTGTTTATTTTATTTTCAGTGTCTTGCATCAGCACATGTCCTTCACACAAAAGAGCCCTCATCAGCACTGCTGACAGGCAGCAAAAAGAATATGGGAAACAAATGCGGCTGTGAAAATTAGTGTGGCTGTATGCAACCACACATCCAGCGGCACCTACAGTGACAAGCCTGGAGAGTCATATTTGTCTATAATACTGTGAGGCGCACTTGCATGTGAACATATAGACAAAACAAACACTGTGTAATGTGTAAGAAACAAAACATTTTTCATTTAAATGCACTAGATATGTGTAAGAGACAGACAGATATAAGCCAAACACAGCTAATTTTATGTATAATTGGGGCATAGTGGCAGCCCTCAAAATGCCTTTTAAATATAATGTAGGCAGAAGAATATGCAGCTCCACAAACACACAAGATCCTGTAGCAAGGCACATGCTGCCACCTCGTCTGGTTCCCCTGATTCGAAGAAATTCCACATTAAAGATGGGGGACATAATGTCCCACTGAAAAAAATCCCACTCCCTCCCTTCAGGCCTCCCCCCAAAGGCACTCCTACCAAAACACATTTCCATGTGCAATGAGTGCACAGGCAGTCCGCAAAGGTAGGCAGGTATATAGGTCAGTTTATTTCAATCCTACGACAATAGCTTTAAAATGTAAGAAATAATTTTGCCTTAGTGAATAATGACTAAAAGTGTAAGACACATTTCAAAAACAAGGGTTAAAAAGTATTTATAAAAATGTCCACCTTATTATCTGACCCTGTAAAAAAAAAAATAATAATTTGCATTCAAATATGATATACTAGTAGAATAGTAGTATAGTAGGTAGTATTTTAAGCTTTCAATTCTCTATTTATATACCAAGACATACATGTACTGTATATATGGTTCATACAGTAAATGCAAAAATATCAGTATTTCAATGTTATATTAATAAATCTACTAACAATAAATCATGTCGGTGCCAAAACTGGCTTTGGATGACATCCAATATGTCAATAACAGGACCAACACACCAGTTCCCTACTGTGTCATTCATGCAGAATGCTCAGGATGCTGTGATAGTCTGTCACATAATAATTGGAGTTTCTTGTGAGATCATCTGAGGTGAACTGAGAAAACTTGTCCCAAGAGTCCCAGTCCCAGTGTTTTTGCCATCAAGAGCTAACATTGGTAACCAGGGAATGGGAAAGCTAACGTGTATATTGATCCATAACTCTGTCTGCTGCCTTTTTCATACTCCGCTGATGTGGTCGAAGGGAGCAGGCTGACCTTGATGCCTGTACGGTGCTTAAAATTGAAAAAGTGGCTTTTGTTGAAAATCTTTTTTAAAAATGTGATATGTTTCTTGCAGGCAGAGACTAAATCCTTTTGAAACAAATATTTGCAGTGCAGATGTTCACTCGTGACAAATGTGATATAAGATAACATAATACCTTTACATGCATCAAAATGCAAGATTTATTTTGAAAATTGGTTTTGTAATAGGAGTTGTCTCCAATGTGGCGGTGAGAGGGTTAAGCTAAATCCAGCCTGCTCAACTGCACTGAATGTGAAATGGAAACACCGGCTTGGCTGCATTACTGTTTACATTCTATGAATAGGAATCACATGTTTGGTGAAACCAGACTGCTCTGAAGGCTTCTGCAGAGAGAGAAAGGCAGGAAACAGGAGAAGGAGAGAGAGAGGAAAGATCGGGCGAGCAGAGGTGGGAAAAAGAGTGAGAGTAGAGGAAGAAGAGTGGAAAAGATGAAGGGAAACAGCTAGAATAAAGGGGGTGACCAAAGGAACCCTGGCTAGTTTCTCATATGCTAAAGCATTCCTTTTTATCCCATGAAGCAGCTGCATTGAGACACATGGCTCCTGTCAAAGACTGCACGGAAATGTAACACAACAAGGTTAATGTGCAGCTTGATCCCACTTATATAATATTTGCAGTTCAGTGTGTACTGGTCAACTAGAGAGCACTCATTTTTGGGGCTGCCACATTTCCTTTTTTCAAAACCATAGCGGTCAATAACTGTAGTCTCTTGATGTCTGGCAAAACTCAGCAGTGCCTAGTCCTGACATGTGTCTTATGCTTGTGGATATTCTTACCCCAATTGGTAAAATAAATTGCACTCCGAGATATGCCAGCAATACAATCTACTAATGCGACTGAATCCAGTCAAACAATGTCCCGTTTCTTTCTGGTTTAAATGCTCAGCTAAGGTGATTAGGCTAAATGCCCTGTATAGGGCCACAGCTTGAGAATTATGTTTGCTAACACGGTCACTAATGAAAGTATTCTGATAGCTGGGCTGCGTTAGGGAGTTTTTATTAGTCATTTGAATGTGTGCACCATTGATTAGTACGTATGCCTCGCCAAAATGTGTTAAGGTCTGTGATTTACCAACATCATACAAACAGGCCAGCCGTTCTCTATGGAAAGCCATATGTTAGCTCCAGGTATGGTATTTGGTTACCTCATAAAGTAATGAATGTAAGCCCCTTGTTTTAGAAAGACAGGGTGCGAGGTAGAGAGAGGAATCAAACTGCCATCTTGCCATGATTGAACATTTTCCCTGCTCCATAAAAATCTGCAGCTTTGTTTTCCTGTATTGTTCTCTCTGCAGCTTTTTAATTAATAATGTGTTACTTTTTCACATGAGTGAGCTGACATAGAAAGCCTTTAATTTGTTATTTGCGTCTTGAACCTTTTTGTCTGTTTGGGAATATTTTTGGAATGCTCACTGCATAACAACAGGTCCACAGCAGATTGAGGTCACAGACTACAGGCAGGGCTTGTCAGTTGAATAGCATCTGTCTTTGTTCAGCCCCAAACCACTGTGGAGAATCAATGTGATGGCTACCATGAATGCAGCTGGCCTGTAGCAGACCCTGAGCAAACAACTATTGTTCTAGTGCACACTGGACAACATTAAAGCAACTGTTTAACCAAAAGGTTTTATGTTGTCACCCTCATGTCAGTAGAAACACCAAGGAAGTTAAGCTATCTTATTTTCAGCATTCTCCGTTTGTACACATGTGTAACACAAGTGATTGGCACATGCGTTGTTAGCGTTCTGACTATTCATTAGTAATTAGCAGAGATGCTCACAAGTCTTTGAGCTAGACTCCAAGTCAAGTCTCAAGTCTTTGAGCTAGAGGTCAAGTCTCAAGTCTCTGAGCAAGAGTCCAAGTCAAGTCTCAAGTCTCTGAGCAAGAGTCCAAGTCAAGTCTCAAGTCTCTGAGCTAGAGTCCAAGTCAAGTCTCAAGTCTCTCGTGGTTATTACGAATGTTGTATCACCTGCTGCGTTCAATCCAGGTTGCTAATAAAACTTCATAGCTATAAGGAATACTGTTAACCTGTTTTTCATTTACAGAGCACAACCATGTAATGTGCAATGCAATTAATGACTGAGCTAATTAAATACTGTCAGTCAATAAAACTGTGATGTTGCATAATCAACAATAAATCTGTCTGTTTTTAACTTACAGAGCACAACCATGTAGCCTAATGTACAATGCGTCTACAATTAATGACAGCTACTGTAAGTCAACAAACCCTGTTGAGTTTCAAACCCAGTGTAAAGTTAACTAAATAATACTGTAAAGTTACATGGTCAACAATAAAGCTGTAACATGTTTTTAACTTACAGAGCACAACCATGTAATGTGCAATGCAGTTAATGACAGCTTATAAACTACTGTAAGTCAACACATCCCCCAGACTCTCAAAACAATAAACTGTAACCTGTTTTTAACTTACAGAGCACAACCAAAGTGTGCAATGCAATCAATGACAGCTTATAAACTACTGTAAATCAACACATCCCCCAGACTCTCAAAACAATAAACTGTAACCTGTTTTTCACAGAGCACAACTATAATGTGCAATACAATCAATGACAGCTTAAACTACTGTAAGTCAGCACACCCTGCAAACTCTCAAACCAGTGTAATGTTAGGCTATAACGAAATAAAACTGTAAGGTTAGGCTACATGATCAACAATAAACTGTAACCTCTTTCCAGCCAACAGCAATAATTAACGTGATGGCAGCCAGCAGGACGTAAATAATTACGTTAATCGACCACCACAAGTTTGGCAAGTTAACAAATGCTCGTTCATCTTTTCATAACGAACGACAGTCAGAGCAAACCTCTCGTAGGTCATAGCTGAAGCAAGAAGCAAGCTAACGTTAGATGGCCAATGCTGAGCTGGTGGTGTTTACTCACCACATATTTGCGTTCAGCGCTTCTTTGTTTGGGTCTTTTGTTGTATGAAGTTTTAAAGCCAAAGGTGTTTGTTGTCCTCTCTCACGTGCGGACGCGCGCAGCAGATGTTACGTAGGCAGGTTATAGGTAATGGAGAGAGGGAATACGGCAAGCTCATCAGACGTCCTAAAAAATAAACATTGTTCAAGAGTCTCGCACCTCGAGTCCGAGTCGAGTCTGAAGTCTTTTGAGGACGAGTCTCAAGTCGAGTCTGAAGTCACTGTGTGTGCGACTTAAGTCGCACTCGAGTCCGAGTCTCTAACTCGAGTCCCCATCTCTGGTAACTAGTAGTTCGACATTTTGGTAAATGCACTGCTTTCTGGACGAGAGTTAAACAAGAAGATTAATACCACACAGTATGTCTGTACAGTAAATGTGAAACTACAGACGGAAGTTGGATATCTTAGCTTAGTATAAAGACTGTAAACGGAGGGAAACAGCTAGCCCGGCTCTGTCCGTAGATAACAAAATCCACCTACCAGCATCTTTGACACTCGCTAATTAACAGGTTATATCACATTTGTTTAATTTGTACAAAAACTGAATGTAAAAACAACAAATGGTGGAGTCTTGTCATTACTTTGTATTACTTTGAGACTCCAGGAAGTGATTGTGCCCAGGCAAAAGATACTCCAGCAAATAAAATCCCAATGTGTGTTGTTTTTTTACACAAACAAATAAAACTTGGTAATTATTGAGATTTAGAGATACTCCTAGGTAGATTTTAACTTTGCCAGTGAACAGATCCAGGCTAGCTGTTTGTCATAGTCTTAGTGCTAAGCAAAGCTAACCATCTCCTGGCCCTAGCTTCAACTTCAGTGTACAGACATGCGAGTGGTATCGACCTGATCTTATCATCTAACTCTCAGCAAGAAAGCAAATATTTCCCCAAAGCTTTTTTCAGTGAAGTACTCCATCTATCTGTGTAATCTGAAACAGCTGTGTACTATGACATGTAGTAAGCTAAAGCTTCTTTTTCTTAGCTTTCTCCAGAACAATATGTTTGGCAAATGGTTTGTTCTGACTAGTCCTTTAATCTTTAGTGGAGTTTTGCACTCATTTGATTATAATTTCACCTACAGTATATTAGAAGACAATAAGACTTCATTGCCTGTGGCTTCAATGGAACTCTTCTTTAAGCGGTTTGTTTAAACTATTTGTTGCACAAAAAATGTCTGTTATTATTCACCCACTCCCTTATACCAAAAGGCACAATTTCAGGCATGACAAGTGGTAGCATTTTCCCATAATGAGTATATAATATAAATGTTTCCCCCAGTTTTAACATCCCACAGGTGTAAACATGGCAATAGTGTGTTTTCCAAAGCCCCTGCAAAAGGAAGACCCCCTGCTGCTGTTGTTCATTGTCGTCTTGCTCTCTGGAGCCTTTAAACCTCAACTATGTGATTTTCCGCTCCTCTCCTTTCTCTGTGATAAACCCATGATTGACAGCTTCCAGTGAGATGGATAGATTTCCAGGCACAGAGAGTGAAGTGGGAGTGCGAATGGAGGGGCGGGGGGTGAGGGGTTACAGACATGCTGTCGATCTGACAATGAAAACTAGTGATTCACTGTAGATTCACAGTGTTGAGACTGAGTCAGTTGCCACTAATGAAGGCTACTGGTACAAGTAGTGACCTAGGATTTAAACTCAGTGTGTGTGTGTTTTCTATATCATTGTGTTTGTTAAGGTTAGGCATCCACATATGGATGTGGATTTATGCATGTGCCATGTTAATCTACCTTGCACTGAAGCACAGCCTTTCCTGAAGTAATTTTTCTTTTATTCTGCTTTACACCCAGGGACAAAGTATCTTTGATAGATATGTAACATCTGTCTCTGGTTGCAACTCAGCACGTCCTTTGTATCTTTGAAATGAAATCCTCTAAAGAAAGTAGGATTTATTGCTTGCATCCAGACCATGATATGCTCTGTATTTTCAACTTCTCAAAGTTTCGAAAGGAAATTTTTTAGTTTGTTTTGTCTATATTAGACTTTCACCATGCCAGTGAGCCTTATAGTCAGTTATTCTACGTACAGGGTCGCAGGGGCTGGAGCCAATCTCAGCTGACATCGGGCGAAAGGTGGGGTACACTCTGGACAGGTCGCCAATCCATTGCAGGGCCACACACAGACAACAAACCAGTCACACTCACATCTAAGGACAATTTAGGAGCACCCGGAAAGAACCCACGCAGACACGGGGAGAACATGCAAGCTCCACACAGAAAGGCCGGGCCAAGCGGGGTTTGAACCCGCAACTTCTTGCTGTGAGGCCACAGTGCTATCCACCGGAACACCGTGCCGCCCCTAGATAATGAGATTGTGAGTTATAATACAATTCAATATTGAAAAATAATATAAAATACATATATAGAAAATTAGATTCACTAAGTGTCAGATTTTAAACTAAAGTAATAGATAAAAATGTACCTAAAATTTTGATTAAAAAAGGAATAATTTAGGTGCAAATGTAGGATCACCAACATTACTACCCAGAAATGCAACAAGTCGAGCTTTTTGCTCTTGACAATGCCCCTTTAAAAATATATAAATATAACAGCTGCAGTGGGAGTCCACTCGTGTTTGGCTCAGAGGTCTAGGGGTGGTGATTTGTTTCGACTGTTGCCCCTTCATCCCAACATCATCAAGTGTCTATTAAGCTCTGCAGCTGTGCGACTACAATTCAAGGGGGAGCAATTTGTTTTTTTACAAATGGATTGTTTATACAAGGATAATCATCTTTGTTCCACAAATGCCTTTTCTCTAGACTGATGCATGCGTCAACAAAGTTAATTCATACACATGCAACCGTAACCCCAGGGGACTGTGACTGTGCTTCAAAATAAACACTTTTATTGTTTGGATGTCTGCAACATTATGAAATGACAAAACCGTGACATCTGTGTTTTCTATTTTGGGGCATTCCTCAAGGTCATATCTTAAAACTAGTAGTGGAATTCATTACTACTGGCACAGTTATTGGATCTAATTGAAGCATAAAAATACCTTTGTACTCTGTCATACAATAGATACAAATGCAGTCACAGCAAACCCAATTGCTGGGTATGCTCTGTGTCCTTGCATTGGACTTATAAAATTTCACAATTAGGAAAATCTGAAAATTTAAAGACAGCTCTTTATCCAATAGCTGTAAATATTTATAATGTATTAATTGTTTTTGTCAGCACCCTATATGACCTTTAAACTTTTGACCTCCACAGTATCAAGGTAGCAGTTTGATTACCATTAAACTGTTTCCTATCAAACCCCTCTGCCCCAAGTATATGTGTTTAGGACCTGTTCAGGCATCAGATGCATGACTGTCTGCTGTGCTACTATATGCAGTTCATACAAGTCCCTGCTGGCAATGCAAACACAAAAGGGCATTTTGACTAGTTGAATAAAAGAGCCTATTGTGTGAGACATCAGCGCTCTATACTTTTCAGGTGTCACCCGTGTTTCACATGCTTAGAGTGGAGTGCATTACTGTTTATGTCATCGAAGCAATTACCGGTACATGTCCCGTACCTGACAGCTGTCTTGGTTTTCTTATAGCTGCCAGTCCACATCCCCACACTACACATTGAAAAGAGCAACAGGGCTGATATTGCTTTCTGCTTATGGATGTGTCCTTGCACCCGTTAAAAGGATGTTAAAAGCAAATGTATAAAGCATAAGCAGATTAGAATTCACAGTCTGTGTGTGTGTGTGTGTGTGTGTGTGTGTGTGTGTGTGCGCGCTAAAGAAAAGGGTTTATCTAACTATGGCTCTTCAGACAGACTAATGACTCATCAATGATGTCCCTGTTTTTTTGTTTTTTTTCATCTGTTTGGCGAAAAGCTCTGAGTGAGACCTAAAAACTAAAAATCTTGCTATGGTAATCAGCACAATAAAAGATCAGAGCGAGTGCCTTAAAGATTTATGTCTGTGTATGTGTGTGTGTGTGTGTGTGTGTGTGTGTCAGCTTGGGTTTGTGTGTGACTGTGTGTGTGTGTGTGTGCCTGTGATGCATGTGTTTTTCCTCAAGCACCAGCTCAATCTGTTCTCCGTCCAGATGGGACACTTCACCTTAACAAGAATGGCAGATGAAGAGAGACAACGAGACAGACAGAGTTTGTGCCTGTAAATGTGCTGTTCTGGCTGTGTCTGCGTGTGCGAAGGTTTCTGGGAATGTTTTTGTGTGTGCCAGCCTGTCTGCAGAACAAACTCCTTTACCATGAACCTAGCGATTCGTTCCCTAAGTGGCTCCCATCATAGCTGGCATTGTTTCCCCAGAGTGACACAGCTAAAGCTTAATGGGCCTGTTGATGGTGTATTAAAGCTTGGTGTTAATTATAACGCCATGCTCTGGTGAACACAGTCACATTAACATCAGCATAAGCAGCACTGTTAGGCTGTGTCCTAGGGAATAAAGTGAGAATGCTGAGTCAGCCAGCATTTGAATTGGACAATTGTACAAATCCAGAATAAGGATCATGCCCTCATCTCTATTGATGTGATATTGGCTTAATGTATGGGTTTTGTTGATTGTTTTCTTGTTATGATACTGCTGTCTTCACAGAGGAACAATCCCACTGCATATTAGTTGTGATGCCATGTGGTTTATTTCTGTGAGCAAGAAGGGAACTGGGAGATTTGTGTGACCTCCTTTATTTTATTTGTCAAATACTGATGAGCAGAGTGGCAGGATTTGTAGAAAATCTTTTTTCCGGAGTGCAGTAAGAAAGTGTTAATTGACTTATTCTTGACCATTGACGGTGCCGTGATGAAAAGACATTCTTGTCCTTTCTTGCATCAGTTTCACCTGATTTCAGCCTAAGTTCACATGGTCGTCGATGGCCTAAAGATATAGAATCAGTGTGTATTATAGGGATGGGGATCGAGACCCGGTTCCAAAATTTCTCAAAACCTGAAAATCTATAAGGTTCGAGTTTATCGATACTGCTATCGAGACTTGCGGGCTATGATGTAACGTTATGACCCGAGCGTCAAATGTGATTTAATTTGAAACGCAATGGATAAGAAAATCATCAGGCTGGGGTACAGTCTCTGCCGGCTCCTACACACACACACACACACACACACACACAAAGTGGCAGCAGCAGAGCGGGAGGCTGCGCCGTCGCGGTGGAATACGGTGAGGGTTAAGTTAGCTCCAAACTACTGTAACGTTAGTTGATGACAGCGACGCTCGTTACTGTAAGTACGTGCAATAAAACCTTTGCAAGTAAAAAGACAATACTTTATCAATATCAATACACCTGTCTGTAAGGTAACGTTAAACATGTAGAAAGGGTTAATTTAATCATCTCTGTCCTCAGTATCTCATCCTGTATGTTTTATACAAGCACAGCTAACGCTAGCTTGGCATTAGCCAAATCTTAAAAACAAGCTAATAGAAAGCTGTCTGTCTGGAGCACAGACTGATCTGTAGTCTCAAAAACTCAGCTGCTGGCTGAGACAAACCAGCCGCTCCTGCTCCTACCTGGTAACTTTACCTGCAGCCAGCGAGAGAGGAGGGACTGATACAGATTGATGTTATTCTTTCTAAACTTCACTCACTACTTGTGATGTCAGATAAAGTTATTCAGTTACTTTGCTTTTGTCTAGAAACAACATTTAGCTGTATTTAAAATATTAAATTAAAAAAAACCAGGCAGTTAATATGTACACTTCAATATGTTTTTTTTATCGTAAGTGATATGTCATCTCAATATATAATGTTATCGCACATTGAATATTTTCCTACCATGCAGGCCTACCTCATGCCCCTTGGGTCTGGTCTTACCAAATAACCATCACTAAATAATAGTAAAGTATGGATAGTGGTATCGATAAAGAATCGGATCATTAAGCAGTCTCAATAAGGGTATCACTATCAATAAAAATTAACAATCCCCATCCCTAGTATTCAAAGAAGTTTAATGAATGTGTGCCTTGTGGTTTATATAATTCAACACCAGTCATATGGAGCTGAACTATTGCTCAGCATAAAGCTGCTTTTAGTGACAGAGCAGTTCATTTATTTGTTTAATTATACAGATTGTTTTTGAAAGTAGTAGTAGTAGAAAGTAGCAGATTGAATCAAATGAAAATTACAGGAGGTACATGAGGTTCATCACGCCAACAGGCCTAATTTATCTCCACTCTATCAAATAAGATAACCAGAGGAAGACGACTATAAATAACCAGAGAAACCGGATGTGGGGGGAAGGTGATGAGGGGAGGCAAGGACAACCTTTATGACCTTATGATGACAAGCAAAACCATTGCCCCCTCGGCTTATCCACTCAAGGTACAAATATGGCACCTCATGAACCTTTAGCCTTTGTGTGAACAAGCTGAGGAACCAGTGGCTTTGCTTGTCATCACAAGGCCATGAAGGTTGTTCTTGCCTCCCCTCATCACCCTCCCCACCACATCCTGTTTCTCTGGTTATTTCCATTTGTCTGCCCCTGGTTATGAACTGTTTGATACAGTTGAGATAAATTAGGCTTATTGTTGGCATGATGAAACAGAACCTCATGCTCGCTTCCTCGCTCTGTGGTAGCTTGCCTCTGAATTCTCTCTCCTTCTCTCTTTACCCCTTACATGGCTGTATGATAACAACCACATAAAGCATCTGATAAATAGCAGCCAAGGTGAATATTGGAGGAGGACATTATTTGCGTGTGCACACGTACGCACAGCTTTCTCATAAACAAATACCTCAAATGTGTACTCACACACACACACACACACACACACTGCTCGTTGCCATTTATCAGCGTAATATCAGCATGACTGGCCGCAAGCAGCTATTTTTTTCTTTTCCAGATAATGAATTTTGTAACAAAGCCGCCGCATGCATATAACTACTTCTTCAGTTGAGTGCCTTTCCCAAGCACTTAGCTGCTGCTCAAATCATGTTTGCTTTGAACACAGCTCAGTGTCGAGGCATGGTTTCTGCTGCAGCAGAAGGGAGGAGACTTTTGGTAGTGCAAATGAGTTTGAGCCTTTGAGCTCCATTTCTGTCTTTATAAAGTCCTGTCTTCAGTTTGTCCTTTGCTGGTTCATGAGATTATGGGTGGCTGTGTAATGCTTTCTTCTCAATGCAGCTGGATGCACGCTACCGAGTCTGGATAGTGTCATAGCACAATAAAGTAATTACAAACGGGCAGTGGATGCCAGAGTTAACTTAATATATCTCAGTATGAGCCATTAAATAGATTCAATTTTAGGACAGGTCAGCATGATGTTTTGACAAGCTGTGAATTTTATTACCTATTGATTGTACTGATTAAGCTCCATCAACACATTTTATAACAGCAACATGCGCAATAGTAGAGCTGCAACAACTAGTATATTAATCAATTAGTAAATTGACACAAAATTTATTTATATACAAAACTATTTTGCTTATCGACTAATCGTTTTTGAAGCAAAGATGACAAATACTCCCGTGTTTGATTTTCTTAAGTACTTTTCTCTCTACATCTTTAGGTTTGAGACTGGTGACTCTGAAAAATTCTGAATTTCAAATTATTATTGACTAAATAATTAACTTAATTAATAAAAATTATAAAATAATTAAGATACACTGAACACAATCTTTTGGCCGTCTCCATATTGGACATAGCAGTGTCTGTACTGAATATCCAGCTGTCTAGGGTAGAATAGAAATATAATGCCGTTTTGTTGTTGTTTGTGTGTTTAAAGTTGCTTTAATTTGAGTAATAGGTGTTGTGTCTGGAATGCAGTTGAAAAACCAGGAGGCTGAATCCTCGGTTACTGGATAAATTTACTGATGCTCACTCATTTCGCGCTCAGAATTTCCTCACTTTGAAATTGTGCGTTTTAAACCTTGGAAGAAGCCAAAGTGTCTTTAGGTCTTAATAATGTTAGTGTCCTCTGTATCTGCTGCCCATTTTTTGGTAACGTGAGTTCAACTTTAGTTGTCTGAACGTAGTCATCTTCATGTATACAATGACCTAAGCTTCAGAGAGGTCACTCCGGAGTTTAGATCCTGTCCCAAAGGTGAGAAGTACTTCCTGATTAGTCATAACCAGTAAAACCCAGTCATCAGTAAATCCTGCATAACTGGCGCAAAGGGAGACAAGGGTAGTCTTTCAGGAACAACCTCACCTAATGAAATTGTCACTGTCATCTATCTGGGGTCGTACAGTTTAATACTGTATTTTCACGGGGGCTGTTTTGTTTCTTTTAAAGGGTAGCGAGCCACTGCGAGCTGCGCTCACATGCCACTGAATCAGCGTGAGTGGGGAGGAGGGGTGTTGGTGATTTCTCATGTCAGTGGTTTTAAGGCCTCCCAGAGGAGACAGCTTGTTATGCAGGCTGCAAGGTGCTGAGATTTGGACAGCATGTAGAAAGAGGGGGAGTATCAATTTTCTTGTTTAGCTCAGGCCGTTTTCACTGTCCCACTTTTTTTCCCAATTTTTGTTGGGATCATGCTTTAAAAGTTGGAATGTCCTTGGAGTTAAGTGTTTATTGCTTGTAAGTCAAGCTGATCTTACCATAGAAGCCATATACAATGAAGAAAGTCAACAGTGAGCTGGATAAGGATAGATGGAAGTAAAATGTATGAGGAAGAGTTGAAACACATAAAGTTGTTGCAGAAATGCAGAGCTCCTCTGATTTACAAGTCCTCTTTCTGTGTCTTCTCTGCTGCTGTGCACCTGCCTCTCCTTCTCTCTGCTGTTTTCTTCACTCCATTGATTTTTACTTCTTCCCTAACGGTCAGCCAACCTCTATCCTTTTACTCCCGGCTCATGCAGTCACTCCTCTTCCTTTCATATGGCAGGAGGAATCATGTGTTAAAGGCTGCACTAAGGAGGCCCAGTCCACAGAGTCTGAGCAGTTGAATAGTACAAGAACGTGTGTGTGTGTGTGTGTGTGTGTGTGTGTGTGTGTGTTAGTGATGTTTCTACTGAATATGCACAGGCCAGTCTGTCTTACCTGAAGCCAATATCTCATGACTGATTTAGTTAAAATCAGACTGTTCAAAAGTTAAATAAAGTGGAAGTTCCTAATTAGAAGGCTATTTAATTTGCAACTGTAAATACTCATACACACTGTATCTTTTTCTCCTTCATGCAGGTAATTGGCCAGCTTCCGTGGGATTTGATGTCACCTTTAGATTGGTTCAACTGAAGATGGAAACACTGGAGTCTGAGCTGACCTGCCCGATCTGCCTGGAGTTGTTTGAAGATCCCCTGCTCTTGCCCTGTGCCCACAGCCTGTGCTTTAACTGCGCCCATCGCATCCTGGTGTCTCACTGCTCCACCAGCAAGCCCCTCGAGTCCATCTCGGCCTTTCAGTGCCCCACTTGTCGTTACGTCATCACGCTGAATCACCGCGGCCTGGAGGGCCTTAAGCGCAATGTGACGCTGCAGAACATCATTGACCGCTTTCAAAAGGCCTCCCTTAGCGGCCCCAACTCCCCCACTGAGAGCCGGCGCCTGCAGCCGCAGCGGCCCTACACCGCCACCATTAGCGGCACAATAACAACGATTGGCGGTGGTGGTGGCACAAGTGGAAGCAGCGCCCGCGGCAGCCCGGCGACTTCCAGCCACTCCCACCCGCACGCCAATCACACCAATCACGCCAACCACACCAACGCCAACCACAGCCCAGCTGTTGTTGCTAAAATGGATCCACGCATCAGCTGCCAGTTCTGTGAGCAGGATCCGCCACGTGAGGCTGTCAAGACGTGTGTCACGTGTGAGGTATCGTACTGCGACCGCTGCCTGCGCGCGACACACCCTAACAAGAAGCCGTTCACCAGCCACCGCCTGGTCGAGCCGGTGCCGGACACACACATCCGCGGCCTGACCTGTCTGGAGCACGAGAATGAGAAGGTCAACATGTACTGCTTGGTGGATGACCAGCTCATTTGTGCCCTCTGCAAGCTGGTGGGGCGCCACAGAGAGCACCAGGTGTCCTCTCTCACTGAACGCTTTGATAAGCTCAAGGTTAGTCCTCCATGTCCTTTTCAGTTTATAAAGCACGTGACAAGGTCATATCAGCAACAATTTCTGCATGTTGCTCCTATTTTATATTGTTTTACTTCTGTGTTACTGAAACAAGGTAAGTCACCATGTGGAACAAGATTTGATTGAAAAAGACTGATGATTTCCAGTTGAGCTTTGAAGCTATTCCCATTCTCACAAAGAGGTTCTCATGTATAGCCTGCAACATTCAATATGATATCTTTGTTTGCACTTTTCAGCAAAATCTTTAATCCATCCATTCCTACCTTGGGGATGTTCATTCTGTGCATTTCTGTTGACTACGAACTTTCAGTACTGCCACAGTTGCGTCATATGCACTCACACAAGCCTTTGTTCAGCAAGAAGGGCAGAAAGACAGACCACAAACAGAAAGAGTGAGAGACAATTGGGATGGTGTGCTGGTGAGAAGGGCAGAGAGAGACGGAGCGCAATAGGGAGGCCGTCATTATAATAGTCGATGAGCTGGCATTCCCTGTAGCCACTGAGCTTTCAGTGGCTCTGCGTAAAGTCCAGGACTGCTGAATCAGGGTGAAAAACAACAGAGAGAGGCACTAGCTGGAGCTAAATCCAAAACTAAAGACCTAAAGCAGCCGGCTGCATCTGCTGGCCTAAAAACATTTACCATGAGTGTGTTGGTCTTTTGAATATTTATGTACCTCTTTATGCACCATTTTTCAAAAAGAAAAAAAATCAAAATGAAACATTACCTCAGAGGATTGCAGTGTAATTGATTTTACACTAGCATGAGTAAGATTAATTGAATATTTAAAGTGGATTATAATTTTTGGATTGCTTCTGTGAGTAATATTCAACTCTCATAGGAAGGGAACAGTTTTAAGTTTGTTACCTCAATAATAATTATGTGTATCAGCTGTTTCCTGCACTGACACGATGCTCGAGCAAAGTTAGTGGGTCATAATATAACAGTAATAATAGCCAATGCAGTAACAAAGTTACAGAGACTGTGTGTTCAAGAAGAAGCACTGCATGGGCTACTTAATAAACTGCAAAGTCATGTAGATTAACTAAATTCCATTGATGTTTTCTGTCTCCAGTGTGCAAGGGTGTTGCCTTGGTTTGATTGTGTCAAATGAATTGACGATGAGATGATGATGAGAACCTGAGAAACACCTGAGAAAGCACTACATTAGCAGTTTTAGGGCCTTTATCTGTAGAGTGGTGCGTGTTTGTAAGTTGATGTTCTGTTTCTCAAAGAAATTATATTTTATTGTTCTCACATTTGGGCTTTTCACTCTACATTACAAAAGTGTGTATGTAGGAATATATGTTAGCGACATTTCAAGAGACATTATTAACCAGAGGTGTGGACTTGAGTCACATGACTTGGACTCGAGTCAGAGAAGAGTCACAAAAATGATGACTCGACAAAATCAAAGAAGACTAGCAACTCAAGTGTGACTTTAACACCAATGACTCGTGACGTCACTTGGACTTGAGCCTTGTGACTTTAGCTGACTTGACACTCCTCATGCCCATATATAAATTATGATATAAAAAAACTGCACAGCACATCAACATAGCGCTGTGCTATTAATTAAATTTTAACCTCAATTACGACTTTGGCTACCACTCAGGGTGCAAACTACAGGGGGAGCCAGGGAGAGCTTAGCTAATAAGACATGAACTCTCTAAAATATTGACAGTATGCTTTTTTGCCATTAATTTCTGTATTTCTGTATCATCATGGATCTTGCATAAAATTAGGAGCGTCTGGCTTCTTCCAGCCAGAGGGAACAATCACCGACCATCCGAAGCGCGCCCGGCCGCTCCACGATCTA
The DNA here is from genome assembly GCF_021292245.1 of Micropterus dolomieu. Lineage (NCBI taxonomy): Eukaryota > Metazoa > Chordata > Actinopteri > Centrarchiformes > Centrarchidae > Micropterus > Micropterus dolomieu. Next base: position 18,729,709 of record NC_060168.1, read on the forward strand.
TTGTCCCTGGCCCTGTTAGCCCCAACACCCCACTCCCTCTCCAGGCGAGCTGTGAACAGTTTGCGGACATCTGGCTGGATAAATTTTACTCATAATCCAAGCACAACAGCTGGGGGCTCGCCGCAGAGCCACACAACTTTCTAAATTCATCCATCTTGTATTTCAGCGTTCTCTAACGTAAACTCATTAACTAGAATAGTTCACCCGTCACCTGCTTTTCTCCCCTCCGTGTACACACACGCGCACACACACACACACACACACAGAGCCCCCTCAGTGTCTCCGAATGATGTCAACTTGTGGGAAACACTGCGCTGCTGTCGTCCTCTTGCACTCTAGATGCTACTTAAAGTTAATAATGTTGGATTATTATTTCTTATTTCATGGGCTATTTGGGATTTTGGAGCATTGCATATCTAATAGTTTTTGATAAGAAAGTATTACATTTTAAAAGTTCAATTAACGTTTCCTAAGTCGATGAGTAATCCTGTTAAATAATTGTGATCTCAATATTGACCAAAATAATTAGCAGCCCTACATGAACATTTAATTCAGTTCATGAAATTATAGATTATTTGTTGTGTGAAACTGCACCTCTGCCTCTTTCTGTGCAGGCTAACGCTTCGTTCAATAATTTTTTTTATTTTTAACTTGAAAAAAATTATGAAATGGTTTTAATTTGTATGACATGTTTAGGACTTGAAACTCAAAGTTTAGGACTTGGACTTTACTTCAACTTGTTGGTCTTGACTTGAGACTTGACTCAGACTTGGCCGTCATGATCAGTCTGAACTGGGGACTCGACTTGGGACCTGAGTGCAAAGACTTGAGACTTACTTGTGATTTGTAAAATGATGACTTGGTCCCACCTCTGTTATTAACAGTCCATGTGCAATAAAAATCCATCTCATTGGGTCTCAGGACGAACACAACAGCAGTAGCGATGTTCTTGGCAGCACAGAACATCAGTTTTATTTCAGTTCATCTTCTGTATTATTGATGATTCAAGAGTCCAGAACTTTCTCACTTTGAGTTTTGCACCAACATGTCGGCAAAATTCCACCTGCTCACCACCTCTCATCGACTCAACCCACAGGCGCGTGGAGTTTATTTTCACAAGCATTTACCCCTGTTCACCTCCCCCACTTCTGCCATGGCATTCTGTACAGACTGTGGGAGAGTTTACTGCAAGTAGCTAGCTCTCCCCCTCCTTTCCTCTCCACTTCATGGCTGGCTGTGGTTCTTTTGAAAGTTCCCCAGCCAGAGCTTTGAACTTTCTTGACTTTGAAATCCCCAATCTACCCCAAATCTGGGAGGAGACCAGCCCCAGTCCAAGCTCCAGCTCAGCTCACCAGTGGCTGTGGCAGCTAACTTATAATCTTCTTCTCTCTCATGGCAGGGCGGAGGAGAGGAAGTCCTATTTGTGCATAGCTAATCAGGGAAGATGTAGGTCAAAAAGGAGGGGGGGGGGGTCTTCCACGGCATTCTCTTTTTCCTCTGTTTCTTTTTCTGTCCAAAACTAATATTCTTTAAAACTCTTGGTTGATCTGCTTGTCAATACCACTAAATGATTGCACTGAGTTCCCTCTGTTAGACCCCTGCCTCACTCAATTTGATCTTTGACCTCTGGATTACCTTTCACATTATTTCCTCTGTCTGCTGTGTATGCTGGGAGCTACTTTGTCACTAAATGATTTCTCACACATTAAGGAAAAGGTAAGCTTCCCTTGGGCTATGAGGGTGGATATTTCAGAGGAGAAAGTGCCAACAAGTGCCAGCACTGTAAAAGACCAAGTGTGGCACAGCTGAAACTATAGGGAAGTGAGTAATTCCCAAGGCAGCAGTTAAGCAGAGCTGTTCCCTCAGAAGGAAAGACATTTGTGTCTTATAATTGGCACACTGTGGTAATAGTGTTTTACTTAGATATTCCTAAAAGACTACAGCTTAAAGGTACTAGACTCTAGATTTTTATTTGTTTTACACAATCACTGAAACCGCTTCCAGCTAAGATACATTCTGATGTAGCAGTGAATGTTTCATCACCTGCTGCTTTGGAAGTGTGTACTACCGGCTCATTAGAGTGTTATTTAGGTAAATTCTGTTGCAGCTTTCAGAGGAGCTCGCGTTGTGTGCTCTCAGCATAGGATTTTAGTCTGACACATGTGAAAGAAGAGGAAAGAGAGCCAGCAAGGAGCAGATGAGGAAGAAGCAGGACAAAGACTTAAGGAGATGGAGAAATGGTGATGAATGGATCCTACCATAAGGATAAGAAGTCTTCTTTTCTGCATTACTTGCAGTTAATTTACTGACTGCCCAGCTCTTGAGGGTTTGTAGTGTGTGTGCTTTAGCAAGTTCTAATGAGCTGACATGGAGGCAAAGCCGATATCAGACTTGCTGACATTTGTGACGCTCAGAGCGACACTTGAAGTAAGCGGTAGATGAACTTGAAGACTCTGGATCTTCAGCTCTCGGTGGCTTTGCATGTGCACTAAACCTACAGCAATGGGGCTTATCGTGGCGCATGTGTGTTTGTGTGCGTCTCCAAGGACTTGACAGGTCTCGCGCATACTTGTACCAGATGATCGTCTGTTGTGTACAAGAATGAAGAAATATGCAAAACATTTTCAAGCAATTATTGGATTAATTCCTGTTATGGAAGAGGCAAGTCATAGCATACTGAAACCAACTCTTCCCCTCTGACATTTTTGCTCTCCAACTCTCCTCTCTCTTCATTTCCTTCAGTCCCTCCAGCCCTGCTTCTTACCCTTTATCCGCACCGTTTTCTTCCTTCACCCCCCTCACCCCTCATATCTTCTACTTTTCCCCCATCTAAGCTCCTTAAGGCACTGTCTAACTCTTCTCTGTGCAATGTGTGCATCATGTCTGCTCCTGCTGCTGACTCCACTCCTGCTGTATTTACACCCATTTGCTTTGCTAAATCCAGAGGCGAGTTTGTGCATGTGTGCGTGAGCAATCACACAATCACACAAATGGCGTGCGCATTTAATCACATCCACACCCACAAACTCACTTATACTTAAGTATTTTCTGACTCTCTTCACACAGGCAGATACAGACAACGTACACAAACTAGAGTGCAGCACACCTAATCTGATTGTACGACAAACACTGGCAGTAATGATTTTAAGAGGAAATTAAAAGGCTGCGATGTCAAGTACTCAAGCAAGCTGAATTCTTCGCGCACTCCCAACTCTCTCTTCCTCATACACTCACAATTTTCATATTATTTTCCCTCACACATAGACTCGCACTTCCTCTGCTGCTGTCCTCCCTCTCTGTCTCTATATTTCTATCACTTTCTCTGTTTTGCATATGGGCACACAAACATCATCTTCCCACCTGCTTTCTGTCACTCTGTTTCCCTCTCTCCTCCCTCTCCCTCATTTGGCCCCTGGCCAGTCTGTCTTGTTTTAGGTAACACCACTCCTCTCCGCCCACATACCCACATACACTGCTGCAGCATTGCTGGTGAGAGGAAGACTTATAGCCCTCCAGTGTGTTTGTGTGTAGGAGGGTTTATGATTGCCTTCAAATATGTGTGCCTGTGTGAAGTATTTACAGGTGTGTGTGTGTGCGTGTGCCTGCAAGCACATGTGGGTGTGCATGTGTGTCGAAGCAGATGCTATTAGGTCTGACATGTGTGGAGTGATTGGGAGCTGAGTGTGTGATGCCAGGGGAAATCATGGCTCTATCTGGAGAACAGTGTGAGATGGAGCACACTTAGTCATGCTGACGAAACCATCGAGGATGTAGAAAGCTTTTAGTGTCTGTGTGCGCCACTTCTCGGGCTATACGTGCATGCTTATCAGGAAGTCTGCCTGAATGTGTGCATTCAGCAAGCGCCTATACTTAACGACACACACAAGCGCTGCCTGTCAATGCATCATGCATGGGTTTTGAATATATGTCACGCCAGCCCATCATAAAATTTAGTGGGTCATGAAATAAAGAGCTTATCAAATCACTCCCAGCCACTGCATCATGCATATGCACAATTTATGCAAAAAGAAAGTGGAAAGCTTTTAGGAGCTTTGTGTCAGCAATAATACAATGCAATGCAGAAAGACAGATTTAACCAACATTACTCATCTCTGTGTTTTGTGTGTATGTTTGAGTGCGATGTACAAATGTATCCATTCCAATTTAGCCACTATCCATCGATGCCTCTCTTCACTTTTCTTCCATGAAATGAGAGCAGGGTCACATTTGTAGCTGCATCCTTGTTATTTTCATTTCAGGCAGCTATGGCACCATACTAATATTCACTGCGGTTCTCTGGTACAAAAGATCTATTGAAACAGATCAACTATAGTACAATCAAAGTGCGCTCAGAAGGTGTATATCTGTAAATCAGTGTGGTTCATAATTTTTTTAAATAGAGGTTGATTGCTCAGCACAGCTACATAAAACTGTCTATAACGTCTTATATTTAACTCTATTTTCTCTGTAATTTATACTTCATAATTTACTTACTCAATAAAAAGTAATGTTTAAAGGTCTGATTTATCCCACAGCCTTTCCGGCTATGAAATATGTGTGCTTGGTCTGCGAGTCTTATAAGAATGTTGTTATCTAGGGAATTTTAGTGTCCTGGACTAAATATGTTTTGGAGCGGGGGAGGGGGGGTGTTGTGTTCCCAAGGATATAAATCCTGTGTAAACTTTTACTCAGGATCTTTTAATAAAGATTTTTTTTGAAAATGGTCAACTTCAAAAGCACTAAATATCAGCACTAAATATTTCCGGCCATAAACCTCTGTAGCCTGTATCTCTCAGTATTCGCGTTCAAAATCCCTGCTGGTTGAACCCAGCTAGATTTTCCTTACTGTCTTTCTTTTTCATTCGCCTTTTTGCCACCTGTTTTTTTCTGTGTTTTTAAGGCTTAAAACTGGAATTCGGGCACTTGAAGGCTTGTGCTGTGTGTATTTTAGCGTAAAGCTGTAAGAAGCTGACAACATAGCAAAGCTTTGCTGAGCCTCTGACACTTTTGACACTCAAGGAAAATCATTTTAACTAAGCAGCTGATAAATACAACTTTTGGATCTCTTTGACGTTTACCATGCACAGATACACTGTATATACTTGCAATGCGTTGCATGTGCCCCAGAAGGAGATTTTTGTATGTTGTGTTTGTTCTTAGAATGTGTGCTGTACCACTTTATTTTTTTTACAGTAGCTGTATTTGTATATGTTTGTCATAATGCATGGGAGATTGCTTAAGTCATTATTATTTGTGTAGTTTAGTCAGATGGCTGGCAGCTACACACCACGACACCAGAGGATTTACAATATTCAACAGAAACTCATCTTCCTATGCTGCATTTTGATTCCAACCTCTCATATAGTGCCTGTAATATCTGATGAGTAAGCACTTCCTAGTATTAATCTGCAACAATCCATCGCACAGATCACATTTATATGAGGGGGAGGGAGGGGCTTTGTTTGAGGAAACTGATGACACATGCTGTTTATGAACATTACAATGAGGCTTGATTTAGGAATTACATTTCAGTGTCTCAGGGAGATTTGAGAAAATAGTAAAAGCTTGATAAAATCCACTAATTTTAATCACACAAGAGATTTTTCAGTCAAAAGGAAAAATCACAGGTGCCTGGGTCTTCCAGAAGTTATTTTAGTTTGTGGCTCAGGGGCAGTGGACAAAATAACAAAGCATAACAGGAATATTTATACAGACTCTGGAATGTCAGTCAGCATCCAACTTCTGAATTTCTTGATGGCGTATATACAGAAGAATGTAGCCCATGTGTGAAAGCGCATGTATTTGTATATGCACAAAGGCTGATGGCACGTTCAGTATTTTCTCCTTTGTTATATGTTTTGGTGTCTGTGCACATGCTGCCTTTTTGTGTGCGCTTTGTGTGTTATGAGTTCTGTGTTCTGTTGTGAGGCTGCCAGGCACGAACAGTGTGTCGCCACTGGGAAGATACTTAGTCTGAACTAATGACACGAGTGTGAGATAAACAGCACGTCTTCACTGGCCTGAGGACGCCTGGGACCTCTGATTCATCCCCAAACTTGAAATATACCAGCCCTTAGTATTCTCTGAGCAGCACCCAAGGAGCAATAACCATAGTTTAATAATAGTTTGCAGCACTGAATCATGTTAAAGAGTGAATTTCAAGCAGTGTTAATGGATATTCAGCCTAAAAGCACCATAAGTCAATTTAATAAATATATAAATATTTAATAATATATAAAATACTTTTTTCTTAGTGTCATTTTGTGCTTTGCTTATTTGCAAAATTTCCAAATTAAATTTGTAATTTTTGACTTTTGAAGTGTGCCTTTAAAGCTGCTCAATATATCAATATGTATATTAACAATGGATGGAATTACTATGTACAGTGGGGGGAAAAAAGTATTTGACCCCTTGCTGATTTTGCAGGTTTGCCCACTTACAAAGAATGCAACAATCTACAATTTTAATCATATGTACATTCTAACAGTGAAAGACAGAATCCCAAAGAAAATTCCAGAAAATCACATCATATAAATTTATAAAAATTGATAACCATCTGATGAGGAAAAACAAGTATATGACCCCCTACCAAACAGCAAGTATTCTGGCTCCTACAAGCCAGTTAGTCTTTCTTTAAGACACAGCCCCAATCCCAACCAATTATCTACATCAAATACACCTGCCTCACCTCGTTACCTGTATAAAAGACACCTGTCAACACCCAAACAACCAGCATCCAACATCACCACCATGGGCAAGACCAAAGAGCTTTCTACGGACATCAGGGACAAGATTGTTGATCTGCACAAGGCTGGGATGGGCTACAAGAGAATCAGAAAGCAACTTGGAGAGAAAAGAAAAACTGTCGGTGCAGTTATCAGGAAATGGAAGAAGCACCACACCACCGCCAACCTCCCTCGGTCTGGGCCTCCACACAAGATCTCGCCTCGTGGGGTGTCCCTGATCATGC
>NC_060168.1:18736778-18738744 GCF_021292245.1 Micropterus dolomieu
GTATTTGACCCCTTGCTGATTTTGCAGGTTTGCCCACTTACAAAGAATGCAACAATCTACAATTTTAATCATATGTACATTCTAACAGTGAAAGACAGAATCCCAAAGAAAATTCCAGAAAATCACATCATATGAATTTATTAAAATTGATAACCATCTGATGAGGAAAAACAAGTATTTGACCCCCTACCAAACAGCAAGTATTCTGGCTCCTACAAGCCAGTTAGTCTTTCTTTAAGACACAGCCCCAATCCCAACCAATTATCTACATCAAATACACCTGCCTCACCTCGTTACCTGTATAAAAGACACCTGTCAACACCCAAACAACCAGCATCCAACATCACCACCATGGGCAAGACCAAAGAGCTTTCTACGGACATCAGGGACAAGATTGTTGATCTGCACAAGGCTGGGATGGGCTACAAGAGAATCGGAAAGCAACTTGGAGAGAAAAGATCAACTGTCGGTGCAGTTATCAGGAAATGGAAGAAGCACCACACCACCGCCAACCTCCCTCGGTCTGGGCCTCCACACAAGATCTCGCCTCGTGGGGTGTCCCTGATCATGCGAACGGTGAGGAATCATCCCAAAACCACAAGGGGGGAACTGATGAATCAACTGAAGGCAGCTGGGACCACAGTTACAAAAGAAACGGTTGGTAACACACTACGCCGTCATGGATTGAAATCCTGCAGCGCACGCAAGGTCCCCCTGCTCAAGAAGAAACATGTACAGGCCCGCATGAAGTTCGCCATTCACCACCTGGACGACTCAGAAGAGGCCTGGAAGAAGGTGATGTGGTCAGATGAGACCAAAATAGAACTTTTTGGCCTCAACTCAACTCGTTGTGTTTGGAGGGCAAAGAACACCGAGTACAACCCAAAGAACACCATCCCCACCGTCAAGCATGGTGGTGGCAACATCATGCTTTGGGGGTGCTTTTCAGCCAAGGGGACGGGACAACTCCATCGTATTGAGGGGAGGATGGACGGGGCCATGTATCGTGGAATTCTGGACCAACATCTCCTTCCCTCAGTGAGAGAGCTGAAGATGGGTCGAGGATGGGTGTTTCAGCACGACAACGACCCTAAGCACACCGCCAAAGCAACAAAAGAGTGGCTGAAGAAGAAGCACATCAAGGTTCTGGAGTGGCCTAGCCAGTCTCTAGACCTGAATCCAATTGAAAATCTTTGGAGGGAGCTTAAAATTAGAGTTGCCAGGCGACAACCTCGGAACCTGAATGATTTGGAGGCTGTCTGCAGGGAGGAGTGGGCCAACATCCCTGCCGAAATGTGTACAAACCTTGTCACCAACTATAAAAACCGTTTGACATCTGTGCTGGCCAATAATGGCTTTTCTACAAAATATTAACATGCTGTTTGTCCAGGGGGTCAAATACTTGTTGTTCCTCATCAGATGGTTATCAATTTTTATAAATTTATATGATGTGATTTTCTGGAATTTTCTTTGGGATTCTGTCTTTCACTGTTAGAATGTACATATGATTAAAATTATAGATTGTTGCATTCTTTGTAAGTGGGCAAACCTGCAAAATCAGCAAGGGGTCAAATACTTTTTTCCCCCACTGTAGATGTGAAGATGTCACAGATATCACCTGACTCTGCAGTTCCCCTCAGCTCTGTCTTTTAGCTCATTGTTTCGTTTTTGGTTTGACCCCAGCAGGTGACTGTTTTTAGCAAAAACACTCTGACTCACTGTATGCTACATCCCAACGGCGTTGCCAGGTCATTTTTCCGGGGCTTTAGCCCCAGATGTAGCCCCGAATGTAACTCAGCAACAGCAACAAAAATATTTTCCATGTTAATATGCAATAATCTTCATGACAAAGCCTGTCTCGCAGGTCTTCAAAGAGCGGAGGCTACTCGCAATAATTGATACATTTTGCTTGAAGTTAAGTAATGTGACCCCCCCCCCCCCCCCCCCCCCCCCCCCCCCCCCCCCC
>NC_060168.1:18738764-18759837 GCF_021292245.1 Micropterus dolomieu
CATGACAAAGCCTGTCTCGCAGGTCTTCAAAGAGCGGAGGCTACTCGCAATAATTGATACATTTTGCTTGAAGTTAAGTAATGTGCCCCCCCCCCCCCCCCACCGTTACTCAGACTGCCTGCATTTATAGAGAGCACGAGAGAGCGAGAGTGCATTGCTCACAGCTCCAGGGCTTGTCCGCGACTTCTGAATTGCAAAATTGTGATCAGTAAGCCTATATTTAAATATAAATGTTGTCGGTCAGTGTCTAGTCAATGTATTAACACAACAACGGTTAACAGTCGCCGCACAGTAGTGACAGACTATCATGAAACCTGACGCTCTGTGTCCTGCTGTCTCTGTCCCCCTCGCTGTGAGACACTTCTGTTTTACTGTCTCCAGGATGCTTCATTCCCTCTAAAGCGGCTGTGAGCTGCACTTTATCAGAAGTGCTGAAGTGAACATTTGTGTGGAATTGTGGTGATATTGCTGTCTGATTATGTGTTTTCAGTTTCGGTTTTCTTCCTCTGATGAAAATCAGTGCGCTCGTCTCATTGAGTGGGCTACAGTCCCAGACGGGCTCTGTGTCTGTCAGACAGTCTAAAGTGGTTGGCCTCAGGGGTGGATTGGTAATCTGGTATAGGCTACCGGCCGACGAAGCTTTAGGGCTGTTTGGTACTGGAGCTGCAGTAGCTTCAACATCAGCTACATAGCCTACCCTGCATAGAGCAGGCATGTGAAGGAGTAAAGGAGAGCCGTGGCCACTGAAAAATAGTTTGCACCAAGAAATGTTAATTAACAAATAAAATGCTATGAGAAAGGTTTATTTGCACAATAAGAAAACCTGCAGTGCAATATAAACATATTGATTATAAATATATTTTAAAAAGTAACTTAACTTTATAAAAAATAAAGACATTTCCACCATAAATTGGTGCAGAAAATGTCTCCAGAATGCAGGAAAGTGTTTAATGCTCAAAATCTTCTGAGGGGGTAGATTGAACATTTTCATCAATATTTCTTTTTAAACTAAATTCAAATTAATAAAGCTAATTTATCATTAAGGTTAAAAGGTGCCACTTTAGGATACTTCAGGCATGCCTGCATGTATGTAGACTCAGCTGGGATTAAATTAAATAAGAAAAGAGTCAGAGTGAGGCGGCTTGCTCAAGGCCTTCTTCGGCAGTGCCCAGGAGGTGGACTGGTAGCTGGAGAGGTGCCAGTTCACGCTCCGCAACTCTGGTCCGAGCTGGATTCAAACCTAATCCTTACAGGCTGAGCTACTGCCACCCCAACAGGTGAAAGCATGAAAGATTTCTGCTAAGCCCCCAATGTTTCAAGAGCCTGGAAAAGCCCCTGCTACATCCCAAACAGGCACAGCTAGTGACTAGCTGGTGAACATAGTGGAGCAAGTGCCAGATATTTGGGCCAAACAGAGCAAAAAGGATTCGAAAGGATTGCTAACTCTATAAGGTGGTAATATATCAGTGTTTGCTGCAGGTTTAAGGATTTGGTCACACCAGAAAGTGGTAGCACTAAAGCTAGCTAATTCTACATTAGCTAGCTAAGCTAAAGCCTACTAGCTAAACCTGCAAAAGTCTGCTTCATTGAGTGGGTCTGAAGGATTGAAACTTAAAAGCACCATTGAGCTCTTTTGCCTTGTCATCTATTGATATGAATGAATTATAAACACTCTAAGATTTGTGGGTTTCTTTGTTTCATATCAGGTGTTTTGAATTCAATATAGGTACAGTGCTGACTGAACATTCTAGACAGTGGCTGATAATTGGTAGCAAAACCCTGTAAGCATGGAAATATTTTTGACTCAGAAATACAACATTTTACTTGGTGATATTAATTTTTTACATTCTCATTATGGGGTGCTGTTCACTTTTGGAAGGCTGTGGCTCTGTCCACTTAAGTTTTGGCTCCAAGACAGCTGATTTCCCTTTTGTAAAAGTTATTATTTCCCCTTAAGCAGAAAACTGAAGAACTCAGTGGCACTGGGTGTTAAGAGCAGCAAATGACCAAAACTGGATGTAGGCTATAATACTTTTAGTTAGTGAGAAACCACTCAAGCGTAATCTGTACAATCACACTTGGTTTAACCTCAACTCTTAAATTGTGTTTTTCAGTTTTGTCTTTCATGGCACTGAAGCTGCATGTCTGACTTTCACAAGGCTACACATTTCGACCAGCTTATAAAATCCCATTACAATAACAGCAAAAAATTACTCCTCTGTGACCTGTCAGTCAGGAATCAACTGGCTTGGTTAAAAATCAAAAGAGTTAGGAGAGAAAACAAGTGCAATATGGGAGAAGAGCTGATCAAAAAGGAATATTGACAAGTGAACTGATGAATTCATTTGAAAATGCCGCAACAGTTTTCATTGCTATTTACTGATCTCTCCATGGGCAGTCATTATTTCGTAATTTGATTTCCTTCCAGTTGTATTACAGCAGCAGACAATGGATGAAAAGCTGAAAAGGGAGAAATATTGGAGAAAATCATTTTTGTTTAGAAGCAGTGGCTGTAGATATTGTTTATTTTAAGCAATAGGCAGGAAGGGTTTATGTTTGAAAATCTTATATTTATTGAAAGTTTGAGGATACACATCTCTTACTCATCAAATATTGTAACATACAGATCTCTCTTACACAAAGTTATTCCCATCCTTAATGTTTATTTTACACTTTCCCAGTGAGGGAGAGAATCAAATTCTTTGGTCATCTTGAGGGGAAAGCCAAGTATTAGAATTGGATTTCTGAGCATGTGTGTGTTGTTTTGGCTACAGAGAAGAATTTCAGTCTCCCACACTGTTCTCAACCACGTCGCTCTGTCTCAGACACAGCTGCCTTGGACAGAAATGTTCTTCAGGGCATTCTATTCCCATGAATCTCTTGCTTCCTGAAACATGCACATTCACTTTCAAAAGAGACATACACAAACACATGACCGTGAGCACCATTATCTGACACAGTGACACGGACAAAAATGTATTGTGGAAACTTGGAAGGGCTGCTTTTAAGACACAAGTGACCACCTGTAATACATGCAACATACTGTGCTGGAGATGGTTCTTTTTCATTACTCAGTTAACAGTGTGGCAGTTTAAATCAAAGTTGTATGTTTTAAGCAGTTACATTTGCATTGCTTGTATCATTGAGAATTCATTAAGAAACAGGAGAAAAGTTGGAACGTTTATTTCCTGAATCTCTTTCCAATTCTAATTACTCGTCTGCCGTATTTATTATGTTCCAAAAATGTCCACCTTGGAGCCGAACCAGAAAATAAAACACAGTCTGCCTAGAAAATGCAACCATTGTTTTTGGCACTAAAATACAAAATGGATTTATGTTTAGATTTATACATTTAAAGAATAGTCTCTGCTTCCCTGTATTCAGCATTTCAGGGCTGTATTTCTCCACAGCATGAACTCTTGACCACAAGTGAACCTGCTTCACAATCCTAGATTCCTCTTTAACACTGTTAATCTCTTTGTAAATCCTACTCCTCCCTCTGCTTTGGCCGACAGCGACGCAGATTGTGAAAAGTTCTTGCTCACTTTATGACAAAGGTGGGAAAAATAAGATCTAGCATTAGCCCTCACCCTGCCTTTCTAGATGTGGACCAGCCAGCTCAGGATCATTGGAGCTACTTCTCCCCAACTAATTTATTGGAACTTACTCTGTCAAAGATGAGGCCATCCACCTTCCCCTTGGATATTATTCCTACAAAATTGTTATTCAAAATCATGGACAGCCTAGGTTCCTATTTGCTCTTAATCATAAACAGCTCACTGTCATCTGGTTGTGTTCCAGATTATTTTAAATGTGCTTCTGTTCAACCAGTCCTAAAAAAATCCCGGCCTTGATCCCACCAACCTCGATCACTATCGCCCTATCTCTAAACTGCCCGTCATTTCCAAGGTTCTGGAAAAAATTGGTTCTAAGCAGCTCCTTGAAGTTATGAAGAACAATGACATTTTTGAAAGATTCCAATCTGGTTTCCGCCCTCACCACAGCACAGAGACCGCTCTCTTAAAAGTAACCAATGACCTGCTATTGAATGCGGACGCTGGCATGTCTTCAATCCTGGTACAGGTTAGACTTGTCCGCTGCGTTTGACACAATAGACCATGACATCTAGCTAGATAGACTAAGTCGTTGGGTGGGCATCTCTGGCACGGTACTGGACTGGTTTGCCTCGTATTTATCTAACAGGAAGTACTGTGTGTCTATTAACTTTAAATCCACCTTTGCTCCTGTTCATTATGGTGTGCCTCAAGGATAAATTTTCAGACCTATTTTGTTTTCCATATGCTCCCCCTGGGTGACATTATCTGCCGATATGGTATTCACTTCCACTGCTATGCGGACGATACACAGTTGTACCTCCCGGTAAAGCCAACTGACCTCAGTGTGCTACATTCCCTCCAGGCCTACCTGACTGACATAAAAGCTTGCATGTCAATAAACTTTCTACAACTCAACTCTAACAAAACAGAAATCCTCGTAATTGGTCCCCAGTACACTACTAACCAGATTATACGCTCTATTGGTCATTTGTCTACCAACGCCTGTTGCCAGAAATCTTGGTGTCCTTTTGACAGTAATTTTTGCTTTGAACAACACATTACTAAGCTTGTCCAGACCTGCTTCTTTCACCTTAGAAGTATTGCGAAAATAAAAACTATCTTTAATGCCAGAGATGCTGAAACTATTATACACGCTTTTATTTCATCTCGCCTAGACTACTCCAACAGTCTGTTCTCAGGTCTAAATAAAAAAACTTTGAACCGCCTACAATTAGTGCAGAACTCTGCTAGGTTACTAACCCAAACTAGGAAGTATGACTTTAAGTTATATGTTATATAGTATGATTTTAAGTTCTTATTGATTACTTTTAAAGCTCTTAATGGCCTGGCTCCTGAATATATTCGTGACCTCTTAATCCCTTACGAACCTGCACGCAGCCTGAGATCCTCCAGCAGAGCTCTCCTGTGCATCCCTGTGGCCAGGCTGAAAACTAGAGGAGATAGAGCCTTTGCAGTAAGGGCCCCAAGGCTCTGGAATGACCTGCCTGTTGACATCAGGATGTCGGAGTCGATATCTTCTTTTAAGTCTCGCCTGAAAACTTATTTATTCAGGAAAGCGTTTTCTGATTTTATCTGATTGGCTAGCCTTTTAATTATTTTATTTACATTTTAATTTGTGCATGTTATATCTTACTTATTTGGTGTCTTTTTAACTGTTGTGATTTTAATTGTTCTTTATTTTCTGTGAAAGCACTTTGTACTCTGTTTGATAAGTGCTCTACAAATAAAGTTATTATATTATTATTATTCACCTGTGAGGGGCATCAGACATCTAGTCAGCCAGAGTTGGGGTGTTAGCTGTGAGATGTACAAGTTATTCAGGTTTACAAGATTATGGACAGGATTCTGCCAGAAGCTGAAACGAGAGAAGGAGCAGGACAATATGACCATGAATTGACTTTGCAAAACTTGAGTTAGGTGGGTGCTTCATTTCATGTGACAGAGAGATTGAAAACACAGGTTAACGGCACTGTGCTCCGATGTCCTGCTCTTAAAGATGTTGAGAAAGGGGTGCGCTGATGCATACTTAAAAGCATGCAGGGCTTCTTTTATGGCTTCTAAAAGGGGACACATCACCTATCCTCTCTGGCCAGCATGGTGGTGACAGCAGCAACCAGCACCAAGTCCACTAAAGCTCCACACAAAACTGACTTCATATAGACGCTGTATTCATATAGAATATTTGGCATAATGATAACTTTGTAACTTTATATTTTGTTATTTCAACATGCCCAACCCATGCCCTGAATAGGGTATTTTCCTGTATTTACCTGTCAGCTTAATGAGTGTTAAAAAAAGTTAAAGTCCACTCGCATGTTTATACACACTATGTATGTGCACTAACAGACACATACAGACGCCTTCTCTGTATTTGATAGAACCTTTTAGCTTGCATTTGTTACATAACATCTGCTGAAATCATACCAGTGATTTTGTTCACTAGGAAGACAGGTGTAGATGTGACATCAGCTTTTAATATAAAAAAACATCCAATTCCAATTTACTGTATGGATGCTCGATTTCATCCACACAATTCTGACGCCACTGATCTGCGAGCACATCCCTGGAGGTTTCTGTTCAGCTCGAGTTACGGAGAGGAAGTTAAGCTCCCCCCGGGGGGTTGTACAGTGAGGAATGTCTGCTCCAGATATCAACGCCAGAAAGTCAACCTCGTAGAATCCCAGGAACGCAGGGAATGCATCGTTACTATATGCGTCCAGCCCTGTTACCATCGCAGATGCTTTCCAGAGTGGTCCCCTGCATTATAACTCTGGTGTCAGGAATACATAGCAGTGAAGCTGAGCCACAGCTCAGGCTGTCATCCCTTTAGATTTTTCATTTCCATAAGTACACTGGAGCTGTTATGAATTATGAATCCATAGTGTTGAAAATGTCAAAATGAAAGTCAAAGCAATACATCTGAGGATGTCATATTTATGTGCACAATGATAATCACAATTTTTCTTCCTGTTATCGTTGTCTCTGCTGCTCACATTTGCTCACTTCCTCTTTTTCTGCTCATACTCCTCTTGCTGCAGTGTCCATCTCATTTTGTGGGCATCCTGCCAGCAGCTGGCTTAGTAACAGGTGTCATATATAGATGTTATGTAGCTGCCATCAGCACTAGCGTTACATGACCTCATCTATAAATACATGATAGTGACATGATTTACTGGCCTGCTTGGTGGGCGCTGTCAGTCCAATTAGATAAGGCAAAGTACAGTAGAAGTAGAGTAAATAACGTCGCCCACCTTGGAGGAAGCTGACCCATCTGTTAGGGTGGACAGAGCCACTTAGATACTAATGGAGACACTCTGTCTTGTCACTGACCACTGCCACTGTGTGTGACAGGGAGGAGGGAAGTGCTTTCTTGCTATTGCGTTTTGTGTATAAGTGTGTAAACATTTGTCTGATTTGTTGTGTGCAAGTTACCTGGCCTGGGCAAGATGAAAGTCGGGGTCTTTTTCTGTTCTACATCTGAATGCCTGCAGGGCCAGGTAGGGGGTCACACGGTGGTGGGCAAGATAAAACGCTTCAGGGTGTAAATCTCGCTGTTCCCCTCAAACGGGTCTCTGTGTGGCATTATCTACTGTCACATTCAATACCGCTGAAACAGCAGCCAACATAAAGCTGCCATTTCCCTTTATAACTCCAATTCTGCTGTTTTTTTTACACTTGGCCTTTATGTACTGCAAGTAAATTCCAAGCATTTATTCCTTATAGTTCAGAGCTCAGGGAACCCATTCAATAGGTTACATGGTTATCAAATTGCACTATTAACTACTGAAAAAATTTGATTTGTGCCAAAGCAAGGGTTTTGAACTGAAAGGCAAAGAAATAGAGAACTATATATTTGTGGCAGATTGAGTTAAAACTATGATGAAATCTGTCGAGATAAGCAAAAGTCTTACAAAGGAAGATTATTGGTAAGCTAAATTTAAGACTGCAGTAAAAGTAGCTTGGAATCACAGCTGCTTTCAGAGCCGTCTTTGCCTCCTTTTTTCTCACAAATCATGAGTCAGTTATGATATATTATTTTCATTCAAATGCAGCACCTCAAGTCAAATTTGAACACACATCTTGATATGCGCTCAGCTGTGTGTTTTTAAGTGCGTTTACCCTCCTGCTGGTAGTGGTAGTCTCATATGCTTACAGAAAACGAGGCGTTCGCTGCCTCTGAACCCTGTCACTGAAAAAAGAAATCGACTAACTGCGTTGCTCATAACCTTATCACACTCTTGCAGAACCAACCCCCATTTCTGTAGTCCATGAGCTCAGATGAACTTCTCCGGAGGTTTTACTAGAAGCTGACAAGTGTAAAGCTTTTAGCTTTGAAAGTGTCAATCACACCAGATTATTATGGCTGAAGGTTTAAAAAGATGATGTGTACAGCAGCATCAGGCTTCGAGATGACAAAATAGTCCAAAGAGAGAAGACATTCATTTGTAGGACTTCAATTATTAAAAATCAGATAAAACGTGTCATTTCCATTTGCAGTTTGCAGTGGTAGTCTGTTATGTCTGCTCTGTATCTTTAGGCAACTGTCCCAATAAAACATGTTAAATTTAAACTGAGAAGTAGAGCTAGCACAGTCTTAGAGACAGGACTCTTATTGTCACAGCTATTTAGGGTTTACAGTTTCAAAAATGCAGACTTAAGAAGAGGAGACAAGAAGATGAAGGTCAGGGTTGAAGACGAAATGAGGAGAGGGCGACAGCTGACATTGCAGACAAGCGGGAGTGAGAGATCAGAAGTGGCACGGAAGCAAAAGCAAATAGTGGGGGCGGGAAAGAGAAAGAGAGGCTGTTCCATGAAGTTGACATTTAGGGTGATTCACTCAGCATTGCGCAAGGTTTAAATAACAAGCCCTCATCCAGCCTGCCTCGAGCAAACCCACAGGTGAGGCATCAGCTGTCAACACAGTCCATTGAACAGGAAATAGTTAATAGATTCCGATAGTGTGTTGTTGTTGTTGTTGTTTTTCTCATTTTAGTAGATGCATGGTATTTAAGTTTATGTTTTATTTATTTATTTTTTTTCAGAATTAACAGAAAATAATGGTTGTTTATTCCATGTCATTTTTATTATTTCATGTAGTGAGTAAGCAGAAATGCTGTTTAAAGCAATAGTTTTATTTTTTTAAAGAAATGTAATTGTATTCTAATGCCCTTTGTCACTGAGATTTAGATGAGAAGATTGATAGCAATCTCACATCTGAATGCTAAATGTATATCTGGAGCCAGCAGCTGGTTAGCGGAGCTTCTTAGCATGATGACATAATGGAACAGGGGGAAACAGCTAGCCTGGCTCTGTCCAAAAGTAACAAAATCGGATCTATATAGCAGTATCAGATGTTTTGGAGGGTTGTAGGGTATAACTAAGTAGGGATGAAAATTCTTGGCTGAAGCCGAAATGAATATAATGAAAAAATTTGCCTAACACCGAACAAGTACATTCATATTTTTCCCCATTTAGTTTGCCTTTTTTAACATAGCATAAATTAAATAGTCAAAATATATCCATATTGCCCTGTCTGTGCTGCTAATCCACATTATAATAGTCAATGTGAATCCACTGCTTCCCATCTTGCATTAGTCCAGAGTTGTAACTAAACTTCAATGTCTTGTTTTAAAATTATGTATGAGGAATGCTATCACATCCTGTCTGGACTGGTCACACAGATGTTTCTTGCTCAAATGTGCGAGTTTACTATTGTGCATATGAACAAATAAATTTCCACGCGCAATCGTCATCTTTCTGAGCTACAATTTACAAACACCGTGGCCTGTCTGCATTTATCAAACATAATAAAGAGTTATATTTCACTAACATTGTTAAGTCACAGTCTGGAAAGCTACCAAGACACAGACAGAAAAGAGCTGCACTGCTTAGCTGGTCAGCAGGACAGACAGACAGAGAGATTCACTGCAGCTGCACATTATGCAGTGTGATCTACATCAGACTTGGAGATTTACCTGACTGCCTTTCCCGCATTCACTCTCATTGAGGTTTTTTTTTCTTCTTCTTCTCGTGCCTCCTCTCATCAAAGTTGTAAACATTCGCGTTCACCTTTGACATGAAAGTGAGGCGGGGCTAGGGCTCGGCGGTATATCAGTATATGAGGTATACCGATATAATTTCAAAAGAGATATGAAATTAGACAATACTGTTCATACCGATATAGTTTGATATTGAGATAATTAATACGTTTACGTAAAGTCCTGCCAGCGTTTGCTCCTCTCTCTCCCTCACCTCTACTCACAAAGTCTCTAACAAGATGGAGGGAGACACAGTGCTGGTCGACCCTGAGACCTGGCTTGTAGAAAGAAAAGCAACGGTTCAGTCAATGTTTCCCACACATACACTTTACTTCGGCGGGCTGCCCAGGTTAGGCGACAAGGTGAATAATAAAACGCAACATGAATATTTTACAAGAGCGGACTAGGTAACATTAAAGCGACAGTGCACACACCAGTCAGATGTTGCTGCAGCTGCTACTGTGAACAGAGTCGCGGGAGGAAAAGTCCAGAAGACAAGCTCTGTTTTTTTTCAGTGACTTTATACAGCCTAGCCTACTACTGATGGAGAAAGTCACCGAAGCGAACATACAGGGAGAAAGAGAAGGAAAAGGCCCTTTTCCACTGCACGGTACCAGCTTGACTCACCTCGACTCCACTCGCCTTTCTTTGGTTTTCCATTGTGTAAAAGTTGTACTTGTACCTGCTACCAGGTACTTTTTTTGTATCACCTCTGTTTTATCTGTCTTTACATTCTGAGTAATGTTGAAACATTTTAACTTAAATCAAGAGACAGTTGTATGTGGGTTGCTGGTGTGTGTGTCGCATTGAACATTACGTTACGGCAGTTGTGTGTGGCGTCGCTTTGACGACCAGCTACATTAAGTAGTCCTATCTCTGGGTACTATCTGCAATGGAAAACGGAGGACGGCCAAACTGAGTCGAGGCGAGGCGAGTTGAGCTGGTACTGGTAATGGCTGTTTGCAGCAGAGGTACGTTAAGTCTGTGAGTGTGAAAAGAACTGAAGGAGGCAAATTCAATAAGTGAGTGATACTTAAGATGGAGAATGAAGTATAATTAAAACGGTGAAATAAGAAACAAGCTAAGTTACTAAAAATAGTAAAAACATGCCCGTTAAAACCACCCGCCTCCCCAGCTCGCTTAGCAGAAAATACCGATATATATTTAATACTGGAATTCTGCCTTACTTTTTGGCCATATCGCCCAGCCCTAGGCTGGGCCGTCCAGCTCTGCGCTGGACGGTCACTCCGTATGCCTGTGTCGCATCAGCTGGCTGAAGTTGATTCGTGCCGAGTTGGCTTTATCAGTTTTACATTTATTTTTAAATGCTGCTCCAGAGTTAAAAGTCAATATTTTGCTTAAAAATGTAGCGAAGTGAAAGTAAAAAGTTGCAACAACTAGAAATACTTAAGTAAAGTACAGATACTGAAAAAAAATTACTGAAGTACAGCAACAAAGTATTTGTACTTATTTACTTACTTTCCACCACTGACTATGAGGAAATAGAAGAAAGGATGATTATAATGCTGACAGTGATACCATTCCTAGAAAATGTCTTCTTCTGCCTGAATCAGTTGCCTCTTCAAGGCGTCCCTGTCTCAGAAGGGGGAAATGGGTTTGAGGATGATGTACCAGTTAGCCCTGCATATGCAGTGTTTGTAAGGAGCACATGAATTTTCCACAAGCTCAAATGTGCTGTTGTCCATGTGTCGTAAGTGAGATTATCTGCTGTGTCACTTTGCCACGAGTGATATGGCAAAACACCGTCAAGGACTCTCAAAGCTGTGGGGCCGTGATGAAAACCTCACAACTGTCATGTCAGTTAGTCATTGCCTCTTCACAGGCAAAGTGTGCACAGCTCATCTAAATCCCAGTATCTTAAGGGAATAACATGCCAGCTGTTCTCCAGCAGTCTTTCCCAATGGCGTTCAACAACTTAAATGTTTTCCTTAAAGATTAGATCTAATGAGAGACAGCAAACATAATGTGGAGGTGACAAACCAGAAAGTACGAAGCTAGATGCTAACCCAAGGTGACACAAAATGTTCACAGTCTGTGAAAAACAACTTTGTTATATTTGCAACTTTAATATTTTTTCAGTTCTGATTTCCCAAAATGTGACAATGTCTTTAGTATAGTTTGTAGCATCATTTTAACATCTAGAGAGAGGGCAATAGTGAACTAGTGTTTAATAGTAAAACCTACTGAGTGTACAAATCAACAACAATTGCTAGAGATGTGTATCAGCTTCGTAACTAAACAGACAAGTCCCCAGTCGACATTTCCCACCTCCACAGACTTCTTTGACGTACCCACAACTCTTTTTCTGCTTAAAGGCTTAAGAGGAAGGTTTAGTGAGAACAACACATTGGAATTCTCTTTGGATCAGATAACCAGGCTCCACTAACGGCTCTGCTTATCTCACTTCTGTGGTAACGTTTTGCACAACGCTGGGTATGGTTGAAATCAAATAGGATTATAGTATTTAATCACAAGCATGCCCTGATTGTAGTTATTTAAGTAAAAGATGTCGGTATGACATTCATGCAGCCAATGTAGAATTGCAAAGCAGATGAAGATATGAAATTGCCTTTGAAATCCATGGGTCCAGTGGGCTAAAACCAACATGAGGTAGTTTTATGCTTGTACACGCATCCACATTATTTATGAATACAAAACATATTAAACCTTCATCTTGGGATTTTCTGCCCCTCTGTCTGCACCCAGCTAACCGACCAGGTTGCCTGTTTATGTCTTTTTGTAAACATCTTCTGCAGCAGCCACATGTTTTCTTTTGTCAGATGCTGTTCTTATTATGCAGTTATATTTATGAGGGTGTACAAGGCACGTCTGTGTGACGTCCTGTGGATGCTGTGGACCTGGCTTTACAGCTCTGCACATCCACTGAAATATAATCTTCTTTCACTTTTTGACTAATCACACAGTTCATCTAGATTAATGTCACAGTCAAATAAAATATATTTTTTCTTGTCCATTTAATTCCACACAACATTATGCTAGTTGCTAATATTTGTGTGTGCAGGCAGATGTGTCGGTGTGGCTGCTGAGGAACGATGTTTGCTGTCCCATTAGTGGTGAAAAAGTTAAGTTCCGTGCTCAAATCTTTCTCAGTCACCATCGTCTTTTCTAAATGTTAACATGTTTCTCCTGAATAACAGCAAATCTAATCTAAAATTACTGGCTAGTGTTAAATATATATTGTTATACTGTAGAGAATAATGCAAGTTGAATGATGTCCCTTAAACACCAGTCACTTTCTCAAATCTACAACATAACCCAATGTATTTTCACACCTTACTGGGTAAGATAATCATGTATATTAGATTGTACTCTGCATGGAATAATGGAACATGACTTTTCTTTGTTTTGGTATCAGCATCATAGATCTGCCATTGGCCGCCCTGCTCTGTAAATATCAGCATCAGCCATTGAAAAGTCGACCACTACTGTTTACTAGTGATTGTGCTCTGTTTTGTCTGTCGCACACCTAATTTGAGTTTAGTCAGCACCATGTTTGCACAGTTCAACATGTGTTTAACTAACTGAAGTAAATGAAAGTATGAAGTCATTCTATTTACATTCACTCTTCTTGTGACAAAATTGGTAGAAAAGTACTTTATTGAAAAGATATTGGCTGAACATTTTTCATTTAGCAATGAATAAGAGGGTTTTAGAAATGCAGAGCCAAGTAACGGCCTCTGGGTTCCCATCAGTCAAAATGACTAAGACCCAACACACTGCTCTCTCTGTTATTGCATTTAAGAAAATAAGGCAAAATGAATAACCGTGTCATATGAATATACCAACTAGCTGGCAGCTAGATAATTGTATTACAGCCACTGAAAAGTGTCTGTGCACTGCCTGCCTGTCTCTGTGGCTCCCTTGCTGTGAGGGACTCTTTCTTTGTTTCTTTCTCTGTCTCGTCTTTTTCTGTACCACGTCAGGTTTTTCATGCAGGAGCTAAGCAGGCATTTTGGCCAAATTAATTTGTGAATATAAAATCCATTTGCGACGGAAACCAATCAGCAGGAGAAGAGGACAGCGGAGCCCATCACGCTGCAGCTGCCACTTAGCTGGTGCCGTGGGAGGTGAACATAGAGGACAGGTGGTTAGTAACAAGCCATGGAAATCCTGCCTAACAAACACATGGCATCGTGGCATCCAAATATTGTATTTCAAAAATACCTACAGTACATGGCTTGTGCATTTATTTATTTATTTAATTATTTGATAGGGACTATGCACATTTATACAAAATATTTAAAAATCGCAGAAGTTTGCACAAAGGTTTGTTTCCATGCCCTAAAAACCTTAAAAAGTAAAGACTTCTGAGGAAATATCAGAATCATGTGGGTTATAACAACAACAATGTCCTGTTGCGTTCTGTTGAACCAATTTACCTGACACCTCAAAACTAACAAGCCAGCTTTTTGTAGATAATGCCATGGGAGCTGAACTGTTTCCACTGGGCATATCCTGCCAAGACTGTCAATTATTGTTTTTTAAAATGACTTAAAAGAAAGGCAAGAAAAGAAAATTTTATTGATTATTTGCTCTTCCAGTGTCATGGAGGGGTCAGAGATAAAGGTCAGATACCGGATCGTGTCTTCTGAGGCACCAGGAACTCACTGCATTGCTCTTTGACTCAAGAGTTAACCTGGGTTTTCTGGTTGGAGGGCAGCCTCCCTGCTGATAAGGCCACTCTGCTGCCAACCAAAGCCTACAAGATGTGAAACATACTGGTGTAACACTTTTGGGCCCTTAAAGGAATACCCAAACATTTTAGGAAATTCACCTATTTTACCCTAGTTAGAAGAGTAGATCTATATCAATTTCAAATCTGTGCATTCATTACAGAGAAGGCGCTGTGACTTGTCAAGCCTAGCTTAGCACAATGAATCCAGTGGGGCTGCAGGCATCTGCTGCCTCCGTTTTTTCATCTTGTTTTCTTTACATCTGTCACATTGTGAGTCCAGAAATTATCAGTAGTACAGAGGTATGGGCTTTGAATATGGATACAGATATGGGCATTATCTGCTCGGCTCAGGCCTGTTACATTATAGCTCTTCTGCAAATATCTTGATTTGATTCAACATTGTCATTGTTTGGACAGTTATATGCGGGTAAAGCATACCAAGCAACAAATCAAACCCAGACATGCAAGGTACATGATGAGGATTTGTGTGTGACTGCGTTGCTTTTACTTGTATCTTGCAATCTAGGTCCTTTTCAAAGCTACAAACTGTGTACATTAGATGTCAGTCACTGATTAACAGAAACACATTTACCTTGCCATAGCTGACTGAGGTTAATAATAATAATGCATTTTATTTAATGGCGCCTTTCATAACACCCAAGGTCACCTCACAAACAATATACAGATCACTGCATAAAACAATACACACAACAAACAAGCCAAGGTTAGCTACAGAGCTCTACTTTTTGTTTCTCTGGACTTTACATTTATATTGCACATAAACCTGTACATGCTATAAACAACTCTAAATACTGATGTTTTATTCAGAACCCCATTGCCATAAAAGCTGCCAAACCAAGCCACTATGATGATAATATCTTTAGTCAGTGGTTGGCTGCAGGTATATTCGTTATCTAGCCCACAGCTAGTAGCACCAACCTAATGATATCATCTGCTATGGATAAGGCTGGATGTGGATAACAAGGATGTGTTATGAGCTGCACACTGTACAACTCAGATGGTGTAACTATTTTAAAGATCCATAATACCTGCTTATAATATACTGTGGGCTCTGGTGTCTGCGGGATGGAATTAATTCACAAATCAATGAACAAATGAGGATTGCATGCAGGCACTGAGCTCAAATAAGAGTTGCAACAGCTTCAGATTCACTGTAAATTTCATATTTATTAAAGTCAAGTCATTACATGTCTGTCAAGGTATCGATGTATACTGTAAATTCCATTTTGAATCACAATCCATAAATACACATTATCTAAAATACATCACCACATTTTTGGCATTAACACATACAGTAGGTCTAATATATAATTTCATTTGAGTGTCACCTCTTTCTGATCAGTCTCCTTTAGATCTTTTATCGAAAAAACAGTGTACTGGATCAGGTATTTGAAATTGATATTACATCAATTATGAGAATCTGTCTGTCTATATATCTATCTATTTATATATATAATCTAGTATATGGACAGAATCCTTAAAGTCTTCAGAATCTATAAGAGAGCAACTACTTACTTACCACTTTTACTTGCAGTGTGAGTTAACAGATTTTAATTAAAAATTCGGTACCAGATTAATTACTTTTTGTTGTTTATCTTAAGAACCAGTGGAGAACAATGGCACTTATATATTCCTTGTGTGCCTTGATGATGGATGGATGAATTGATGGAGATTATATTCCTGAGCATTGAAATGCAGCATTAAACTACAGGAAAACAGTAGTCACAGTCATGTGTGGCAGCTAAATGCATTTTTTTTTTCTAAAAGATTCCATGGTTTAATGTCTATGCACTGCATATGTGCTATGGTTGCCATGCGCTACATCCACGGAGTGTGTCAGATAGAAACTGCTGTGACAAAACAACTTCAGAGGGGGCACTAGGAGTTTTGGCTAAGTTGTTAAATCTCTCAGTCAGTGCTGTACTGTGTTTTGGATTGCATGAACGTACACAGCTTGTTATCAAGTGATTGACAGCAGTAAAATAAGTGTGGGTCCAAACACAAGCTTGGACCCATTTGTCAGATGCTTTTGATTATCATAACAACTACTAAAGTAATGAATTTAGAGCTCTATATTAATGTTAACAGAAGTGACATTTGCACTGATACGCTGTTTCCTACAAATTATTTTATTTGATTAAAGAAACTTCTTTTTGTTCTCTTAATTTCTCAGCCCCAAATTTGTTTATTGGTCTGCTGTTTCTCCGTGCTCATTTATAACTAAGATAGGCTCAGTTAGCACACAACACAATTAGTGTATTACTGTTGGCTCACAAAATGGCTGAAAAAGCATTTGCTCTTTCTCTTAAGCAGACATATTGATCATATTGAACAACAGCCAAGCCACTCGTATTTTCTTTTCTCAGTATTAATCCATGAAACTGAATTGCACTGTTCCAACAAGAATCCAGTGAAGGCCGAAACAAAAAGAATCTATAAGCCCATTCTCCCATATCACTGTTTTCTACTAACCCTACTTCATCTCAGTCCAAGCCCCCCTAATCCGCAGCATTAAATTCCCATCTCTTTACATTCAAATATCACAGTTTTCTCAGCCTGTAATCTGATCTCAAATTGTTTAATAACTAGAAGGTTGGGGAATGGTGTGGGATATGCCTTTGCTTCATGCAGCATCTTTTTCTGCGTTTGCTTTTTCATTCTTATTCTCTGCGTCTTTTCTTCTTGTTTTTAGTAGCCCTGGGTCATTCTGTCCCTGAACCAAACAAATAATTGGGAAGCTAAAAGCACAAACAGGCTCATGAGATATCAAGGGTCTTCTAAACAAAATCAAACGCCAGCTTGTGTCGGGCCACATTGCTGCAGTTCTGTAGTCATGACTTTTCATTATTCAATTGCAAACCTACAGAGATATTTCTCGATCTTAATCCCCTTGTGTGGCTAAAAACTTGAATTACTATTGGATTTGTGTCTATTTAAGAAGTTTTTTTCTCATAATAAGCCTTAACGGGGAAAAAAGAGTGGTCGACTGTGACAGTAAACTTCCATACTCTTCCCTGCTTCCTTCACCTGCTTTCGGCCAGCAATTTTATTTAAATTCCCCCACAAGACTTACAAATGGAAGTAAGGATCTTCTAGTTGTCTGCTCCCATCTATAGCCACATCCCCACTGTTTCGAGATCCCTTGAACATTTGCGCAGTTGCTTATAGCTCGAAGGTCAGTCACAGCAATGCTTTACATTCATTGAATGTTCATACATGAAATGTTGGTTGTATATATATATTTTTTTATGTTGAATTGGTAGTAGGGGAACACTCTCGTCTTGAATGACCTAGCTTGGTGCACAACGGGCCAAGCCAAAAATGCACAAATGGGCTGCTTTTGGTAGTGAGACACAAACAAAAAGTGTTAACATTTTAGCTAGTTTTAAGCATCCGTATTGGTCTCATTAATTTGGCCCCAGCCAGTGGGTTATGAGACAAGCGTGATTCCCCATTTGTTATGCCCCGCTACAATTTGTTGGCCTCAAGAGTTCTGCCCTATGGAATATCATCCTCAGACAAAAACCCAGTTTCCCAGAAGGCTTGTGTTACTGACACGTCCAGACTCTGAAAAGCCTCTTGTTAACAACAGCTGTAAAGTGAGCTTGTTCTATTCTATTGCTCTTTCTCATTTAATCTCTCCCTCTTTAACTTGCTTTCATTTCTGTTTCTCTTACTGTCTGCTCTTGAGGATGGGGGGGGGGGTGTCTCGAATTAATTAAAAGAAAAAATACTTTGAAGTTGGATACTTGGCCTTAGGGCATTTTGTTCCATTTCCGTTGTGGCTGTAGTTGGATTTTTGTTGTTACCTTGTTGTAACGACACACAGATTCAGCTACTGGACAATGTCATCTAATTAGGCAACTGATGCAGGGCAGCATAAAACCCCTGTGTAAATGGTTCCCTATAGCCAAGCACTTCTTAATGTTTATGAGACCGTCCGATATGTGGACCACTTATGTGTGTGTCCTCTTCTCTTACTATTTCTTTCCTTTTATTGTGATTACATTTGTGAACTTGACCTCAGATAAAGTACCTTTAATGTTCCAGTAGCAAAGTAACAGTCAATCCATGCCTCAGGTCGAGAGTAACACATTACAATGTAATTGGATTACTGTAAATTGCCAACTTTTTATTTGTCACAGTTACTTCTGAAGCACAACACAGACACCTCTGCAGAAATGAGTGATTGGATGTGAGATGTCTGAGATACATGAGTATTTGGATTCTCACTTTATCAACACAAATAATTTTATTTCATTTTTGGTGCTTTGTGATGTAATTCTGTGTAATTTCATGGTTTAGCAGTTGTGTGAATTGAACTATAGTTTCAGACTCTGTTGAGAGTGATGACTAGAGATTAAACTGTGACAGCAGTCTCAAACTTGAGTCGAATGTGTGTTCAGTAAACCCTTCATCATACGCAAGTCTCCTGTAAGAAAGGTATCTTTGTTTTTCTACTACAATCCCTCTCTCCAGTCTCTGTAGCTACTGTAATATAGATAGAGATCTGTCCTTTTTTGTTTCAAAGAGATCATCTGTAAAGGAGTGAGACCCGGGAGCCCCTCAACACAATGAAATCATATGAGTGGGTGGTGATCTAACCCAAGATGATGGGCTGTCAGCAGCTGCAGCTGTAACTCTGCCGAGACGGACAGAATAAGGACTGAAGTAGCGAGACACAGTTCGAGGGAGGAGACAGAAAGTCAAGTTAGAGGGAGAGGAGACGTACTGTGAAAAAGAGAGAACGGTAGAGAATGACAGAAAGACAGATAACAAGGGGAAAGAGGGCAGGCCAGACTGGAGCTACTCTGCCAAGCGGCCCCTCTCAGCACGGGACTCGTGCCTATTTCCATCCCATCAACCCCCTCCATCTCTGCCACACTCTGTTCACTCTCATGACAAGCCACCTCCACAGCTGAATCAGTGAATGAATGATATTACCTTACCTGCAAGCCCCATGGTGTGCCTCAAGCAACTAAAATGCAATTTGTCACTCATTTCTGATTGCTCCTCCCTCCATTCTAACATGTCTTCCTCTGCTTTCTCTTATCTCTTATTCCACCTTTCTTTTCACTCCTCTGTCTGTCTGTCTCTTTCTCTCTCTCTCTCTCTCTCTCTCGCTGTAAATCCTCTTTGTATTTATCTCCTTGAATTCTTACTTTCCATGCCAGTAAACATACAGGTGGAACAGTGGATAGATACTAAAAAGTGTATAGTGCTAAAATGAAAGCTGAGGGAATGTCCATGGTTTCCAGTAGAAATAAGTTCTTTGTAAGTTTAAACATATCCTGTTTATAATGCAAGTGTTTACTAAGTGGAGATTTATGCAACACTAATACAAACTACAAACACAAAAGATCTTAATTATATTTAACAAAACTAACTTAAAATACCTGAAAATACAAAACATGTTACAGCTTCCTGTTTACATAGTTTGATTGCTTTTGATTGGATGGAGCTGCAAATATTTCCTACGAACCAATTTACATATAACAAGCTATACTACTAGTCTTTACTAGTAAAGACATGAAGTTTTTATGTTGCAACCTGATTCAGTAAATAGTTTGAAACTAGCAGTTAGCTACAACAAACTAAGGGCTTTACACACATTCTTGTTAAATAGCCTTGCAACCCAAAACTGACTTGTAAAGTTCCAAACAGTTTCCATAGCAGATCTGATAATGATTTAGACAGAATAAGCCATCATATCATGTTATAAAAATGTTGTCCTGGTTTGGCTTGACATTTAATTTTGCCAACTCCTGCATGCCACCATCCCCCCAACACTTGGTGTGGCACCTTCTCCCACCCACCACACCCTCCATTCCTCCCTTTATCCATGTTTTCCTCTTCTTCCTCTGTCTGTCTCTTAGTGGTTCTTTCCGTCTTCCGTCTGTTGTGTGTTTTAATAAGTTTGTTGTTGACTGCTCCTCAGCTTCAAACCCTCTCTCTCTGTCACTCGTCCTGCCTGCTGGGATGAAGCCACAGGAGTGCCAACACAAGTCAAGCAGAACCCTGTCTACACACACACACACACACACACACACACAGAAACATACGTTTTTGTCCGACAGCATGCATGCTCAAATGGGTCGCAACTGTATGTGTGCATATACACCCGCTGACTTACACATAAAGACGGGCAAAAACACACACACACACATGCATGTATGTAGAGAACAGAGGAGTTTGTTTCACTGCAGTCTCGGGGGAGGCAGCTGTGTTCTGATGTATTAATCATCTTCGTCTCCAGCTTGCTAATTAATGACCCATCTGTCCCCTCTCACTGATGTTCCACTTCAAACTCCCTCATACAAAAACACACTCACACAGGGCTGCGACACAACAACCAAACGCTCGTAACTCCCGCACCCGTTTCGGGGAAAACAAATATTAACGGACACTGTGAGCCACACTGTCTCATCTGCATTCAAGACTTTAAGAAGGGTGCTTGTGGCAACTTTATCTGGAAATAGTTCTCTTCTGTTGCTGTGCGCTTAGGTGGCACATGTGCGATCAGGCTTGCCTGTGTGTGTGTTTATGTGTGCACTTATGTGGGTGTATGTGTGTGTGTGTTTGTAGGCTTATCAGGTGAGCCCGGGCAGAGTGTCAGATGCGGTAATGGAGGCTTCAAAGACAAGCGCTGCGGTGAGTTCCCTGGCTGCCTTTTACCAACCCCCCCCCCCCCCCCCCCCCCCCCCCCCCCTCGCCCCCTG
>NC_060168.1:18759937-18772339 GCF_021292245.1 Micropterus dolomieu
ACACACACACACACACACACAGAAACATACGTTTTTGTCCGACAGCATGCATGCTCAAATGGGTCGCAACTGTATGTGTGCATATACACCCGCTGACTTACACATAAAGACGGGCAAAAACACACACACACACATGCATGTATGTAGAGAACAGAGGAGTTTGTTTCACTGCAGTCTCGGGGGAGGCAGCTGTGTTCTGATGTATTAATCATCTTCGTCTCCAGCTTGCTAATTAATGACCCATCTGTCCCCTCTCACTGATGTTCCACTTCAAACTCCCTCATACAAAAACACACTCACACAGGGCTGCGACACAACAACCAAACGCTCGTAACTCCCGCACCCGTTTCGGGGAAAACAAATATTAACGGACACTGTGAGCCACACTGTCTCATCTGCATTCAAGACTTTAAGAAGGGTGCTTGTGGCAACTTTATCTGGAAATAGTTCTCTTCTGTTGCTGTGCGCTTAGGTGGCACATGTGCGATCAGGCTTGCCTGTGTGTGTGTTTATGTGTGCACTTATGTGGGTGTATGTGTGTGTGTGTTTGTAGGCTTATCAGGTGAGCCCGGGCAGAGTGTCAGATGCGGTAATGGAGGCTTCAAAGACAAGCGCTGCGGTGAGTTCCCTGGCTGCCTTTTACCAACCCACCCACCCCTCCCACCACTCCTCCCCTATCCCTACTGTTTGGACGCAGAGAGGCAGACTGGCACACAGGTAGACACCTGGGTGAATAAGGAAGGGATGCAGGGAGGGCGATAAGCAGCTAGATAAATAATTAAGTGGGTGCAAAGTCAAACAGACAACAGGCAGCTAGAGTAAATCAGGCTGAGCGACAGGCAGAGGAGGTACTGGAGAGCAGGGACGCCACCTGACAGACGGGACAGACAGACTGAGGTACAGTCAGACAGTCAGAGTCGTGGCCAGGTGCTTGTCCAGCCCACCTCCCTTTCACTTGCATGAGTAGAGCTACTTCAAACACCCGCCGCTTGTCTGCTGCTTTGTTCTGCTGTTCTCTTTGCAGCTGTGGTTGTTGTTGTTGTTGTTGTTTTGATACCCATCGTCGTTGCCGCCATCGTTGATTTGTTTCCTTTGAACGGCAGTTCTATTTCTGGATCGCTGTTTGCTTGTTTCCATTTTCATCTTTTGTACTGTATATGTGTGTGCGTGTGTGTCTTTTGTTCTACAATTGATAAACACAGTCACAATTGCGGGATAGTAATTTACTGTTTGATCATTAAAATTGTGTGGAGGTTGATTGGTTTAATTTTTCAGGGATCATATGGCTGTTTTGTGGCTTTAATGTAAAGTATGGCAAGGTCAGGCAGTTAAATCATCATATTACAGACAATA
This sequence comes from Micropterus dolomieu, assembly GCF_021292245.1. Lineage (NCBI taxonomy): Eukaryota > Metazoa > Chordata > Actinopteri > Centrarchiformes > Centrarchidae > Micropterus > Micropterus dolomieu. Next base: position 18,761,291 of record NC_060168.1, read on the forward strand.
TGATAAAACTATCATATAAAACCACTCAATTGCATTGTAGGATAGAATTGTTAACAATTGTTGATCGTTAATTGTCTTACCGGTAGCGATAAATATATTTAATTCGAAGGTATTGGCGTGTCGGTGTGACCCTGATATTAAATTATTTCAACATGATGGTCGAAGTCCATACAAATTTTTGTCAGAAATTTAAAGAGCATTTCAACACAGAGAACCTTTTGAAACTAAAGTCCTGTGCTTTGGTTGAAAGAATTAGTCAGTGAGATTTCCACTTTTCTTTTTGATTATTAATGAATTCATTCAGTTCATTCAACATTGTACAAAAAGTGTCATTCTGTATTTCAACATGCTTTCATGTCATAAAAATATATTTTTTAGCACATTGTTTCATGACCACTGTGATCCATCCTAATTTTTACCAGGACTATAGCAACCTAATTCTCTCACAGGCCTTGATATCATTTGGACGTATTTACTATTTGTAATGACTGGTTGCCAAACAACCGTTAAACATTTGTACAGAAACTTTTTAGCATGGATTTCATATGTTATAAAGCAAACCCCAGGCCATGATCAACAGAAGAATGCACAGAGTAGAGCATCAGTATGGAACAAAGGAGTAATATAGTGTTGTGATATTTCCTTTTGATGTCACAGAAAACATAACTTAATAATGACATAATTTTATAACACATTTAAGTATATTATTTATTCATTGTAGCTGACTCAATAATGTGTACAGAAATGGCTTTAGTTACTATTAGTAATTTGTCAGTTGCTTTTTATGTCATTTGATTTTCAATGTAGTACCAGGAAAGCACTAAGTTTTGGGCACAACCTTACAGCGCAGGTCTTACAAACTAAACAATCCTTCTGATTTTCAGGATAACTGTAGAAATTAATGAATTTAAAGATATGAACCAGTACCTAGTGGGTATTAGGTTGATGACACGGCACTGAAATCACCAAAAATGTTGTTCTGAAGAAATCATGTATGTAATCACAAATGTCAAAAACTGTTCCACTATTTCCAGATTCAAATAACTGATAATGACAATTTTTTTTATTGTTGTAAAACGCAGTTTCAATTAGTCCGTTTTTGGATAGTGTCTGGCTAGCTGAACATTTAAAATTTAAATACATAATAACATTGTCGTGTTTCTACATTCATTACCTAACCTTTGCTGTCAATGAACACTGTGACAGCTATATATGCTAATGTGTGTCTCATTTGTCCTTAATCTTTCCTCCTTCTCCCTTCCAACAGCAAACCCTGGAAAACAACCTGACCAACCTGGTGAAGAGGAACAGTGAACTGGAGAACCAAATGGCCAAGCTCATCCAGATATGTCAACAGGTTGAGGTATGCAAAATGTTTATGTCTTTGTGTGTTTAGGTGTTAGGTGAGTCTCAAGTGAAGTCATTAACTCTAAAGCCTAGTTCACACTACACGATTTTTTGCCCGATTTGCCGCTCGGCGAGCTCGGCGACCGTCAGGCTGTGATTGGGGGTAAATCAGCGGCGGTCGCCAGTCGTTATGTATGAAATACACAATGACTCATCAAAACGGCTCCCCGACACATTTCTAACACATCGCCGACGTCTGCCAGATATCTAGCAAGCCAAATATCTGGAGGAGTCGACCGACTCGACATCCACATCCAGCCAATGAGAGCAGGCAGCTGGCAGAACAGGCAGCTACTTTTTCACCGCAAAACACTTTTTTTCTCACCTCCAGCTCTCTCTCAGAAAGACAGAACTTGTCTTCTGGACTTTTCCTCCTGTTCACAGCAGCAGCTGCACCGCATGTTAGCCTTTCAAAACAAAACCAATGTGGTAGCTAATGAATTACATCTGCACTATTGTGTTCACTGTCACTTTACTTGGTCCATGCTTGCAAAAATATCCACCATGTCGCAATTTTTAACATAATGACTCTCTGTTTCTCTGAAAAATGCTACAATGTGTCGCCAAATATACCTGGGCGGCCCGCCAAAATAAAGTGTATGTGTGGGGAAAAAACACTGACTGAACCGTTGTTTTTTACAAGCCAGGTCTTCAGCAGTGTTGACCGGCACTGTCTCTCCCTCCATGTGGTTAGAGACTTTGTGAGTAGACGGCGGTGAGGGAGAGAGAGGAGTAAACCCTGGCAGGACTTTATGAAATATATCAGTTAACTCAACATCAAACTATATCGGTATACCGATATACCGCCCAGCCTTAGACCATTCCATTCCATTTATAAATGCACCAGCCGCCACTGTTGGCTCCCTTTCCACACCAATAAGCTACTCTGGATTTTCGTTAAAGCCGATGCAGTCCCTCATCCGGCACAATCAATGCGTCAAGCTTCAGAAACAATCTCATAAGAAGCCAGGGTTTCACGTTTAGGCCTATGAATAACTCACAACAGAGAAGCTCAGCCTGCATGAATTTTCTCTCAATTCAATTAAATTCAAATTAGCTTTATTGGCATGAACAATGTAACAACAACATTGCCAAAGCATCATACATACAACATAAGAACAATCAGCCCCATACATTTCATTAAACAAGTAATTAAAGCGTAAAGTAATCAAAGCGTATGTGTGTTTGTGTTAAAATAAAATAAAATAAAATAAAATAGAATAAATTAATGAAACAGTAACGTGTGTGTGTGTGTATATATTAATAGACAAAAAAAAAATAATTGATTAAAAAATAATAAATAAATAAATAAGAAATCAGTATCAAATGTAAAAACAAAACAATTACTAAAATATCAAATGATCAACATAATAATAATTTGAAAATCTGTACAATTATTTGTTAGTCTGAGGTTCCACTGGTTGTCCTCACTTCATGGCATGAGGAGACATATTTTGCAGCAATTATTTCGCATTTGGGCATTTCTCCCAGTAAATAGGAGAGTTTCTGTGTGTCTGATATGAATTCGAATTCGGGGTATATTTGGGAAATGTTTGCAAAGTGTTTTTGTCTTAGTGTTTTATATTTAGGGCATGAGGTTAGAAAGTGCAGCTCTGTCTCTACCTGTCCTCTGTCACACTGGGAGCAGAGTCTCTCCTCTTGTGGTAGCCACCTCTGTCTGTGGCGACCCTTTTCTATGGCCAGGCTGTGTTCACTCAGTCTGTATGTTGTCAACATTTTTCTTAATTTGGGACATTTTATTGTACTCAGCTAATTTGCCAGTGTGAATTCTCTTTTTAGGGTCAGATAACATTGTAATTTACTTTGTGTTTTGGTCGTTTCTTTCCAGTATTCAATATATTTTTCTTTCTGTGGGTGTTAGTTGGTATTGCTGTCCTGAGGCTGTTGGGGACTTGTTACTGCAGAGAGCCTCAGGACCAGATGGCTAAGGGGACTCTTCTCTGGTTTCAGCTGTTAGGGCTTTGTGATGATATGTCTGGGGGTTAACTGATTTTAAGTGATTGTAAAATTTAAGTGATCTTTTCTGTATTTTTAGTAAGAGGGGGTATTGGCCGAGCTCTGCTCTGCACAGGTTATTTGGTGTTTTTCTCAGCACCTGCAGGATGCTCTTACAGAACTCCATATGGAAAGATTCTATGATTGTTTTGTCCCATTTGTCAAATTCATTATTAAGTTTTGGCCCCCAGATTTTGCTACCATATAGAATTATTGGTTCTAGTACAAATTGGAAAATTTCAATTGGAATATATATTTTAATGTTTCTTTTTATTGCATAGAAAGCTCTCCTTGATTTGTCCCTCAGATTTTTCACAGCCATGTTGAAGTTCCCTGTGTATGTAATGTTGAGGCCAAGGTAAGTGTAGTTTTTTGTGTGTTGTAATTTAGTGGTGTCTAAATAGAAATTGTGTGTAACCTGATTTCTGTATTGTTTCTGAAAGATCATTATCTTAGTCTTTGCTGTGCTTACTGTCAGGGCCCAGGTCTGACAGAATCTCTGCAGGAGATTAAGGTGCTGCTGCAAACCTTCTTTAGTAGGTGAAAGCAACACTAAGTCATCTGCATACAGCAGACCTCTGATCTCTGTGTCGTTCAGGAGGAGGCCAGGACTGAGATTGCATCTCTCTCTCTCTCTCTCTCTCTCTCTTTCTCTCTCTCTCTCTCCGAGACACCAATTCACACCCAAGTATGTCACTATTAATGATTGTATACAGCTTACTGCCTTTGCTATTGGTGACTGCTCTGATTCCACGCTCCTTACACTTTGTCTCTCACACACATCTGAGTGTCCAGCGGTAGAAAGTGACCCTTGATCCTTTTCTTTCTTGCTTTCCTTCTCTTGTAATGTCTCTCACTCCTCCTGGATCGTAGTTTTGTTTGTGCTAGCAGTAAAATCAGCACTCCATTCTTTCAGTTCCCCACACTATATAGCTATATATATAAATGCTGATTAGCATTGAAAGTGAATTTCAGTTCCCAGTCGTGGGGTCATGAAAGGTCAATGTTGCAGCATCGTTAAAATGGATTTTATCTTATCTAAAACAGCCCTTTACAATCGCTGAAATGTACTGTATTTGCGCAGACTGATCTTGTCTGCCATTCGATCCAGTGACTGATGCAATGCACTGCCTTGAAAATGAAAACACTAAATAGCAGTTAGGATCTCGGTGGCCTCTTGTACTTAGCCAGTGGTAGCTCTCCAGACAATCAGACTCAAGCCATGTCTCAAGAATAAAGGATGAGCCGGAGCTCTCGGCAACCATCCACTCTCAAACTGTTTAAATGGACAGTTATGTAATTGCAACCTTGGAGGAGGGTTTACACTTTGGTGTCCTGGAATGAACCGATACCTGTCTGCAGATTATACTAGCCACTCTTCCATTTGGGCTCATGCTGTGATTTAATGGAGGTACTGTGTCAATCCAGCCAGAGAGTACTAATGCGTAGCCACTGAGTGCATCACTAACATGTGCATGCACGAACACACACACAAGCGCAGACTTTCTGTCTTAATGCACTCACTCTTAATAAACACCATAATTTCTGTCCAAGATTTGACATTAATGGCCACAGAGGACAAATGCACTTTGGTGCCGCCATCACTCTGTCCGCAGTTCATTTCTTATTAGCCGGGCCAGACTCCATTTTCTCTGTGTCACTGTGAGGTCCATGAAACACAATTCTTGCAGCCACTCACCCAATCACAATTAAATGATCGCTGTGTGATTCATTAAGTACAGACAAACTGTTCGTCAAAGGCGCGCTGAGAGAAAAAAAAAGGCTGTCGTCTTTTGTCTTTCTCTGTCTGCATGCCGATGTTGCGCCACCGCCAACAACAACAGCAGAATCTCATCACTTATTCATCAAAAACAAATGAGGAGCAATAGCATGGGGGGGTGCATGCTACATCGACTTATCATTAAAATAAACTATATGTTTTCCCGCTTTGTTTGTACCCGTTCAGAGCTATTCGTGATGCAATTTCAAGAGGGCTAGTTTAATTACTGATGTGAGGAATGAGGGAGCGTAATGTTTTCTGGTGAGTTCACGTTAATGTGCAGTGGCTCTTCATGTTTGACGGGAGGAGAGAAGAGGTGAGACGAGGACAAATGAGAAAAAAGATGAAGATGGAGACAGAAAGAAGGAAATGTTGGGAAAAGTAGAGGAGGAGGCGAGCAACAAAGGAAGGAGGAAAAGTAAAGAGGAAGATAAAAGAAAGAAGAGAGAGCAGGACTGAGAGGGCAAGCAGAGGAAGAAAAAAAGAGGACGTGAGTGTTAGCGTGACAACCAATGATCTTTTGACCGAAACAGATACAGGGACTGTGTGGAAGAAAGCGCTCAGCAATAATGCAATACAATACAGACAGGGAATAAAAAAAGAGAGACTTGGTGGAGTGAGAGAAGTTTGTGCAAAGTAAAAAATCTCTGAAGGGCTTTGAGCATGACCTGGATTCCTCTCCTTCGTGTTTGCATCATATTGTATTGGTGCCAAAGATATGATCAAACGCAGTGTGAATCAGTTTCCAGTATGTCAGCACACACTGCAGCAATGCTGTTCTCCATTGCTTCTCTTTGGGGAGTTATCTTCTCTTCAGTCTTCAGAAAAGATGTGTTGACTTGATGATGTGTAGGATGTTTCTTTCTTGATAGGCCTCACTCCTTATCACAGTGGTGGTGTAGGATTGTTAAATCTGTTGCAGTCATAATAATAATAATTATAATAATTTTTGTTGTTGGGCTTTAACACACATCTGTTATTTACTCAGTGCCAGGTAGCTGGCTGGATGTTAATAGGCAGCAGAGAAGAGACACTCAATGAGGCTGTTTGACAAAGAGCATTACCCTAAAAACTACTTTGATTTAGAATCAGAGCATCCTCCCCAAAGATCCGGTCGTATAGGTCTCATGTAGAAGCAGCTTATTATGACGCATACTTTTAAGCAGGAGGCCACTGTTCGTGTCCTGTGTGAAACCAAAAGCCTACATTGACTTACGCACATAAATTAAGTTAAGTCACGTGACTTTTGTCATGTGACTTGTGACTTGTTTTAACCCAAACGATGATCATTTCCTCAACCTAACCAAGTAGTTTTGGTGCCTAAACCTAACTAAACAACATCAACTGTGTGTTTATTATTGTTACCATGACATCACATATGTCTATTTGGGGAATGTCACATTTGTTGTTTTGGGAGTCATTGGCAATTGTTGTATGAGGACGTGTTGTATGATTTGTTTTACTGCCATTTTACACATTTTCAGCAGAGTTTCAGACTTGGAACTTTGTCAGAGTTGCGAAGTTCTTGATTTTGCGTTCAACAACACTTCTGAATTCATATTGCAACTTGACAGATGATCAGATTTTCTGTCTTTCCGTTTTGCTGTGTCCCACTTTGTCTCTCTCTTGCTGTCTGTGTTTGTGCTCATTCAGATTTGTGACGTGTCGTGTTCTCGGGTGGCTTTTTAATGAGGGCACTCTGTAATGAGGTGTAGGTAGCCTAGCTCACATTCTGTATTTCATGGCAGGGAGGCATCATCCAGACACAGCTAATGTGCAGTAAGCATTGTTTGAGGATGCAGTCAATGCAGCAGCCAGTCTTTCCTGAGTTGTGTTGCCAGCTGGAAGGAAACTAAATTAGTTCACTGTTAAGGTTGTAAGCATGTGTGTAGTACGACTGATGGAAAAAGGAAAGAATCACATCAGACAGACGCAGAGTGGATTTTAATGCTCAGACATGTATGTCTACTGATGAAACAATGAGGTGTAAGTCTTTAGCTAAGACCTGTCTAGGTTTATGTACTCTGAAGCTGATCCCACTGTGTGCAGAATATGAATCAGCTCTGTGGAGATGGCTGCACTGCTGCCTAATCCTTTGTATCAGGTCTCCTCTTGCCTCTCTTTACCTTTCTACTGGAATATCTGTGGGATCGAATCCACTGGTGTTGTTTGTCGTTGGTATATTTCTAAAGCCATTTGCGGTTCCACTTTCAAGCAAAGAGGACGTCAATGGAGTGGGATAGTGGCATATAATGAAATTAAATTCTTGCTTTCATGCAGTCACTGTTTTTATTTGTAAATTTATACATTTTCAACCTGTTCTCACTCCCAAGTCATCACATATGGATGCATGGTCAAGACCCATTGGCGTTAATTTGTAATGCTCTGAGAAGCCTCTTAGTGTCATAGTGGGGGAAGCACTGTAGCATCATTTATGAACGCTGAAAGCCGGTGTAGGATAACCTAACCTTAACCTTATGACCTTTTCCTAAACTTAATCAAGTAGTTTGGGTGCCTAAACCTAACCAAATTGTGACGTTTGACAACAGAAACCCCCTCCCGTTTCACAACGTGATGCTTTATTTTGAAAGTCTAACCAGACTTTGCATATTTATTATTGCTAACTTCGGTCTTTTGACTTATTAGGCCGAACACCGAAAGTGGGGTTTTTTTGCTATTTTCGGCCGATTAATTTCGGTGGCCGAACATTCGGTGCATTCCTATTTCTGACATTGTCATGCTTGCCTTTTGTTTAACTCTAATGTATCCATAAGCCTTTCTTCCCTGTTTTAGATCTAGGTGCCACTCGGATGTGATAGATCTCTAGGAACTATCCCAGAATATGTGGACAGCATCAGAGATAAAGCTGTCAGACTGAGGCCTTGCATCTGTTTGAGAGAGAGGGGCACGGTGGGGGGGAATTGAAGTGGTCAGTTAGAAGCAGACCAAATGTGGACAAAAAAGAAAGAAGAGGAAAAAAGTAAAGTGGGATAGGAGGCAGGAGAGGCTGAGTGGAATGAGCACAGAATTGATTCAAGATGTGAGGGTTGTGGTGTCGGCAAGAGGTTAACAGCTGTTCTGAACCTGGGCCAGTCCTCGCTAAGTTTGAATGGGAGCCACTTTGGCTGGAGTAGGTCATTTTGGGAGCCAAACATTGCTTATTGTCTGCAATTTGAACTGCAGATGTCCACATGCTGATGTTGGTAGGTGTGCTGTAGGGCAGGGAAAAGGGTTTGCAATATTCTGGGCGGCTGTGGCTCAGGAGGTAGAGCGGGTTGCCCGCTAATCAGAAGGTCAGCGGTTCAATCCGCTGCATGTGGAAGTGTCCTTGGGCAAGATACTGAACCCCGAATTGCCCCTGTTCCACCAGTGTATGAACGTGTGAGAATGTAAGTTTCTGTTTGAGCACTTAGGCTCAGTGTATGAATGTGAGTGAATGGTGAAATGCGATGTAGTGTAAAAGCGCTTTGAGTGGTTGCAAAGACTAGAAAGGCACTAGACAAATATGGAGCATTTACATTTATTCATTGTAATGAAAATGGAAAATGTATGCATCACATCTGAAAAAATAATAATGTTCAGTGCATTCGAATGTGTTATAATATCTTTTCACTATACAGTTGGCTTAGTATCATTAATTTAAAGTAAAGCAGTATTTTAACAGTATTGTGTAAAACACTATATGATCGTGTCCTTATGACACTCATTAGCATAAAAGTTTGAACTATCTCCCAGGCCCAGCGAGACTATAGATTGTGCCAGATAATAAAAATTATCTATGTTGTGGACGTCCTGGTGGCCTATTGGTTAAGGCGCTAATCAGGAATCACAATATCCCAGATCCATGTTCGGCAGGACCTTTGTTGTGCGTCATTTCTCTTTCACTTCTTTTCCACTCATCTGTCTACTTTAGCTATCTAATGAAGGTACAGAACGCCCTAAAATAATTATAAAAACAATTATCTTTGGTTATATATCACTTTTTTGATTTGTACAAATGCAAAATGTTTTTAAAAGGAGGATTCTGATTTTGTTGAAACCCAGAAATAACATCATACATTTGGAACCCACAACTAAACCACAACTGGACGGATATCACATCTTGTGTGATCTTGTCTGACTGGCTCACAGCTGCCATTGGTCAGAGACAGAGACATTGCCAGGCGTTCACAGTGTCCCTAAAACTTCCTCTTAGATCTCCTCAACTTTTGTATGAAAGTATTACATACTGTACCACTCCAACTCTTCCTTGGACCCGCATAATGCTTTCACTGAATGAAATATTCAAATCCAAGGCATTTTTTTTCTTGGTTCATCATTATATCAAATTTAAGTCAAGCTGTCATGTAGACATTTTGTGAACCATTTTATACACCTGCCATAGTTGGTAAGTTTGATTGATATTTAAAATAAGTTGTGTGGGTTTGAACAATGCTTGTTAACGCAACATGAGTTTGTAAAGATTCACAGTTTAAGAAAATAAATTGGGATTTGTTATGTCGGGGTGGGCGGGAAATTTATCAGCCTTTGCCAGAGTTTGTGATGTTATTATGCTGTTGCAGCTGTGACAGTTCTTGTGACAAATGCGCTCAGCATTATCAAGGCTGAATGAGCATTGCAGCATCATTAAAACACACACAATTCAGGTCATTTATCTGGAGTCAACAGATTTTCTCAAAATCACAACATAGTGAGAGATTACAATGTCAAATCACAATATTAGGGCGTCCTCATTTTGACTTTAGCTCACCTCAGTGTGATTGACAACATCCGAATGACTGGCACTCTGCTTGGCCACATACATCATTCACGTCATTATTCACTGAAAAAACACAGAGTGGGTGGTGAATGGTGACTGTCAGTCATTTGAAGGCAGGAAAAAAATGAAGCTGCATAGCTCATTTTATTTAATTTTGACTTGTAAGTAATACATGCTCATTTCCACTGTATAAAAATATAGGCGAATAGATTTAATCTTGACATAATGTGGGAGATGAACTCAACCTAATGATGTCCGGGAGCATATGTGCTCAATATAATGCTTCTATAAGAAAACCTGAGGTGGAAGATGTGGTAAATTTATTCTTCCTCATTTCGGCTTTTAATGATTTAATGATTGTGCTGTCAGTTTGCACTATGTTGTGTACATTTTCATTATAATGCTCTAGATTATTAGCTTTATAAATACTATGTTCAGTTGCTAATAATGTCCGCGTTTCATCTTCTTGCTTAATAGAGTGTAATTATGGCTGATGTGATATTTTTTGTTTTAATTTATTTTATTTGCCTCATGAGATAATGAGGGGATGTTATGTGAATGTGGTGAACTTAAATGTCAGCTGCATTACCACGCATAATGAACGTGCAGCTAAGTGAGAATAGTTATGCATCAGCAGGATGGATGAATAAGCTATGACAGATCTTATTGTTATAAGCTATTATTCTTCAGGGATTTGTACAATAAGAACCCTTTATTAAACTTTCTGGCATCTTAAATTTGCTTTTTTGTAGCTTTCTTTCCTTCTGTCCTTTTTCAGTGATCACAATTTCACAACCTTTTTTAACTTGGAGTTGGAACTGTGTTGTTCATGTTCACCTGCAGAGGAGCCTGATGAACAGGGAGATGCACACTAGGTGATAGTGTTTGTGTAGCAAGGAGTGGATAGTAATGTCAGGAGCTGGCAGACAAGGAGGAGGAGGAGGTGGTGGTTTTGAGTGATGTGAAAGAGGAATAGGATGAAGATGAAGATTGTTTCCGTAACTCTAAGCTGCAGAGTAGACGTTGTAATTCACAGTGATCTAGGGCTGCTGCATTTATCCTGCTTAATTGCTAACCTGCAGTCATA
>NC_060168.1:18772439-18791552 GCF_021292245.1 Micropterus dolomieu
TTCAGTTAAAGTGATTAAAGTTTGGATCACGGTGAAATGTTTACACATCGCTCACATTAAAGTTAAATTATCCATTTTTGAAAGAAACAAAGAAAGTTTTTGAAGGTAAAAACACTCATTAGGTGAGAATGAGCACAGACAGTTCCACTGCATAACAATGGAGGTCCCCTCTTGGATAGGTAGCTATCGTTTAAGGATCTAAGTCCCCTCTTGGCAATTTCTTTAAAAAGCAAAAAAAAGCAAATTTGAAGTAATATTATGTTAAAAGACAGTAAAAGTAAATTTTGTATTATATTTATTTTACTTCAAAAGGACTGGAAACACAGGTCCACACTTGGCAGTTTACTCCGACGGTGCACTGTTGGATAGGTACGCGTGTATGTGTGTGTGTGTGTGTGTGTGTGTGTGTGTGAATAATGAGGCTTAAGTGGATCGCCGTGTTGTAATGAGCTTTGTGAAGTGATGAGTGGAACTTGGCTGTTGGTGTAAGTAGTTTTGACGGTCTGCAAATGTCACAACCCTGTAAAATTTATAGTTGGGGAACTACATCAAAAGGAAATTAAGTGTGTGAAGTGTAAATTCTTCTGAATTTATTGTCACAATAGGTGAGCTTTGATTTGAATGTTATCTTCGGCTCACTTAAAGATTGAGACCCCCGATCAAGGTGACCTTCACGAAAAGGAAACATTGAGATTGTTTGAAAATCTAAAACAGCAATGTGATATTCCAAGAATCAGTTTTGGAAATACCTTTAGCTGAGGCGTCTGCTGATACAGACCTATGGCTCGACCTCTGTGGCTCCCCCTTGTGTGGACATCTGGTGGTGAATTTCAAGCATTTTTATTTATTTTGACGGCGATAGGTCGTCCCTCCCCGCGACCCGATCCCGGATAAGCGGATGAAGATGGATGGATGGATGGATGGAGGTCGTCCCTCAGATTGACATGGGAAGCTGACCTCATTGTTGATTTCACTAAGGGGGATTGAAACTTAATTCTCAGACATTAAAAAAAAAGTACAGGTAATTGAAAACAAGATTAATTAAATTAAAAATATTAAAGTTTATTGGACATGTCACAGCCTGGCTCATGGACTGTAACAAAAACTGGAGACACACAGGTAAATTAAAACACAAAGTGATTTATTAAACTAAATGAGTAGGAAGAATCTGTAAAGTCAGTAGTGTAGTGAGTAAAAATGTGCTGCATGGATGTTGTGCTGTAAAAACAAAGACAAGAAACCAAACACAACAAAGGAAGCCATGGGATGAGGCGGTCCAGCCAAGAGTAAATGCTGCTCTGGCTTATATGCATGGGGCACACTGGGCCCAGGTGTGTCCCATGCTGCTGATTACTCTGCCAATCAGGTCTGCAGCCCTGGAGACAGAAAGCACATCAACAGCAGTATGAACCCTGCAGAGGGGCCGTCACAGACACCTTCCAAGTAGTGCTGCGGGATGCTGGGGGTGCAATGAAAATTATGGTACTCTAGTTCACATGCTGTGGAGCTGTCCAAAGGTACAGGAGTTTTGGTTAGTTATCCATGGCTACATTCAAATAATTGTTGGCAAAGATGTCTCTTTCACTCCAGCCTTGTACATTTTGGGAGACCCCATGGTGTTAGATAATTTAACTCACCCTGAGGCAGATGGAGTTCAAACCACTGTCATGCTGGGACAGAAGCTGATTGTTGTGAACTGGAAAGCCTTGTCCGTGCCTACAGCATCTTTGTGGTACATCCAGATGGAGGAACTAGGTGCATGAGAAAATCTATCATTCAGGTTACTCAATAAGGTGGAACTATATCTCCGGAAGTGGGATTGATGTCTTGCTTATATGAATAGGGATTAATAGGGTTGGATTGTCTTAAGGCCAATACAACTTTGACATTGTGCCATACTATTTATTGAATGTCACACCTTTGGTTTATTCTGTAGTAATTTTTCTGTAATTTTATATTCTTAGTTATTTAGTGTATCATGTATGCATTTACATCAAAGTATTGCCACTTTTATTTACCCATTTACATGTATTTACATGGCTATACTTGTATATGTTCTTACAATTGGCTTTTCTTTGTTGACGTCTATTGTTGTTCATCATTTTCTAAAAAAAAAATCATAAAAAGATTGACTCACCCACTCAGAAGCGTTTGGGTCTTTCCTCACTATACATTCAATGTATTACTGTATGAGGGTTGCCAGCTCAGCATTACTCAGCTGCCAGTTTGAGTGAAAGCTTCCCACAGTCATCATGTTGGGTTGTTTTCTCTCTATTCTGGAGTAAATCTATTATTTCTCTGATGGTCTGAATTGGCTCTCGCAGACAAAAGTAATTGTGACTCCTGTCATCACTGTGGAAGATTTGCACTCACAGTACAACTCTGTGTGAGTACAACTAGCTTAGATGGTACATGTTAGTGTTGTAGTACTCGAGACCGGTCTTAAGACCACTTTTTGATGGTCACGTCTCGGACTCGACCGCATTTGTACTCGGCCTTGTCTCGGTTTCAAACATTGAGGACTCAGGATTTTATTTCAAGACCAGTCAAGACCATAACTTTGGGAATATTAATAAATCGCTTTTGCATTGTCTGATTTATTGGTTATCCTAACGTTTATTGGATGTAAAACTTATTGCTTCAAATGCAGCCAGTAACGCTAATTAAGTGTTGTTAACATTAGCGCCTGTCCCCCCTCCCTGTGATGATAAACATGGAAACGGAGTGTTGAATAAAGATGCTTAAGTTGATTTCAGCTCTTAGTGTTTGTATGTGGGTGTTTTAATGGGAATGTGGATCTTTCAGATCAATTTGAGAAGTACCTATGATCTCATTCCACATTTTATTGTGTGTCATGTAATGTGGGGAACTGGTCATTGTCTTGACTCAGTCTCGCCCTCCCTCGGTCTCAGTCTCAACTTGGTCTCAGCCCCTAAAAGTCTTGGTCTTGTCTCTGTCTCAATAAACTCTGGTCTTGGTCTCGGTTTGGGCATTTTTGACTACAGCACTAATACATGGTAACCTTTTATACCCTTACATCAGTGCACAGCAACATAATGTGCAAACAGTTTGAATGGAAAATCCTAATAATCTTGGAGCAGATAGAGCAGTGATAAAGTTTCTGTCTGTGCAACTTGTGGTGGCCAATCATAACACTCAATGAGGTTTTGCCTCTTTCAGACCTTTAGATAAAATTTTCTGATGAAACTCAGTGGTCAAACATCAATCTATAAAATAATCCTCATAGTGATGAGTGAAAGTTCCCTCAGCAGTGAAGTTGAACTTTTTCTTATTTTAACCTCTGCCATAGCTGATTCAGAAGCTTTTGGTGTAAGCAAACCTGTCGGTAGTGGCTCAGTATGTAAATTCAACAAACACCCATTGTGTTGGAGTAACACCCACCCACATAAGTTTGAAGCTGGCTGTTCATTTAGTGTTGGTCTGAGATAGTGAACTGGTGATGAGTTGCCTTGGCAACTTTGGTCCTAAAATAATCATAAAATCTATTACATTTGGCATGGTGCAAGCAAATTCTGTCATTGAATTAATGAGTGTCTACACAGGCCCTTTGAGGAGCTTTTTTAATGAAGAGATGAATATTCAAACTATCCTCAACCTAGTTCTTGCTCACAGTGAGTGAAATAAACATGATTTTGAAAAAGGTGCAACTCTGTGAAGTCCATGCAGCCTTTTCTCATCACAATATGGGGTTTCCTGTGTAATATTATTGCAAAGTACAAGAACAGGAGCCGGTTTAAATCCAGCAGCAATGTATCCATTTTTATGAGCTGTGACAGACTTTCCCTCGAGCAAGGAACAGAACATTTTAGAGAATGAAAATAAAATTCTACAAAAATAAAAAAATTTCTCACCACTTACAATGCCCATTAAATGGGTGACTATGGACCTGTCAGTGTATCTAATGTAATTGAAATCCAATTTTTTTCCCCCCTAGTATCAATACATTTGCTTTGTAATTTAAAATGATTTATGGTCTTTCCAGTGACATAATTAAAGATAAATCCTTTATCTCAGTTCATCACAAGTTTCTAATCTGGGTGCACACCTTGTTGGAGGCGGCTTTTCCTTGTGTGCAGAATGCAGAATGAAATGGAAAAACAAATGACGTCCTCTGTAAGTGATGATATGAATCGCCATGGCTGTCAATCCAGAAATCTTACAATGCTCCCTACGAACAGAGAGGAAGAAAAACTGGCACATGTTGTTTTTGTGTTCGCAAAGACAAAATTAAATGGAACATGAGGCCAAGTTGGTGTGGTTGTGCAAATGTGAGTGCGTGTGCAAGATTAAGTGCGTGTGTAAGCAAGCCTATTTTGGCTTGACTTAGGACACCCGTATAGTGGGTTCTCCCAGTCATGTTCACGTGTCCTTCTGCTTCTCTCTCCAGGTGAACACAGCCATGCATGAAGCCAAGCTGGTGGAGGAATGTGATGAGCTAGTGGAGATCATCCGCCAGAGGAAACAGGTCATCGCTGTAAAGATCAAAGAATCTAAGGTAAAGTATTCCCAGGACACCTTTTTTGTCCTTTTTCAGTTTCAGGTCTAGCTCAAGAATATGTAATACTCGAGCTGGGTGGTTTCAGCAAATTGAAGCTACGTTGACTGAATTTTGGCTATTAAAGGCAGGGTAGGTAAGTTTGACAAACTAGAAAGAAACTGCTGGATTTTTGAAAGTATCCAACAGAGAAACTCCCACCCCCTCCCTTCTGGGCTCCTTAAAAGCCACGCCCCCAAAACACGTGAACGCGCGTTGCCAACTCTGCTGGAGGATGAGCACAGTATAACAAGCGGAGAGCAGCGCAATGCAGCGGCTCACATCAGGGGTAAGAAAACATTACCACGGTCCAAGGAAGAAGAGGCAGGATGGAGAGGACGAGGTGCAAGCCGAGCAGCACATTACAGACCAGAATCTGATCTGAGGACTGTGGACAACATCCAGACTACAGTGTTTCCATGCACCACACATGGCTGATCTTCAATGAGTACAATCTCCACTTCCTGGACTTTTTGTTGTATACCTTGCTGTACCTGATAATACAGAAAGGAGGATCAGCTTAGTGAAAAGTTTGTAATACCTGACATTATCCTCTTATACAGCAGTTAGCATTTCCACATAAAATGCAATCACAACAATAAATCAGCACCATCTATCTGTATTCCTCGTACTGTTTAATATTTTTTGACTCATCCCTTATAAATGTATTGAAATAAAATACATAGGAGTACTCATTATGCAACATACTCAGCTTTTCTCCTGGCTGGACTGTGGACATGGTAGTTGTAATCCAGGCCAACCAGCATGGTCCGATCAGTGTACTTGTGAGAAGTACAGGGCTATGAAAGACTCAAACCTGCAGGTGACCCGAGGGCACAGTAGAAATAAAACATTCAGGACTTTTTTACTGGTAAAATAAGTAATGGCATAACAGCACCAATTACAGTAAAAGGTTTTCACACAGTAGGTTTAGCTATGAACAACATCAAACTATATTATAGGTAGCTTATATACCAGAAAAACAGATACTTAGGGACCTTTAGCTATCATTGTTTATGTATACTAACATTGAAATGTCTTTCTCATAACTACAAACACACATCACCACATTTGTAAAAGTAACATACAGTCAAACATCAACTGCAGACACAAGATAATCACACAAACAGATTAGATACAAGGTAAAGATAACTAAAGTTAGGTGTAAACATAGTATAACAATAAACCTAGATGGTGAATAACTAAACCAGCGCAGTCTACACTTACGTTGTCTTACCTAATGTTAGTGACAGAAAACACAGCTCGTGCTGCTGTTTTCCAGCTCACCTACAGCTAGATATAATTGATCGTCTCTGATCTGGCTCCTACACCAGTCTGCGCTGGTAGCAACAGTTAGCTGTATGCTAAGTAGGTAGCTACTGTTAGCTCTATGCGTAGGTAGCTACGTTTGCTAGCGATGAAAGTAACAAATTACCATCAAAATGATAAAAGCCAGATTACCTGTCCAGCAGAAATAAAGCCACCACGCTGTGTCAGCCCCTCGTTGTTCCTCAGTTGTCACTATCGTTGAAAAGCCACGCAGATATCACCTCCGGTCTGACCGCTTCGCTCGTCAGGTCTGAGCGAGCTGACCAGGTGTGTGCATGTGGGCAGCTCCTATAGCAGCAGGGCTGGTAGCCATGGCAGCGAGGTAGAGTGACAGTCAGCCAGCCAATCATTGCATTCGGTCCAAATGGAACGAGTGGCTGTGTTTACTGCAGCCCTGAGAGGACTACAGACAGCCGATTTTTATTCTCTCTTTTTAAGTGCACCTAACTTTTTAATATGCATTGGTGTATAAAGACAGTTTCAACAAATATGAAAAAAGTGTTTTAGAAGCAACTTGCCTACCCTGCCTTTAAGGGGCATAAAGAAACATAGAAAAACAAGCTAACAGTTTTAACAGTATATTACCTTAAAAAGTGTTACCAAGCAGTTGGAGTTTTGTGTCTGGTAGGGCTGGGAAAATAAACAATAATGATAATTATCGCAATATAATTTTCCTCATTAGCAGTGTAATAAATGCTCAATAAATGTTTGATTTAATTCATTTGAATCACAAATGAAAAGCATGTAATTTTTCTGTTAAGAGTTTTAATCATGCATATTTGTTGAAAAAAAGATTTTATCAGAATAGTTTTAAATGTTCTACCTCTGATTTGTTAAGTGATCCACTGTTTGTTGTTTGTCATGTTGTGACCATAAATAATATTATAAAACCACAGTTCACCATCTGGTATCTTCAACTATCACTCAGGAGAAAAAAACGTGAAAGAAATAATGATTTGACATTTATTGTGATAGTTAATGATTTTTTTATCGTGATCACATTTTTGGCCATATCACCCAGCCCTAGTTTCTGGTAACCTTATGAATGTAAATCAAGTAATTTACTAACTTTTTATCTCTGTTTTTGTCTCCACCAAACTCCAGAGAAAAATGTGTAGGTCATTACCTTGCTAGATGACTTTCACCAGCTAGTCAGTAACTTTGTGTGTCGTTTGGTGGTGGGCAAGTAGTGTGCAGTGGGGTTAGTTGAACCTTTTTTCCGTAACAAAACAACATCAAACCTATGGGCTTAAAGTGGCTCTACAGCTTTATAGAGCTGCAGCATAGGATAATCCTCTGTGGGTTTGTCATCTCAAGCAGTCGATTGGACATAATCCTCACACAATCACTTGATTCAGTGTTCATAAAAAAGAATATTGATTAATGCAGTTTTAGGTTTATAACAGACAGATGTGGAGTCTCAACAGTTAGGTCTCACCGCCACTCCAAGCAGGCAAATTGCCATATACATGTTTAAGAGACTCAGCTCTAGGTCACAGTCCGCTGGTAGAGAAACAGTTGTTTAGTATGAGAGAATGAATATGAGAGCAGCAATGCCACGGACGAAATATATCCCTCCAGGTATCTAAGTGTTGTGTTTAAGCCTGCTTCTGTAGTTTCCTACGTGTTTCCCCAAACACACATGGAAAAAGTGAGTGACCAATGGCCTGTCCTACATGTATGCAGTCAACCTGAATGTGTGTGGAAATAATCTGAGGTGGCAGCAATGACTGTTGTGAACCTCTCACTGCTGTTTCAAAGAGAGTACAGGACTTACTGTACAAGTGTGTGTGTGTGTGTGTGTGTGGTGGGGCGGGGGACATGTGCCCATGTGAATATGGGTGGCTGTCTCCCCATGGGCACCTAGGGTTTCAGGACAGAGGTAGACTCTAAATCTCACCTCCCGAGGTGAAGTTTTAAGTGCTTGTGGGAGATCCTGAAGCAGCGAAAGAGCTTTGTGTAGAGATGAAAGATTTCCAAACACTGAACACAAGGACTGAAGTAAGAGTGTGTATGTGTGTGAGAGAGAGTAAGTGTGTCAGAATGTGTCCGCAGTGACTGCAGACAAAGAGCAAGGCTTGTCCTCCTGAGAGTCTGTGTCTGTAAAAGGTTGTCTAGCAGAGGGCAGAGGAGTGAAATGCAGGAAATGGCGGTAAAAGGGAAGAACCCATGCAACACCAGAGGAGCGCTTGACTGATGTCAGCCTGCAGGTGATGTATTAATATTTGAGTCTGCTTAAGGGTCAAGAAAGATCAATGAAGGGCACCTTCAGTAATTCAAATAATTCCAGGTTTGCTAAAATGGATGTCAGCCTAAGATGAGAGGAGACCAAAACCACTAAAGGTCAGGTAAATTTTAGGCATTTCAACACAATGCTGTCATTTATTCAGTTAAGGACAGTGTTGGAAAGGAAAGTGCTCATATGTGACTCCTCCTCAGAATAACAGGATTATGTAGGCGTATTCATGGTGAGCAGAGCTGTGCAAAGTGCTCCCATTCTCTCTCTCTCTCCTCCTCCTCTTAACGGGCTCTGTCTCTCTCTAAGGAGACTCCGCCTTGCCTAATCTCCTCCTGCCCAAACAAAACACACACTATTCCCATGTTCTAGTGTGAGAGTCATCAAATGACTCTGCTTGTCTTCCATCCTTCTCTGTCTCTGTTTGTCATTCAGAAAACTATTTTAACTCTGTTAGAGCCTTCAGGATTAACAACTCAAATCCGATCGGGTTTTTTAAAAATCTCTTGATTTCTAAAAAGAGCCATTTTTACCTTGAATGGCAGAAGTACCGTGACATTGTTACAGCGTCAAACGGGGTAGATGGTAGGGTGTACATTCAGTTTCCTACTTATAGTCAAAGTTGGTGTCTATTAATCATAAATGCAATCTTTCACAGGATTACTTAAAGTAGTGATGAGAATTACAGCTCTTTGAAGGGAGCCGGCTCTCAGACCGAGCAGGTATTGTGCCATCGTTCACCGGCTCATGGAACTGAGAGACCAACACATCACTAACTTAAAGGAATACTTTAACATATTGGGAAATAGTGCTTTGATGTCGAGAGTTAGATGAGATTATTCACTCTCATATCTATACCATAAATATGCAGCTAGAGCCAGAAGTTGGTTAAATTAACTTAGCATAAAGACTGGAAACAGGGGTAAACAGCTAGCCTGCCTCTATTCAAATGGAACAAAATCCTCCTACCAGAAAATCTAAAGCTCACTATTAACACTTTACATGTCATGGTTTAAAATCCGAACTGTAAAAATGTAAATTGCTGTTTTACATGGGGTGATGTGCTGGACTATTTCTTGGTTGGCCACAATGGTATTTTTATATTGTTTATTTTACAAATTAAACTAACAAGATATAACATGTTATTAGTGACTCCCCTGCAGAAGTGAGGGTGGTATCAATCTTCTCATGTGTCTCTCAGCAAGGAAAGTGAAGCATTACTTCCCTAGTAAGTATTTGTGTCTAAATCTAACCAAGTTACCCAGCTAGCTTAGATAGCTACTGCTTTTCTGGCATAAGTTAGCTAATTACGAAAATAGCCCGTTTCCGAGCTAATAAAATACAGACTGATTTACAAACTGTATTTCATAGAGAGAGGCGGTAGTGTTGTGCATTTTGGTATTGTTGTTCACACAACATTTTCTGACGCTTGCCTTCCTGTGCGAACCTTAGGTTTTTAAGAGAAGGATGAGTCATTTAGAGGTAAACTTGAGCGCACACATAGCAGGGATGTTAATAGAGGGCAAACTGAGTGAAAGAGGTTATTATTGTGCACTTATGTGGATAATATGAACACAGAACAGATTTGTGTTTGCTCAAATTAAGTAATTCCTTAAGTGATAATCATTACATTCTACAAAATATAATGTAGGTGCCTGCAAAAAATCTTTTTCTGTGCTAACAATGTCCCACCACACACTATTACTATGTTACTACAAATTATACACAAAAATAATTCCATAGTTATATCGTTTAGTAGTGCATTAGGTCCACTACACCCTTAAAACCAAATATTTAAAGAGGGTAGCCTCACCCTTGTTTCTGACCTCATAGAGCACTGAGGAACAAACTATAATACCAATGGGTGGTATTACTATATTTAAGCTACGATTAAATAGCTGTTATATTACAGCTTTAGATGAGGCAGTCTTTACACAATGCTCACACACACACATATATACACACAGAGACCCTGTCATATTGTCCATTATTCTGAGGCACAGTGAGTAATCATCTCTAAAATTGGTGTTTGCGGCATATGTTGCCAAATAATAACCCATCTATTAAACCCGTCTCACTTCTCCACCCCATGCGTTCAACAACCTGCTCAAATGCCGTTTATGGCAACAACAGATTATGGTGGACTGGTGGAAGAGATGGAAGATGTCAATTGAAAACTCCATTACATTGCCAGCTTAGAGAGGCTTCAAAGCGGGAATGGTTTTCCCAGCAGTAGAAAGCGAGTGCACATTAGCTACTGTTTTGATTCTTTGAGAGCTTTTGATGACAAGCTCTTAACCGATTGCCACCCAGTGTGTTATTTCCAAATTCTTATTTGCATAATTCAAGCCCTGTAAGCAAAAATGTGTTGCTGTAAGTATAAATGACTAATCCTTTAAGGGCACTCATAATTGTAGATGTTGTTTCAGCTTTTACTGTCCTGTTTGGTGTTTAAAGATTAAAGTTGTTAGCTGTTACTGAAATATGCTGTTTTCAGTCAATGAAGCAACTTAACTGTATGCCATTTAAAAGTTCACAGAGGTTTCATTTAATCATCTTTGCTGAGATGCACTCCGTTCTAAAGCTGGTATTTTATTCTACAGCCTACCTTTCGCTGACAGTCTCAAGGCTCACAAGCAGCCTGTGTTATTTCCTGCGTAAAGTTCATTTGAGGGATCAGGATATGAGCCGTAATGCAGATAAATGGATTACTTTAATTTCAAATGAGCATAGAATGGCTTCCGTATGCTCAGTCGAAAATGATATAACAGTACACCCACTGACAAATTACAGTCAGAACGGGCTGCATTACAAAACCTTGTGAATGTTTGTGTATAAAGAGTCTGAACCCTGACCTGACTCACTGACCTGCCTCTTGATGGTTGTTTGTGATGAAGATGGACCGTGTGGGCCATCTCTTTTTTTCCTTGGTTTTCAGGCCATGGTATTCCTCCAACTCCAGCTGCATACCAAGGGTATGGATGGATAAGTGTTTATAAGGCTGAAGCAATGTAAATGTTGGTTGGTCAGGGCAAGAGCAGTGTACCCTTAGTAATTTATAATCAATTTTGTGAATCTTTTTCTCAGCATTTGCTCGGTTATAGACAAACATGCAAATTTATGACAGTAGCATGCTGTACCTCTTGCTCTGATTATTATTATATAAGATAACAATGCATTATGCTTTTCACCTCTGCCCCTTCAGTCAGTGTGGGAATAAAGAAACAATGGGCTTGCATCAACTCTGACACCATAACCAAGACTCTGTCCTCTCTGCTGCATTCTTGGTGTCTTCCTGTCCCTATGTTTTCCTGTCTATGTATGTGCATGTATCTGCATCACTGTGTGCACCTACATGGGATCCACAGGTTTATTATCAAGTGTGTGACAGCCATCAGTCAGAGACAAATTTGTGAGAAGAAGAGGGGTTCTTTCATCAGTTCCACTACACAAGCTGTGATGATGTCCTCCTGCTCATTGTTTCTACAAGTTAAATTAATTGCACGTTATTCAAAGATTCCTTTGACAAGAAAATATTTCATAAGTGTCCAACACAGTCAACATGTATTCAAGATTCCCGCAGAGGGTTTGTGTTTGTTTTAGTGTTCTTGTTCTCTTACAGTAATAAAACTTATAAGCTATATTGATAGTTTGCAATATTGCAACTTGTTGGCTCACCTAGCAGGAATTGTCTCAGGGGGTGCTGCCAATGCTGACTTTCTGTCAGTATTTTTGAGCAATTTGGCAGCAAACCTTTGTTATATTTTCTGGAATTGTTGAACATATTTGTGGATTAGTGACTGTCACAATGATGAATACCTCTTACCGAAATCCTTGGACCATATTTGGGATGCATTTCAGAAGGATAAGTAGCTCTGAAGCAATTTGTTCCAAATTTGTGCGGTGGAGAGAACCTGAGTTGCCATGAGGAGATAGGAAGTTTATTTTAGAAAGCCTAAAAGAACAATCAACATGAGAGTATTACTTTTGTCTGAGTTTTGGAAGTGGTGTTGATGAAAGACAGTTAATGGCTTAAAATGCCTGCATAGTAAACGAATGTGGTGACTGTGTTTGTGAAACTGACTAGACCAGATAAAGTTAGTTGTCTCAGATAAAACGAATTAATATAAATCAGCGTGTCAGAGCAACATGTACTGTATTTGTGTGTGTTCCAGGTGATGAAACTGCGTAAGCTGGCTCAGCAGATAGCGAACTGTCGCCAATGTCTGGAGCGCTCCAGTGCCCTCATCACACAGGCAGAACAGAGCCTGAAGGAGAACGACCACGCTCGCTTCCTCCAGACAGCCCGAAATGTAGCAGAAAGGTGGGTGATGTAGTGCATAGATATACGTACTTTTTCTGCCGTGAGGTAGAAAAGGGGATGAAGTGGAAAGTTTGTTTACATTAGTGGTTGTTTTGAAGTAATACTGTCTGAGAGCTGTAGATATGCACAACAGGCTACTGAGAAAGACAACAGACGAAACAGGAGACACACATATGAACAAATGCACTCACAGATAATCAATGGAAAGAAGCGCCCAGCTCTTCCTCATGCCATCTTTGGCTTTCTGTATTAATTCACTCCTCCATCTTTGTGCTGTAGTACTTCTTTCTATTAACAGTGTGACATGTATTCTGAACACAGTCTGCCACAGAAAAGACAGATTTCACTTAATTAACTAGGTACGGACAAATTTCATCTCTTTTCTTTGTATATGCAGTTGTGTAATCCTGTTGCAGGACACACAATAACACTTTTAATTAATTTCACAAAACCCCTGCCCTACAATGAGTTTGCCTGTCTAAACACTTTTCCTTCTATGAAATCCAATCTTAGACTAAGGCTGCTAGTGAAATCAACATTATATAAAACACCTATAGTTCCTGTGATCAATGTCAGGCCTCTGTTGAAAATCATCTATCATTTCAGCAGCTGGCTCTGCAGTTTCTCTTTTCACCTGCATACTTCTGTAATATCTTCATCCCTTCAGGCCACCACCCGCTTCCTCACTTTCTCTCTCACAGACTAAAGGCCTGTACAAAATCTGCAGCTAGCACAGCTTCTTTTATGCTGCTTTGTTCCAGCAATTGGCCGGGCGCTTTATTGACCGACTAGTTCCTCTTTACTGAGGAACAAAAGTCTCAAGGACTAGCGCCAGTCTATGCTCCGCTCTGCCCTGCTCTGTAACCCCGCCAGCACTGTGGTTCAGGCTGGCTCCTGCCACAGATTGCTTCTCAAAGCAAAAGTAGGCACAATTTTCCACAAAGCTGTACAGACTATGGAGTCAGTGTGTCAGTGTGTGTCTGGCTTGTCTGTCTTTTGATGGCTTTCTGGTTTAACATACTGTGAATTAGTGATAGATTATAATGGGGAACGTTGCAGACTGTAAATATTTCTATAAAGTTTTTTTTTATATTCTATTCTCCTATATTTTCTCTCCCTCTCTCTCGTCTTTTTCTTTTCTCACAAACTACCGCTGTCTACCACCTCTCCCCTCTTGTCACCTCACTTCCTTCACTTCTCCCCTCACATTTGTCCACCTCTTCAACACCTTTCATCTTTTCTTGCTCTTCCCCTCTTTTCCTCTCATCACCTCGTCTGACCTCTTGGCCCTCCTCTGCTCCCTCACCTCTCTGTCCTTCTCCTGGCATTTCCTTTCCTCACTCCCTTGTCCTGGCGGCTGCAAAAAGGGTTGCCATGGCGACGGCCTCCTCCCAGGTCCTCATCCCTGACGTCAACCTGAATGAGGCATTTGACAACTTTGCCCTGGACTTTTCCAGAGAGAAGAAGATTCTAGAGGGACTAGATTACTTAACAGGTGAGAGCTGGGTCTTTCTGGTCTACAATAAACACATACAGTATTTACAGTAGATGCTGCTGCTGTCATTTAAATATGTTGAAACCTTGTGATATAACGTTTTACAAGACAAAATAGTCCTCTCTGGGTCGATGAAATTCTCGGACTCTTTGGCATATGAAACCCTTTAGATTACCTTACATTCAATGTATGCATGTAAGCTAAAATATAACTTTTCTTAACTGTTCATGTAGACATACTGTACAAGGTTTTCCTTATAATGTCATTATATAGCCTACTAGAGACCGGGATCTTTGACAGTTGTTTCTTGTCATTTAAAGATGTACTTTACGTCAATCTCAATGTATAACTTTAGTTGTTTTATGTTGTCATTTCCCTCCACATGTAGCTCCAAACCCGCCATCCATAAGAGACGAGCTGTGCACCGCCTCTCATGACACCATCACTGTTCACTGGACGTCCGAGGACGAGTTCAGCGTCACTTCCTACGAGCTGCAGTACACCATCTACACCGGCCAGACAAATTTTATCAGTGAGTCATGTGCACACACAAACACGTATGGTAATATAGAAAATTAGATATGTACCATAGAACAGTAAGCACTCATTATAAAAGCTTAGAAAGAAGCTCATGTTCCAGGAGCAGTTATATGAAAAGTTTAATTTGATAGAGAAGGCTGAAATATTTCATTTGTTATATATATCAAACAATCCCATCCAGAAGCCATGCATTCACTGATAGAATGAATGGTAATACATTCTTGAAGGCCGGTAACATGTGCTCCTGTTGTATCATTAGAGCAAAATACATGAATGGGAACTTCAAAGACTACAGATCAATGGATCCCTCTGGCATCAATAGAGTTTTAATCATCAAGAGTGTTTTTTGTCAACGCTATCAAGGAGTTTTAAAGTGAGACTGTGTAACTTTTCAGATTAGAAATAGCACTGTTGTCTTCTCTTAAACATAAAATTGAATTCACACAATCATGCTCAGTTCAATACAACCAGGAGTTTAACTTGGTCTGATATGACCAGAAGCTTCTGGTGGCTAATGTTAGCTTATTTTAGTAAAATGTTGCTGCATAACTGACATTACTGAGTCAGTTTCCTGACTTTATGACTAATCCCTACTTCTGCTACTGTGTACGGTGGCCGCTGTACAGCAAAAGTTACATAGTCTCACTTAAAGTCAAATCCTTTGACTCACAAATGACCACAAATACAATATATACAGATGAGCACAAATATGGGAAAGGACAGTTTTATTAGTAGTATTCACCATATCCAACGAAGGTTAAAGTCAAGGGCAACTGGACTTGGTTGAAGATACTGGAAGACGTTTCGTCCCTCATCCAAGGGACTTCTTCAGCTCTGAACTGAACTGATACTGTCTTCCAGTATCTTCAACCAAGTCCAGTTGCCCTTGACTTTAACCTTCGTTGGATAACTATGACCTGGATGACTGAGAATCTTCACAGACAGTATTCACCATAGTTACGTATTTGTACCTACACAAACACATACATGCACAAGCTCAAAAGAAACACAAAGAAACACACCATTCACACTGACCTCCCTGCAGTCACAAAGAGAGAAAAACTGGAGCACCACAACACTTTCAGTATTGTTAAGTCTTATTTTCATATGTTCAATATTTTATACAAACTGTGTTGCATAACCTAGATTTGCTGTCCAGCTTTAGTCTTTGTTGTCCTCCATGGTTGTATTTATAGAGAAGGAGAGCTGAGTTACCAAGACTACTTGTAGTAAATATAGGACAAACAGTACACATCATCTATGCAGCCCTCAATGTTTTGTCTCAGGAAATGTCAAAACCGCCTCCTGACCATGGTGACGACCAAGTAGTTGTGCCTAAATAGATTTTTGTAACTCTGTTTTTCCATCATTTTAGGACATTTTATCTAATCTTCCCTATATCTTCTATGTTTTATGTTTTTCCATAATTGGTTGACACTGTGTGCAACTGTGACCACATTTAGATGACACATGCACACATTATAGCTGAACAATCCTGCAGCATTTTATGATCTTTTACCTACAGCTGGGGCTGTGGCATTATGATACTTTACATTTAAATGAAATGAGTTGATATGGATCTTACTCTCTTGAAATTCTGCAAAATTCATCCTTATTCAATGCTGTAATATTCCCGGACATGATTTACACATTTGCCAAAATTGTCTATCACTGCGTGTCACCACATAAATGAAGGGAGAGAAAGACCGATGTGGAGGAGGAGAGGAACGGGAGAACAGGTGAAAATCAGAGTGGATAATGGTTACATAGGGGAGGTGAAAATTACCACTCGCCAATATGAGAAGGATATGATTAATGTACATGATTGTGCGCATTTAAGCAAGTGACCACACACGTGCCTCTCCACTTTCCCTCCCCTTTTTGATTCTTTCATAATCTCTTCTCATCTCTCCTCTGTGTAGCCTGACATTTCTCTATCTAACCATCCATCTCAAGTGCCCCAGCCATTTGAAACATCGGGATACATTTCAGCTGTGATAGACTGAGTAACTCAGATATTCAGCAGCCTGCTGCCACAGAGTCCTCCGAGATTCACAGGAGGAACTGAGAAAGAGAGAAACCCATTTAGCCTGCCATGCCACTTGAGTTTCTACCATAGCATTTTTCTCTAACTTTCCAAGTGGCTAAACGCTCCCACTTGAGCGCCATCCCGTCTCTCTCTTTTTCTCTCGCCTGGCCTCACCCTCAGCCTTGGCTTTCCCATCAGCAGGGGATTGGGGGTTGTGGGGTCTTGTAAACCCCACCTCTGTAGGATCATCCAAGTATAGCAGCAGAAAATAGAATCGGCAAGGGAAACCAAATACCATGGAGAAATGTAAGCAGTGTCAGAAAGCCAAATATGACTGCAAGTAAAGATATCTGCACTTTAACCGTGTAGCTGCTACCTGTGGTCCTTTGAAAGTGTCTAGTGTTGTTGACCCACTTGTTTATCTGCCAACTGACATCCCCAACTATACTACTATACTTATATATTTCTCACCCATGCTCACACACTCAGCCTTTTTTTGTCTGTCAATTTTTGTTTTCTATTGTTGATTCCTGCGATGAAGTTCAAGAAAGATGGCAGGGATCGAGAGAACGAGAGAGAAAACAGAAAATTGTAATGGCTGATTAATTGATCTAGAAATAAAACAGTATAAGATTTCCATTTGAGCCTTCAGTGTTGATTCACAATCTCTCGGGGTCATTATTTTATGTCTGACAATAACGCTGATGTAAACACTATCCTTACATATCCTTGTCAGTTAAGTGCTACATCCTAATCGTTTCATCAATGACACCACACTAGGATATAATAATGGCCGTAATGTCGTAATTTTTTTTAATCCAATGCTGATTTAAGCATATGCATTTCCACTTTGATGGTCTTGCTCTAAATGTTTATGCATAAGGAATAGATTGATATTTTGGAAAAAATATACTTATATGTCTCCTGTCGATGCCAATTAGCCTTACAGTGAAGTCACTGTGCCGGGCCGAGAAATAGTCACTTTTTTTACATTTTGCAATTTACATTTTTTACAATTTGTGTGCTTTACAGGTGAAGGTTGGTGGATTTTGTTACCTTTAGACAGTGCCAGGCTAGCTGTTTCCTCCTACCACAAGTCTTTATGCTAAGCTAAGCTAACTATCTCTCGACTGTAACTGTACAGGTGAAACTCGAAAAATTAGCATATCGTGCAAAAGTTCATTTATTTCAGTAATTCAACTTAAAAGGTCCTCTCCGGGAACCATCACCTTATCGTGGTGGAGAGGTTTGTGTGCCCCGGTGAACCTGGAGGCTGTGTTGTCGGGAGCCTAGTGCTCCTGGTAGGGTCTCCCAAGGCAAAGTGGTTCCAGGTGAGGGGCCAGACTGAGAATGGTTCACAAAGACACTTGATGACAAATCGAGGAAGAGGAGGAGAGACCCTGCCCAGAGGAAGCCCGGGGCCCCCGTCTGGAGCCAGGCCCAGAGGGAGGGCTCGTCGGCGAGTGCCTGGTTTGCCATGGAGCCCGGCCGGGCTCAGCCCGAAGAAGCAACGTGGCACCCCCCTCTCCATCCTTTGGACCCACCATCCATCAGAAGATCCGCAGGGGTCGGGTGCGCTGCCACATGGGTGGCAGTGAAGGTAAGGGACCTCGATGGACCAGACCCGGGCGGCAGAGCCGGAACTTGTGCGGGAGATGGAGCGCTACCAATTAGATCTGGTGGGGCTGACCTCCACGCACAGTCTCGGTTCTGGAACCGTACTCCTTGATAGGTGATGGACATTATTCTTCTCTGGAGTTGCTCAAGGTGTGAGGCGCAAGGCGGGTGTGGGGATACTCCCCGGCTGAGCACCGCTACGTTGGAGTTTACTCCGGTGAACGAGAGGGTCGCCTCCCTACGCCTTCGGGTACTGGGGGGGAAAACTCTGACTGTTGTTTGTGCATATGCACCAAATAGCAGTTTAGAGTATTCGGCCTTCTTGGAGACCCTGAATGGAGTTCTGTATGGGGCTCCAGTAGGGGACTCCATAGTTCTGCTGAGAGACTTCAACGCGCATGTGGGCAATGATGGAGATACCTGGAAAGGCGTGATTGGGAGGAACGGCCCCCCTGATCCGAACCCGAGTGGGTGTTTGTTGTTAGACTTCTGTGCTAGTCATGGATTGTCTATAACGAACACCATGTTCGAGCATAAGGATGCTCATAAGTGTACAGTGGGGGAAATAAGTATTTGACCCCTTGCTGATTTTGCAGGTTTGCCCACTTACAAAGAATGCAACAACCTATAATTTTAATCATATGTACATTCTAACAGTGAAAGACAGAATCCCAAAGAAAATTCCAGAAAATCACATCATATGAATTTATAAAAATTGATAACCATCTGATGAGGAAAAACAAGTATTTGACCCCCTGGACAAACAGCATGTTAATATTTTGTAGAAAAGCCATTATTGGCCAGCACAGATGTCAAACGGTTTTTATAGTTGGTGACAAGGTTTGTGCACATTTCGGCAGGGATGTTGGCCCACTCCTCCCTGCAGACAGCCTCCAAATCATTCAGGTTCCGAGGTTGTCGCCTGGCAACTCGAATTTTAAGCTCCCTCCAAAGATTTTCAATTGGATTCAGGTCTGGAGACTGGCTA
>NC_060168.1:18791572-18792123 GCF_021292245.1 Micropterus dolomieu
TACTCCGGTGAACGAGAGGGTCGCCTCCCTACGCCTTCGGGTACTGGGGGGGAAAACT
Source organism: Micropterus dolomieu (assembly GCF_021292245.1). Taxonomy (NCBI): domain Eukaryota; kingdom Metazoa; phylum Chordata; class Actinopteri; order Centrarchiformes; family Centrarchidae; genus Micropterus; species Micropterus dolomieu. Next base: position 18,791,631 of record NC_060168.1, read on the forward strand.
CTGACTGTTGTTTGTGCATATGCACCAAATAGCAGTTTAGAGTATTCGGCCTTCTTGGAGACCCTGAATGGAGTTCTGTATGGGGCTCCAGTAGGGGACTCCATAGTTCTGCTGAGAGACTTCAACGCGCATGTGGGCAATGATGGAGATACCTGGAAAGGCGTGATTGGGAGGAACGGCCCCCCTGATCCGAACCCGAGTGGGTGTTTGTTGTTAGACTTCTGTGCTAGTCATGGATTGTCTATAACGAACACCATGTTCGAGCATAAGGATGCTCATAAGTGTACATGGTACCAGAGTACCCTAGGCCGAAGATCAATGATCGATTTTGTAATCATTTCATCTGATTTGAGGCCGCATGTTTCGGACACTCGGGTGAAGAGAGGGGCAGAGCTGTCAACTGATCACCATCTGGTGGTGAGTTGGGTCAGGGGGTGGGGGAAGACTCTGGACAGACCTGGTAAGCCCAAACGGGTAGTGCGGGTGAACTGGG
>NC_060168.1:18792143-18794865 GCF_021292245.1 Micropterus dolomieu
ACATATGATTAAAATTGTAGATTGTTGCATTCTTTGTAAGTGGGCAAACCTGCAAAATCAGCAAGGGGTCAAATACTTATTTCCCCCACTGTACATGGTACCAGAGTACCCTAGGCCGAAGATCAATGATCGATTTTGTAATCATTTCATCTGATTTGAGGCCGCATGTTTCGGACACTCGGGTGAAGAGAGGGGCAGAGCTGTCAACTGATCACCATCTGGTGGTGAGTTGGGTCAGGGGGTGGGGGAAGACTCTGGACAGACCTGGTAAGCCCAAACGGGTAGTGCGGGTGAACTGGGAACATCTGGAGGAGGCCCCTGTCCGTGAGATCTTCAACTCAAACCTCCGGCGGAGCTTTTCTGGCATCTGGAGGTTGGGGACATTGAACAGGAGTGGGCAATGTTCAAAACCTCTATTGCTGAAGCTGCAGCAGAAAGTTGTGGTCTCAAGGTCTTAGGTGCCTCAAGGGGCGGTAACCCTCGAACACCGTGGTGGACACCGGTGGTCAGAGAAGCCGTCCGACTGAAGAAGGAGGCCTTCCGGGATTTGTTGTCTCGGAGGACTCCGGAGGCGGTTGCAAGGTACCGACGGGCCCGAAGGACTGCAGCCTCAGCTGTGGCAGATGGAAAGCAGCGGGTGTGGGAGAAGTTCGGAGAAGACATGGAGAAGGACTTTCGGTCGGCACCAAAGTGTTTCTGGAGAACTGTCCGCCATCTCAGGAGGGGGAAGCGGGGAACCGTCCAAGCTGTGTACAGTAAGGATGGGACCCTGTTGACCTCAACTGGGGAGGTAATTGGGCGGTGGAAGGAACACTTTGAGGAACTCCTAAATCCGACTGACACGCCCTCTTTAGTAGAGGCAGAGCTCGAGGCTGATTTCCCTGGTGGAAGTCACTGAGGTAGTCAAACAACTCCACAGTGGCAAAGCCCCAGGGATTGATGAGATCTGCCCAGAAATGCTAAAAGCTTTGGGTGTGGAGGGGCTGTCTTGGATGACAGGTCTCTTTAACATTGCGTGGAAGTCGGGTACAGTGCCCAAGGTGTGGCAGACTGGGGTGGTGGTTCCCCTGTTCAAAAAGGGGGACCAGAGAGTGTGTGCCAATTACAGGGGTATCACACTTCTCAGCCTCCCCGGTAAAGTCTACTCCAGGGTGCTGGAACGGAGGGTTCGGCCGATTGTCGAACCTCAGATTGAAGAGGAACAATGTGGTTTTCGTCCCGGTCGTGGAACAACTGACCAGCTCTTTACTCTCACAAGGATCCTGGAGTGGGCTTGGGAGTATGCCCATCCAGTCTACATGTGCTTTGTAGATCTGGAGAAGGCGTATGACCGGGTCCCCCAGGAGATACTGTGGGAGGTGCTGCGGGAGTATGGGGTGAGGGGGGCCCTTCTCAGGGCTATCCAATCCCTGTACATCCAAAGCGAGAGCTGTGTCCGAGTACTCGGCAGTAAGTCGGACTCTTTCCAGGTGAAGGTTGGCCTTCGCCAGGGCTGCGCTTTGTCACCTATCCTGTTTGTGATATTCATGTGGATTCATGGACTATCGAGGCGTAGTCGTGGCGAGGAGGGGCTGCGGTTCGGGGGGCTTGGGATCTCGTCACTGCTTTTTGCGGATGATGTGGTCCATCGGTCCATGACCTTCAGCTCTCACTGGATCGGTTCACAGCCGAGTGCGAAGCGGGTGGGATGAGGATTAGCACCTCTAAATCTGGGCCATGGTTCTCAGCAGGAAACCGGTGGAGTGCCAACTCCAGGTAGGGAATGAGTCCTTACCCCAAGTGAAGGAGTAAGTACCAAGGTACCCCGAGGTATCAAGTACCTTTACCGCACCGTTGTGGCGAAAAGAGAGCGGAGCCGTAAGGCAAAGCTCTCGATCTACCGGTCGATTTTCGCTCCTACCCTCACCTATGGTCATGAAGGCTTGGTCATGACTGAAAGAACGAGATCGCGGGTACAAGCGGCCAAAATGGGTTTCCTCAGGCAGGTGGTTGGTGTCTCCCTTAGAGATAGGGTGAGAAGCCCGGCCATCCGCGAGGAGCTCAGAGTAGAGCCGCTGCTCCTTTGTGTTGAAAGGAGCCAGTTGAGGTGGTTTGGGCATCTGGTAAGGATGCCTCCCGGACGCCTCCCTAGGGAGGTGTTCCAGGCACGTCCAGCTGGGAGGAGGCCTCGGGGAAGACCCAGGACTAGGTGGAACCTAGGCCTGGGAACGCCTCAGGATCCCCCAGTCAGAGCTTGTTAATGTGGCTCGGGAAAGAGAAGTTTGGGGTTCCCTGCTGGAGCTGCTCCCCCCGCGACCCGATCCCGGATAAGCGGACGAAGATGGATGGATGGAACTTAAAAGGTGAAACTAATATTATATAGACTCATTACATGCAAAGTGAGATATTTCAAGCCTTTATTTGATATAATTTCGATGATTATTGCATACAGCTTATGAAAACCCCAAATTCAAAATCTCATAAAATTAGAATATTAAATGAAATCAATAAAAAAAATAAAATAAAAAAAAAAGCATTTTAAATACAGAAATGTCAGCCCTCTGAAAAGTATAATCATGCATATGTACTCAGTACTTGGTTTGGGCCCCTTTTGCATGAATTACTGCCTCAATGCGGCGTGACATGGATGCTATCAGCCTGTGGCACTGCTGAGGTGTTATGGAGGACCAGGATGCTTCAATAGCGGCCTTCAGCTCTTCTGCATTGTTCGGTCTCATGTCTT